>NC_035442.2:160691397-161291397 GCF_002127325.2 Helianthus annuus
GAACACTCGAGATCATGTCCTTTAGTTTTTGCAACTCCCTGGCCATAGCATGATTGATACCTGTATCCTGCATGAATCCATGGTTAGTGGCAAGATAATTATTTAAAGTGTTACCTCCTGTTAGGGCTGGATTTTTATTATAGGTGATCCTTACACGTGATCCTAACCAGTGATCCTTGTTTCTTTGGCAGACAGTGATCCTCAGCCGGACTTCAGGATCAGGATCATGGGACATTATAGGATCCTCATACTAACGATCATCTTCGCTTAATGCAATGTTATTTTTGCAGGAATATCTAGCAGGATACACTCTAAGCATCATGATCAAGGGACGCGTTTTCACAATTATGGCAAGAGCTTAATCAGAGATAGACGTTGCACTGGATATGGAAACATGGCTTGATTCATGGGCAGCAATTTAGGCTAGATTGTCTTTTATTTCTAAAGGGGTAATGAGCTGATAATTAGTCCTTTTACCTAAAATAGGTCACCTACACTTGTATAAATACCACTCTCCATCATTTGGAAGAGGACACACGACATACAACGCAACTCTCACACACTTAGACACTCGAATCAATAGTGATCCTTGTACTCAGCTCATTATCATCCGAAGTTGTAACCATTTTGTTCTTATATTGAAGTTTGGTGATCGGTAGTTGCCATCACCCGAGGTTTTTTATGCCGGAGATCATATATTGATCAAGGGCTTTTTCCTCGTATAAATCATTGTGTCTTTGCATATTTCTCATAAAAGTGATCCTTTACTTTTATAATTAACCAAGCATCATACCCCGTTTACATAAAGTTTGGTTACATTATCCTTGTGTGATTTTTGACCAAAACAGTTTGGCGCCCACCGTGGGGCAATTGGTGCTTCATTCATAAGATAATCTTTTGTTCGAAATCATTTCAAAGAGTTACATGGCTTCATCATTGAAGAACACGTCCACGGCGATGTCTGCAGTCACCTCATCACAGACCACTTTGCCTCCTCCACCGGCAGGATCTCAGAAAAATACTGAGAAGAGATCAACTCCCACTTTCTCTAAACCTCCATCTTCTTCTGCTATGAATTCTTCTATTCCCAGTACTAGTGATATATTTGCTTTAATTTTGCAGATGAAGGATCGTATGCAGCGGCAGGATGAGACTAATGACAGGATCCTCAGGGAAATTGGAGACCTCAAAAGACAAAAGAAAGCGGCAGAGGATCACTCCCCACTGATGCCCAAATCCTTGAGCTTCGATACTCCAATGATCACTTCCCAGCCATCAGGGATCCCGGACATGCAAATCATAGGGGAGTCAAGAGGATCACATCTCAACTCGGCAGCAATGGCTCAGACATCAGACTCACATTTTCAGCCAGTAGGATCCTATCCTCAATACATGGGATCCTTCATGAATTCAGGAGCCTATCCGGGGGCACAGCAGTTTCAAGGATCCTACTTTGTTCCAGGATCATTCCAGGGCCAAGGATCCTCCTTTGTTCCAGGATCATCCCAGGTTCAAGGATCCTCCTTCGTTCCCGGATCATCCCAGACACCAGGATCCTTCCAGATACCAGGATCCCTAAAAAGTTTGCAAACAGGAAGTCTAGATGTCCATCAAGGGGACTTCATTCCAATGCAGACCATTGCTTCCACTGGTCCCTCCGTTGTTCCAGGACCCCAGCAATATGGGTTCCCTAACTTGAACCCAATGGGAGGTAACACTTTAAATAATTATCCTACCACTAACCATGGATTCATGCAGGATACAGGTACCAATCATGCTATGGCCAGGGAGTTGCAGAAGCTAAAAGATATGATCTCAAGTGTTCCAGGGGTAGTCAAGCCTATCCCAGAGATTGCAGATGGAAGCCACAAGGTATCTCGCTTTGCACCACCAATTTGTGATGCAGAGGTACCCAAAAGGTTTCATATCCCTACCATGAAGCTGTATGATGGCACAACGGATCCAGAGGAGCATATAGCACAATACAGGGAAAGGATGGAGATCAATCCTATCCCAGAAAAGTTGAAGGAAGCATGCCTATGTAAAGGATTTGGATCCACTCTTACTGGATCAGCTCTTAAGTGGCTGCTAAGTCTTCCCCCCTACTCTATTACTTCATTTGCTAATTTAGTTAATTTATTCAATAACCAATTCTCTTGTAGCAGAAAATTTGAAAAATTAACTAGTGATTTGTACAGGATAACTCAAAATCATAATGAATCATTAAGGGATTATATAACTAAATTTAGTAAAGAATCCTTGGACATTCCCAACTTGGATATGGCTACGGCTGTTGAAGCCTTCAAAATGGGACTACTTAAGGATTCATTATTCTATGATGATCTTGTTATGACACCATGCAGGAATCTAGATGAAGTAAGAACTCGAGCACTCAGGTTCATCCGGCTAGAGGATGACAAGAGGATCCAGGAGAGACAAGTAGGATCCTCAAAACAGGAGAAGCAAGGATCCTCCTTCAAGAACAACAAATTCAAATCCTACCATAGAAATGAGAACAAGAATGTGCATGCTGTTGACCAAGAAGAGGATGATGAAGATTATCCTCCAATCTCAGAATACTGTTTTTCCGTTGATAATCATGAACTGATCCTTGCAATGCAGAATCTAGGTGAAAAGGCTAGATGGCCCAGGAAGAACGATAAACCATCCGGGACTAAAGACAAGTCGAAATGGTGTGCATACCATGAGGATTTCGGGCATCTAACTGAAGAATGCATAGCTTTAAGAAAAGAGATTGGATATCTGTTAAGCAAGGGGCATCTAAAAGAATTGTTGGGGAGAAAAAAGCAAAGGACCCAGGATCCTGAAAGGATCCCCGAAAAAGCTCCAGCACCTCCGGCAAATGCACAAGTGATCAACTTTATATCCGGAGGATCAGACATCTGTGGTACATCCTTCTCGGCGGCCAAAAGACATGCAAAAGAATCAAAAATGGACAATGGTGAAAGGCCTATTAGAACTTCAAGTGTCTCAGAAGGGAAGATGATAACATTTGATGAGGATGATCGCATTAACATTCAGGATCCTCATCATGATAGTTTAGTTATCACTCTCTTTATCTCTAACCATTTTGTCCGCAGGATCCTTATTGATGGCGGGAGCTCAGTGAACATTATCCAGCTGGATGTCCTGAAGAAGATGGGAATCCCAGAATCAGACATCACACCAAGATCCTCCGTGCTTGTAGGATTCAGTGGGGAAACGAAGAAAACTCTGGGGGACATCAAACTCCCAATCTACGTGGAAGGATTACATAATTATCAAAAATTTTGTGTTATTGACTGTTTATCTTGTTGCAACGTTATCCTTGGCAGGCCTTGGATACATGATATGAAAGCAGTCCCATCTACCTACCATCAATGTGTGAAGCTCCCTAGCCCATGGGGAATAATCAAGATCGATAGTGACCAGCAGGAGGCTAAGGATTGTTATACCTCATCCATGAAGCCAACCTCGAAGCCAAGGGAGCAATAGCAATTACAGTATCCTCCAAGGAATGTCTTGGAGGCAAGGGAACAAGATGTGGACGAAATACTCTTGGATCCTAGTGATCCTGAATCAAAAATCTATATCGGATCAGGGATCCTTGGCCAGATGAAAGAAGACTTAATATCCTTCCTCAAAAGAAGAAAATCCACCTTTGCTTGGAAACATGAAGACATGACAGGTATATCTAAGGATATTATTACTCACAAACTTGGCATTGACAGGTCTATCAAACCAATCCATCAAAAAAGGAGGAAGTTTGCACCAGAAAGGAATGCCATTATCCAAGAAGAAGTAGAGAGACTACTTCGAGCAGGTATGATCAGAGAGGTAAAGTATCCAAAATGGTTAGCCAATGTGGTTGTTGTCCAAAAGAAAAATGGAAAGTGGAGGGTATGTGTCGATTTCACTGATCTGAATAAGGCATGTCCCAAGGATCCTTTCCCATTACCCCACATTGACTCCATGGTGGATGCAACGGCGGGGCATGAACTGTTGACCTTTATGGATGCATCATCTGGATTCCAACAAATTCAGATGGAACCATCTGACCAAGAGGATACAGCCTTTATGACCCCAACCGGTTTATATTGTTATATTGCCATGCCTTTTGGACTAAGAAATGCAGGTGCAACATATCAAAGGCTTGTGAATATGATGTTCAAAGATCAAATTGGAAAAACTATGGAAGTGTACATAGATGACATGGTGGTCAAGTCAAAGAAAGCTGAGGATCACCTAAGGGATTTGGAAGAAGCATTCGATATCCTTGATAATTACAACATGAAACTTAATCCTTCGAAATGCCATTTTGGTGTTAAGGCAGGAAAGTTCTTAGGATACATGGTAACCCAGAGGGGCATTGAAGCAAGCCCGGAACAAATCAAAGCATTAGTAAATATCAAATCTCCTGCCAATGCCAAGGATGTTCAAAGACTGACAGGCAGGATAGCAGCTTTGAACAGGTTCATATCGAAATCCTCAGAAAAATGCAAAGAATTCTACGATATCCTAAGGAAGAATAAGAAGTTCGAATGGACTAAGAAGCATGAAGACGCCTTACAAGCCCTCAAAGAATATATGTCCTCAGCACCAGCATTAGCTAAACCGGAAAAAGGAGATGTGTTATCCTTATACCTGGCGGTATCCTCAACCGCTGTAAGTGCTGTCCTTGTCAAGGATCATGAAGGTACACAATATCCTATCTACTATGTAAGTAAAAGTTTACTTGATGCCGAATCCAGGTACTCACACCTCGAAAAACTTATTCTTGCATTAATCATGGCATCCACTAAGTTAAGGCATTATTTTGAAACCCATACTATTGTTGTTAAAACTAATTTTCCAATTAAGAATGTCCTCAGGAAACCGGAGATGTCAGGGAGAATGGCTAAGTGGGCAGTGAAGCTTAGTGCCCATGATATAAGATATGAACCAAGAACAGCCATTAAATCACAAGCCTTAGCCGACTTTGTGGCTGATTTCAGTAGTGATCTACAAAAAGAAGCAGAATTGGAGGTCCAGCAGCTGGATGAAACCAAGGATCCTTGGATATTACACACTGACGGATCCTCAAATGTCAAGGGCACAGGGCTCGGGATCCTACTAAAATCGCCACAGGGGGACATAATACCCCACTCCATAGCCTGTGAGTTCCAGGCAACTAACAATGAGGCTGAGTATGAAGCCTTGATTGCTGGCTTGCAAATTGCTAAGGATATGGGGGTAAAATATCTTAAAGTATATGTAGACTCATTATTGATCACCAATCACTTTAACGGATCCTATGCTGTTAAAGGTGAAAAACTAACCAAATATTTAGAGATAGTCAAAAAATTGGCACTCTCCTTTGTTTCTTTCAGCTTAACACAGGTACCAAGGGAGGATAACACGGAAGCTGATGCATTGGCCAACTTAGGATCATCCTTGAAAATTCCAGAAGACATAAGTATCCCTATCATCCATATCCTGGCTCCTGCTATTGAAAATCAAGTGGCCATGGAAATAGAAGAGGATACTGCAATAATCCCTAGTGAAGAAGCTCAATCTTATTCAGGATCATGGGTCTCACCAATCATGAAATACTTGCAAAACGGAGAGATTCCAATGGGAGAAAATCCTAGAGCTTTCCGGATCAAGGTATCTCAATTTACAATCTTAAATAATGTGCTATATAAACGATCCCTTGCAGGACCATACTTAAGATGTATTGAGGATCCTGAAATTGAAGAAGTGTTGAGAGACTTCTGTTTTGGTCAAAAATCACACAAGGATAATGTAACCAAACTTTATGTAAACGGGGTATGATGCTTGGTTAGCTATGAAAGTAAAGGATCACTTCTGTGATTAAGATACAAAGACACAATGATTTATACGAGGAAAAAGCCCTTGATCAATGTATGATCTCCGGCATAAAAAACCTCGGGTGATGGCAACTACCGATCACCAACTTCAATATAATAAAAATGTAGTTACAACTTCGGATAGTAATGAGCTGAGTACAAGGATCACTGAGTGTCTAAGTGTGTGAGAGTTGTGTCGTATGTTGTGTGTGTTCTTCCGAATGAGGAAGATGAGTATTTATACATGTGTAGGTAACTTATTTTTGGTAGATAGACCACTAATCAGCTCATTACCCCTTTAGAAATAAAGATAATCTAGCCTAAATTGCTGCCCTTAGATCAAGCCATGTTTCCATATCCGGCACAACGTTCATCTTCAATTCAGCTCTTGCCATATTTGTAAAAGCGCGTCCCTGGATCATGATATGTAGGGCATATCCTGCTAGATATTCCTGCAAAATAATATTGTAGTAATCGAAAATGACCGTTAGTATAAGGATCACCTCAATGTCCCGTGATCCTGATCCTGAGGTCCGGCTGAGGATCACTGCCTGCCAAAGAAATAAGGATCACTGGTTAGGATCACGTATAAGGATCATTCATAGTAAAAATCCAGCCCTAACAATTGCCCCCAAAATATAAGGAGTTAAATGTAAATAGATGAGTTATATTTTGTTTTGAGCTTATCTCTAACGGACGATTCCGATTTACTAGCCGTTGCACATGGACTAGCCGTTATGATATTTACGTCACTGATGTGACAATCCCTGCGAATCATCATTATAAATAGGAGATAGGGTTAGGATCACTTTGTATTTAAATTCGAAGTATCTCCCTTTATAATCGTCACCGAAGGCTTTGATCAGGTATCATTTTCTTCTTTCTCTTCTTTGCTCTGTTCTTTGTTACTTTTACTCTGTTTTTTGTCTCGAACATGCTTCTTCGGAATTCACCGCACAAAGGCTCTAAGAAGGATAGTCCCTTGAAAAGCCAGGGGATTATCAAGGATTCTCCTATGGAGAGGTGCTGTTTTACCGATATCCAGATAGACAAGATTCGCCATTGCTTCCCGGCGAATGTTGTTTTTAAGCCTTTTGACCCTACTGCTTTGAGTGATTTTGTTTCGGACACTTGGGTGGCCTTTCCTGCTACCCCTTTCCTCATCGGGTACTCATATCCTTTTCCGACATTTACCCAATCCTTCTTTTCTCTTGCCGGCATCTCATATATCCAAGCTATGCCGATGATCTGGAGGGTTCTATATACCTTCGAGAGGATCATCGAGCAAGAAGGGATTGATTTGGGGATGTCAGAGTTAGCTGAACTTTATGATCTCACCACCTTTGGTTCTCACCGGTACTTGTTGAAACGGAAAGCTGGGGAGGATCATCCAATCTTCAAGGTTACCAAGAATGATGCCAACTGGAAACGTCGATTTTTCTTTGTTAAGAGGAATTCCATCCCGGATGGAAAGGATCTGCCCAAGGAATGGGCCACTCATGGTAGGGTAGAGGATCCTTGAAGGATCACTATCAGTCCTGTCTCTTATGATGAGGATCACTGATGTCTTTTCTTTTTTGCAGCTATCTCTGTTGCTCACTTAAAGTTGACCCCTGCTGCCAAAGAAAGAGTGTTAGCTTTCAAGAAGCTTAATCCTGAAGTCAGAAGCTTCCAAATCATTATCCAAGATTCTCAAGAGATATCCTCTGCATCTGCCACAATGTCAAGTAAGTATCCTCATAGAAAATAAGTTTTATGTGAAAGTATTTAATTTAACAAGGGAACTTATCTTGTTTTTGAATTGTGTAGGTGCCGGAAAGTCTGCCAGGTCCGTTAAATCTGCCTCCAAGTTTGGGATTAGTGACCTTGCCAATGTCACCTCCTCAAAGAAGAAAGCTTCTGCTGCCAGCCCTTCAGTCTCAGCTCCTAAAGCGTCCATTCGGGGTAAGGGAAAAAAGAGGAAAGCTTCTGATGAACTCCAAGGATTCCCTCTCCTTCGCCAGCAATTTCTTGATTACGTGAATGAGGTAAGGATCACTGCCCCTGTAGGTTATCCGCCTATCATATTTTATGTATCCTGCTTTTCTTGAGGATCACCTGAGTCTGAGCTTGTCTTTATTCTCTTGTTTGCAGAAACTTGCTGAGATTGAAACTTATCTTGGCAATGTTGAGGACCAGGAGAGCCAGATTGCTGATCTTCAACAAATGGGCGTGCTTAAGGATCTCAAGATAGGAGATCTTGAGAAGGAGCTCCGGGTCATGAAGGCTGAGGCTGCTCAGAGGTTGATTGATATGGATAACGAGAAGCAGGAGATCACCCAAGATGCTAAGGTCTCCGCGGCAATTGCTATGTATAAGATTCAACTTCAGATGGCCGAGGAAGCTCAGGATCCTACCTTTGACAAAGGCTCGTGGGATGTTGAAGGTTGGAAGGCAAGGCTGGCAGACCTGGAGGACGAGGATGAGGCTGAGGAGATCCCCATGCTGGAAGGTGGTGATGCTGGCAAGGATCAGGGTGAAGCGAGTGGAGCTGGTGGTGATGGTGCAGCGAAGGTTTGAGCTGCAAGATTGGGCAATGATGGAAACTTCTAGACATAGCCGGAGCCCAATTTTTTTTGTTTAGTGGTTGTGATGTTTTAAAACAATGATGGTCTGTATTTGAACAATAGTTTAGGGTTGAGGATCCTGGATCCTTTGAACAATAGGTAGGATTACAAAAGGTGGAGGGATCCTCTGTTTGGGGGATGAAGCCTTTGTGATCCTGCCGCTTTTACTTTCCTGCAAAAATGCTAAGACCGCATAGACAATGGACACCCTTTGCCAACCCATGTGGACGGGCCACGTTTTGCTGGTAGAAATGTGGGTTGGCAATTTTGACAACTTTTTTGAAAGGATTAATGATCCTTTGGTTTAATAATATAACTTTAATCTTTCTGGCTTATCTTGTGTTGTTATCCTTCAATAATCCTCTTATTTCTCAATTGCTCTATTTGTTAAAATAATAAGAGTTGAAAAAGTGTTTAATAAACTTAGGATATGATCCTAGATCAAATATCCTCACATTCAAAGAATTTTTAGTTCAAGGATTATAGGTTCGGTTGTCAAAGTGTAAGGGTTGGTTAGGATAAAGAGTATAATCAAAAATAGTCAAGGATCATACCTGAGGACCCACGTTAGGATCCTAACCTTCAATCAAGACAAACATAGATAAGACTTTGATAATTAATGAGGATCTAGGATCCTTATGTGTTTAGATTTCCAAAACCTGAAAAGTGAGATATAACTTGGGACTAAGCCAATGTAAAAGATAAATTAGTAACTGGGGACATGCCCAAAGTATAACTGAGAATGATCCCAGAGGATCACTGGGGACAAGCCCATAGGATAACTGGGGATGATCCCGGAGGATCACTGGGGACAAGCCCATAGGATAACTGGGGATGATCCCGGAGGATCACTGGGGACAAGCCCATAGGATAACTGGGGACAAGCCCAAAGGATCGTATGTAAACTGGAGTATGGCCCTTTCTGGCAACTATCCAAACTTTAGTGACATGAAAATGTCAAAACCTTAGCTAACGTGAAAACGTTAGAAACCTTAGGAACGGATGTATGGTGCGTCCACCATTATACGTAGGATCCTGGGTATAGCCAGTACGATGAGGTCGCCAGCCCCGAAAATGGGTACTGATCCCAAAGACGTGAACTATATCAGGATCATCGTGCGCTGCTGGCGGAAACTGGGGATAATCCCAAGGATAACTGGGGTTGTACCCAAGGATCTGTGGTGCTTTTGGTGATCTTTGACAATTTGCTGAAGATACCTGAACTATCATAACTCAAATGGTTTGTGAGTAGAGGATGAAGGATACATGATCCTTATCCTTAGGCAAAAAGTATTAAAATGCAATAGTTTTAGGACAAGCATATTACCAGGATGAGGATCATCAATGGCATCGGGATCCTTCAAGGATACTCCAATGTAAGGATCACATGCATGAAGGATCCTGTTCACATGAAATATTTCTTTAAGTGAACAGCATTCCATGCTCTTGGCAATAAGTTCCCTTCCATGGTTAGCAGCCTGTATGCCCCCTTTCCTGCTTCGGCTTCAATTAAGTAGGGACCTTCCCATTTTGGTGCTAGCTTCCCGTCAGCAGGATTAATAGTATTTTGAAATGCTTTTCTTAATACCATATCTCCGACTTGGAACTTCCTTATCCTGACATTTTTGTTGTAGGCACCAGCCATTCTTTGTTGGTAGCTTGCCATCCTTATTCTGGCTAGATCCCTGATTTCCTCAATAGTATCCAAATCCTGAGCTAGAGTTGCAGCATTTTCTTCAGGATCACGAGCACTTGTTCTAGCAGTTGGGATCACCATTTCTGTTGGGATCACTGCTTCTGCCCCAAATACTAAAGAGAAAGGTGTTTGACCAGTGGCGTTTTTGGGAGTTGTCCTATCAGCCCATTTCCCTTTCTTGGATCCTAGCTTCTTCTTCAGATTGTTGATCCTAGCTTCTTCTTCAGATTGTTGATGATGATCTTGTTGGATGATTCTGCTTGACCATTGGCTTGCGGGTGAACTGGTGTTGATGTGATCATCTTGATTCCCCAACTGTCACAAAAGTTAGTGGTTCTCCTTCCAATGAATTGAGAACCATTATCACATATAATTTCAGAGGGGATGCCAAATCTGGTTATAATGTTTCTTTTGATAAAGGATATAACTTCCTTCTCTCTGACTTGAGCAAAGGCTTCAGCTTCTATCCACTTGGAAAAATAGTCAGTCATGGCAAGCATAAATACTTTTCCACCAGGTGCTTTAGGAAGCTTGCCAACTATATCCATTCCCCATCTCATGAATGGCCAAGAGGATGGTATGGGGTGTAGTAATTCAGCTGGTTGGTGAAGGATATTGCTATGTCTTTGGCAAGGATCACATTTCTTAGCATACTCCGTAGCATCCCTTTTCATGGTTGGCCAGTAGTATCCTGTTCTAAGGATCCTTGAGAACAAAGCTCTGCCCCCAGTATGGTTTCCACAATCTCCTTCATGGAAATCCTTCAACACCTCTTCAATTTCAGGATCCTCGATACATCTCAAATATGGTCCTGCAAGAGATCGCTTATATAATACATTATTCAGAATTGTGAATTGAGATACCTTAATCCTGAAAGCTCTAGGATTTTCTCCCATCGGGATCTCCCCGTGTTGCAAATATCCCATGATCGGTGAGATCCATGATCCTGAATTAGGTTGGGCTTCTTCACTAGGGATCATTGCAGTATCTTCTTCTATTTCCATGGCCACCTGTTTTTCAATAGCAGGAGCCAGGATATGGATGATAGGGATACTTATATCTTCTGGAATCTTCAAGGATGATCCTAGGTTGGCCAATGCATCAGCTTCCGTGTTATCCTCCCTTGGTACCTGTGTTAAGCTAAAAGAAACAAAAGAGAGTGCCAATTCTTTGACTATCTCTAAATATTTGGTTAGTTTTTCACCTTTAACAGCATAGGATCCATTAAAGTGATTGGTGATCAATAATGAATCTACATATACTTCGAGATACTTTACCCCCATATCCTTAGCAATTTGTAAGCCAGCAATTAAGGCTTCATACTCAGCCTCATTGTTAGTTGCCTGGAACTCACAAGCTATAGAGTGGGGTATTATGTCCCCCTGTGGCGATTTTAGTAGGATCCCTAGCCCTGTGCCTTTGATATTTGAGGATCCGTCGGTGTGTAGTATCCAAGGATCCTTGGTCTCATCCAGCTGCTGGACCTCCAATTCTGCTTCCTTTTGTAGATCACTACTGAAATCAGCCACAAAGTCAGCTAGTGCTTGAGATTTAATGGCTGTTCTTGGTTCGTATCTTATATCGTGGGCACTAAGCTTCACTGCCCACTTAGCCATTCTCCCTGACATATCCGGTTTCCTGAGGACATTCTTAATTGGAAAATTAGTTTTAACAACAATAGTATGGATTTCAAAATAATGCCTTAACTTAATGGATGCCATGATTAATGCAAGGATAAGTTTTTCGAGGTGTGAGTACCTGGATTCGGCATCAAGTAGACTTTTACTTACATAGTAGATAGGATATTGTGTACCTTCGTGATCCTTAACAAGGACAGCACTTTACAGCGGTTGAGGATACCGCCAGATATAAGGATAACACATCTCCTTTTTCCGGTTTTGCTAATGCTGGTGCTGAGGACATATACTCTTTTAGGGCTTGTAAAGCATTTTCATGCTTCTCAGTCCATTCGAACTTCTTATTCTTCCTTAGGATATCGTAGAATTCTTTGCACTTTTCTGAGGATTTCGATATGAACCTGTTTAAAGCTGCTATCCTGCCTGTTAGTCTTTGAACATCCTTGGCATTGGCAGGAGATTTGATATTTATTAATGCTTTGATTTGTTCCGGGCTTGCTTCAATGCCCCTCTGGGTTACCATGTATCCTAAGAACTTTCCTGCCTTAACACCAAAATGGCATTTTGAAGGATTAAGTTTCATGTTATAATTATCAAGGATATCGAATGCTTCTTCCAAGTCCCTTAGGTGATCCTCTGCTTTCTTTGACTTGACCACCATATCATCTATGTACACCTCCATAGTTTTTCCAATTTGATCTTTGAACATCATATTCACCAGCCTTTGATATGTTGCACCTGCATTTCTTAGTCCAAAAGGCATGGCAATATAACAATATAAACCGGTTGGGGTCATAAAGGCTGTATCCTCTTGGTCAGATGGTTCCATCTGGATTTGTTGGAATCCAGATGATGCATCCATAAAGGTTAACAGTTCATGCCCCGCTGTTGCATCCACCATGGAGTCAATGTGGGGTAATGGGAAAGGATCCTTGGGACATGCCTTATTCAAATCAGTGAAATCGACACATACCCTCCACTTTCCGTTTTTCTTTTGGACAACAACCACATTGGCTAACCATTTAGGATATTTTACCTCTCTGATCATACCTGCTCGAAGTAGTCTCTCTACTTCTTCTTGGATAATGGCATTCCTTTCTGGTGCAAACTTCCTCCTTTTTTGATGGATTGGTTTGATAGACCTGTCAATGCCAAGTTTGTGAGTAATAATATCCTTAGATATACCTGTCATATCTTCATGTTTCCAAACAAAGGTGGATTTTCTTCTTTTGAGGAAGGATATTAAGTCTTCTTTCATTTGGCCAAGGATCCCTGATCCGATATAGATTTTTGATTCAGGATCACTAGGATCCAAGAAGATTTCGTCCACATCTTGTTCCCTTGCCTCCAAGATATTCCTCGGAGGATACTGTAATTGCTATTGCTCCCTTGGCTTCGAGGTTGGCTTCATGGATGAGGTATAACAATCCTTAGCCTCCTGCTGATCACTGTCGATCTTGATTATCCCCCATGGGCTAGGGAGCTTCACACATTGATGGTAGGTAGATGGAACTGCTTTCATGTCGTGTATCCAAGGCCTGCCAAGGATAACGTTGCAACAAGACAAACAGTCAATAACACAAAATTTTTGGTAATTATGTAATCCTTCTACGTAGATTGGGAGTTTGATGTCCCCCAGAGTTTTCTTCGTTTCTCCACTAAATCCTACAAGCACGGAGGATCTTGGTGTGATGTCTGATTCTGGGATACCCATTTTCTTCAGTGCATCAAGCTGGATAATGTTCACTGAGCTCCCTCCGTCAATAAGGATCCTGCGGACAAAGTGGTTAGAGATAAAGAGAGTGATAACTAGGCTATCATGGTGAGGATCCTGAACATTAACGCGATCATCCTCATCAAATGTTATTATCTTCCCTTCCGAGACACTTGAGGTTCTAATAGGCCTTTCTCCATTATCCATTTTTGATTCTTTTGCATATCTTTTGGCCGCTGAGAAGGATGTACCACAGATGTCTGATCCTCCGGATATAAAGTTGATCACTTGTGCATTTGCCGGAGGTGCTGGGGCTTTTTCGGGGATCCTTTCAGGATCCTGGGTCCTTTGCTTTTTTCTCCCCAGCAATTCTTTTAGATGCCCCTTGCTTAGCAGGTATCCAATTTCCTTTCTTAAGGCTATGCAATCTTCAGTCAGATGGCCGAAATCCTCATGGTATGCACACCATTTGGACTTGTCTTTAGTCCCGGATGGTTTATCATTCTTCCTGGGCCACCTAGCCTTTTCACCTAGATTCTGCATTGCAAGGATTAGTTCATGATTATCAACGGAAAAACAATATTCTGAGATTGGAGGATATTCTTCATCATCCTCCTCTTGGTCGACAGCATGCACATTCTTGTTCTCGTTTCTATGGTAGGATTTGAACTTGTTGCTTTTGAAGGAGGATCCTTGCTTATCTTGTTTTGAGGATCCTACTTGTCTCTCCTGGATCCTCTTGTCATCCTCTAGCCGGATAAACCTGAGTGCTCGAGTTCTTACTTCATCTAAATTCCTGCAAGGTGTCATAACAAGATCATCATAGAATAATGAATCCTTAAGAAGTCCCATTTTGAAGGCTTCAACAGCCGTAGCCATATCCAAGTTGGGAATATCCAAGGATTCTTTACTAAATTTAGTTATATAATCCCTTAATGATTCATTATTATTTTGAGTTATCCTGTACAAATCACTGGTTAATTTTTCAAATTTTCTACTACAAGAGAATTGGTTATTGAATAAATTAACTAAATTAGCAAATGAAGTAATAGAGTAAGGGGGAAGACTTAGCAGCCACTTAAGAGCTGATCCAGTTAGAGTGGATCCAAATCCTTTACATAGGCATGCTTCCTTTAACTTTTCTGGGATAGGATTGATTTCCATCCTTTCCCTGTATTGTGCTATATGCTCCTCTGGATCCGTTGTGCCATCATACAGCTTCATGGTAGGGATATGGAACCTTTTGGGTACCTCTGCATCACAGATTGGTGGTGCAAAGCGAGATACCTTGTGGCTCCCATCTGCAATTTCTGGGATAGGCTTGACTACCCCTGGAACACTTGAGATCATGTCCTTTAGTTTCTGTAATTCCCTGGCCATAACATGATTGGTACCTGTATCCTGCATGAATCCAAGGTTAGTAGTAGGATAATTATTTAAAGTGTTACCTCCCATTGGGTTCTGGTTAGGGAATCCACATTGCTGGGATTCTGGAACAACGGAAGGACCAGTGGAAGCAATGGTCTGCATTGGAATGAAGTCCCCTTGATGGATATCTAAACTTCCTGTTTGCAAACTTTTTAGGGATCCTGGCATCTGTAAGGATCCTGGTAACTGGGATGATCCTGGAACGAAGGAGGATCCTTGAACCTGGGATGATCCTGGAATAAAGGAGGATCCTTGGCCCTGGAATGATCCTGGGATAAAGTAGGATCCTTGAAACTGTTGTGCCCCCGGATAGGCTCCCGGATTCACGAAGGATCCCATATACTGAGGATAGGATCCTGCTGGCTGAAAATACGAGCCCGATGTCTGAGTCATTGCTGCTGACTTGAGATGTAATCCTCTCGTCTCCCCTGTGATCTGTACGTCTGGGATCCCTGATGGCTGAGAGGTGACCATTGGAGTCTCAAAACTCAAGGATTTTGGCATCAGTGGGGAATGATCCTCTGCCGCTTTCTTTTGTCTTTTGAGATCTCCAATCTCCCTGAGGATCCTGTCATTAGTTTCATCCTGCCGCTGCATACGATCCTTCATCTGCAAAATTAAAGCAAACACATCACTAGTACTGGGAATAGAAGAATTCATAGCAGAAGAAGATGGAGGTTTAGAGAAAGAAGGGGTTGGTCTCTTCTCAGCATTTCTCTGGGATCCTGCCGGTGGAGGAGGTAGAGTGGTTTGTGCTGAGGTGACTGCAGACATCGCTGTGGAGGTGTTCTTCAATGATGAAGCCATGCAACTCTTTGAAATGATTTCGAACAAAAGATTTTCTTTATGAATGAAGCACCAATTGCCCCACGGTGGGCGCCAAACTGTTTTGGTCAAAAATCACACAAGGATAATGTAACCAAACTTTATGTAAACGGGGTATGATGCTTGGTTAGCTATGAAAGTAAAGGATCACTTCTGTGATTAAGATACAAAGACACAATGATTTATACGAGGAAAAAGCCCTTGATCAATGTATGATCTCCGGCATAAAAAACCTCGGGTGATGGCAACTACCGATCACCAACTTCAATATAATAAAAATGTAGTTACAACTTCGGATAGTAATGAGCTGAGTACAAGGATCACTGAGTGTCTAAGTGTGTGAGAGTTGTGTCGTATGTTGTGTGTGTTCTTCCGAATGAGGAAGATGGGTATTTATACATGTGTAGGTAACTTATTTTTGGTAGATAGACCACTAATCAGCTCATTACCCCTTTAGAAATAAAGATAATCTAGCCTAAATTGCTGCCCTTAGATCAAGCCATGTTTCCATATCCGGCACAACGTTCATCTTCAATTCAGCTCTTGCCATATTTGTAAAAGCGCGTCCCTGGATCATGATATGTAGGGCATATCCTGCTAGATATTCCTGCAAAATAATATTGTAGTAATCGAAAATGACCGTTAGTATAAGGATCACCTCAATGTCCCGTGATCCTGATCCTGAGGTCCGGCTGAGGATCACTGCCTGCCAAAGAAATAAGGATCACTGGTTAGGATCACGTATAAGGATCATTCATAGTAAAAATCCAGCCCTAACAACTTCCATGAAGGAGATTGTGGAAACCACACTGGGGGCAGGGCATTATTCTCAAGGATCCTTAGAACAGGATACTACTGGCCAACCATGAAAAGAGATGCTGTAGAATATGCTAGGAAATGTGATCCTTGTCAAAGACACAGCAATATCCTTCACCAACCACCTGAACTGCTACACCCTATACCATCCTCTTGGCCATTCATGAGATGGGGAATGGATATAGTGGGCAAGCTTCCTAAAGCACCTGGCGGAAAAGTATTTATGCTTGCCATGACTAACTATTTTTCTAAGTGGATAGAAGCTGAAGCCTTCGCCCAAGTCAGAGAAAAGGAAGTCATATCCTTCATCAAAAGAAATATTATAACTAGATTTGGCATTCCCTCTGAAATTGTATGTGATAATGGCTCCCAATTCATTGGAAGCAGAACCACTAACTTTTGTGACAGTTGGGGAATCAAGATGATAACATCAACACCAGTTCATCCACAAGCCAATGGTCAAGCAGAATCATCCAACAAGATCATCATCAACAATCTGAAGAAGAAGCTAGGATCCAAGAAGGGGAAATGGGCAGAGGAGTTACCTTATGTGCTATGGGCTGATAGAACAACTCCCAAGAATGCCACTGGTCAAACACCTTTCTCTTTAGTATTTGGGGCAGAAGCAGTGATCCCAACAGAAATGGTGATCCCAACTGCTAGAACAAGTACTCGTGATCCTGAAGAAAATGCTACAATTCTAGCCCAGGATTTGGATACTATTGAAGAAATCAGGGATCTAGCTAGGATAAGGATGGCAAGCTACCAACAAAGAATGGCTGGTGCCTACAACAAAAATGTTAGGATAAGGAAGTTCCAAGTCGGAGATATGGTGTTGAGAAAAACATTCCAAAACACTATTAATCCTGCTGACGGAAAGTTAGCACCAAAATGGGAAGGCCCTTACTTAATTGAAGCCGAAGCAGGAAAGGGGGCATACAGGTTGCTAACCATGGAAGGAAACTTATTGCCAAGAGCCTGGAATGCTGTTCACTTAAAGAAATATTTCCTGTGAACATGATCCTTCATGCATGTGATCCTTACATTGAAGTATCCTTGAAGGATCCCGGTGATATCAGTGATCCTTACTCTGGTAATATCCTTATCCTAGAAACTATTGCATTTTCTTACTTTTTACCTAAGGATAAGGATCATGTATCCTTCATCCTCTACTCACAAAACATTTGAGTTATGATAGTTCAGGTATCCTCAGCATATCGTCAAAAGATCTTCAAAAGCACCACAGATCCTTGGGTCCAACCCCAGTTATCCTTGGGATTATCCCCAGTTTCCGCCAGCAGCGCTCGATGATCCTGATATAGTTCACGTCTTTGGGACCAGTACCCACTTCCGGGGCTGACAACCTCATCGTACTGGCTATACCCAGGATCCTACGTATAATGGTAGACGTACCATACATCCGTTCCTAAGGTTTCTAACGTTTTCACGTTAGCTAAGGTTTTGACATTTTCATGTCACTAAGTTTGTATAGTCGCCAGAAAGGGCCATACTCCAGTTTACATACGATCCTTCGGGCTTGTCCCGAGTTATCCTATGGGCTTGTCCCCAGTGATCCTCCGGGATCATTCTCAGTTATCCTTTGGGCATGTCCCCAGTTACTAATTTATTTCTTACATTGGCTTAGTCCCAAGTTGTGCTTCGTTTTTCAGGATTGTCAAAGGTAAAACACATAAGGATCCTTAATCCTTATTATCCATCAAAATCTTATCTACGATTGTCTCGATTGAAGGTTAGGATCCTAACTTGGATCCTCAGGTATGATCCTTGACTATTTTGATTATATTCATTATCCTAACCGACCCTTATACTTTGACAACCAAACCTATGATCCTTGAACTAAAGTACTTTGAAAATTTTCAATATCAGGATATTTGATCTGGGATCATATCCTAAATTTGGATAACATATTTTCAACTCTTGCCACTTTAAACAAATATACTACAAAAACAACTAACAAGAAGATAAGGATAACAACACGAGATAAGCCAGAAAAGTTAAGTTATATTATTAAACAAAAGGATCATTAACCCTTTCAAAAAGTTGTCAAAATTGCCAACCCACATTTCTACCAGCAAAACGTGGCCCGTCCACATGGGTTGGCAAAGGGTGTCCATTGTCTATGCGGTCTTAGCATTCTGCAGGAAATTAAAAGCGGCAGGATCACAAAGGTTTCATCCCCCAAACAGAGGATCCCTCCACCTTTTGTAATCCTACCTATTGTTCAAAGGATCTAGGATCCTTAACCCTAAGAAACTATTGTTCAGAGATTACAGACCATAATTGTTTCAAACCATCAACAACCACAAAAAAAACCACTACCAAACCTAAAAAATTGGGCTCCGGCCTAGTCAAAAATATCCATCATCGCCCAATCTTGCAGCTCAAACCTTCGCTGCACCATCACCACCAGCTCCACTTGCTTCACCCTGATCTTTACCAGCATCTCCACCTTCAAGCATAGGGATATCCTCAGCATCATCATCATCCTCCAACTCTGCCAGCCTTGCCTTCCAACCTTCCACGTCCCATGTACCTTTGTCAAAGGAAGGATCTTGAGCCTCTGCAGCCATCTGCAGCTGGATCTTGTACATGGTTATCGCAGCAGAGACCTTAGCATCCTGGGTGATATCATGCTTCTCGTAGTCAAACTTGATCAATGCTTTGACAGCTTCATCCCTGGTAGCCCGGAGCTCCTTCTCAAGATCGGCTATCTTGAGATCCTTCAGCGCACCTATCTGGTGGAGGTCGGCAATTTGGCGATCCTGATCTTCAACGTGGTTAACATAAGTCTCTATTTCAGTAAGTTTCTGCAAAAACAACAAGATATGACATCAGACACAGGTGATCCTCAAAAACCGTCAGGATAACCCACAGGGGCAGTGATCCTAACCTCGTTGACAGAATCAAGAAACTGCTGACGAATCAGGGGAAATCCTTGGAGATCCTCAGAAGTCTTCCTCTTCTTTCCCTTACCCCTAATGGGTAATTTAGGGGCTGAAGCAGAGGGACTAGCAGCAGAAGTCCTCTTCTTCGAAGACTTGACGTTGGCAAGATCATCAACCCCAAACAAGGAGGCAGACTTGGCGGACTTAGCAGATTTCCCAGCACCTACACGATCAAAACAAGATAAGTCTCCTAACTAATTTAATACTTTTGCATAGAACTTACTTTTTGGCAAGGATACTTACTTGACATTGTAGCAGATGCGGAGGATACTTCCTGTGAATCTTGGACGGAGACTTGGAAACTTCTGACCTCAGGATTGAGCTTTTTAAAAGCTAAGACTCTTTCTCTTGCAGCAGGGGTTAACTTAAGATAAGCAATGGATATAGCTGCACAAAAAATAAAAAAGAAAAGAGACGTTAGTGATCCTCATCACATAAGGCAAGTCTGATGGTGATCCTTCCAGGATCCTCTATCCTACCATGAGTAGCCCATTCCTTGGGCAGATCCTCCCCATCTGGGATGGTATCCCTTCTAACGAAGAAAAAGCGACGCTTCCAATTTGTATCGTTCTTAGTCACCTTGAAGACAGGGTGATCCTCCCCAGCTTTCCGTTTTAGCAGATATCGGCAAGAACCAAATGTGGTAAGATCATAAAGTGCGGCCAACTCTGCCATCCCCAAATCAATTCCCTTCTGCTCGATGATCCTCTCGAAGGTATACAAGACCCTCCAGATCATCGGCATAGCTTGGATATAAGATATGCCGGTTAAAGAAAAGAAGGATTGGGTGAAGGCTGGAAAAGGATACGAATACCCTATGGTGAACGGAGTAGCAGGAAAGGCCACCCAAACGTCTGAAACAAAATCGCTCAAAGCAGTAGATGTGAAGGATTTGAAAACAGCATTCGCCGGAAAGCAATGACGAATCCTGTCTACGTGGGCATCAGTAAAGCAACACCTCTCCGTAGGAGAATCCTTGATGATCCCCTGGCTTTTTAGGGGACTACTCTTCTTGGAATCCTTGTGTGGGGAATTCCGGAGCAACATGCTTGTGACGGAACAGAAACAGAATAAAAGCAAAAAACAGAGCAAGTGAAGGAAGAAAGGAAAGAGAGAAGAAGAGAGTACCTGGTCAATCGTCGGTAGCGATTATAAAGGGAAGATATTTCGAATTTAAATGCAGAGTGATCCTAACCCTATCTCCTATTTATAATCATGATTTGCAGGGATTGTCACATCTATGACGTAATGATCACAACGGCTAGTCCATGTGTAACGGCTAGTTATTCGGAGTCGCCCGTTGGAGATAAGATCGAAACAAAATATAACTCGTCAATTTACAATAAACTCCTTATATTTTGGGGGCAATTGTTAGGGCTGGATTTTTATTATAGGTGATCCTTACACGTGATCCTAACCAGTGATCCTTGTTTCTTTGGCAGACAGTGATCCTCAGCCGGACTTCAGGATCAGGATCATGGGACATTATAGGATCCTCATACTAACGATCATCTTCGCTTAATGCAATGTTATTTTTGCAGGAATATCTAGCAGGATACGCTCTAAGCATCATGATCAAGGGACGCGTTTTCACAATTATGGCAAGAGGTTAATCAGAGATAGACGTTGCACTGGATATGGAAACATGGCTTGATTCATGGGCAGCAATTTAGGCTAGATTGTCTTTTATTTCTAAAGGGGTAATGAGCTGATAATTAGTCCTTTTACCTAAAATAGGTCACCTACACTTGTATAAATACCACTCTCCATCATTTGGAAGAGGACACACGACATACAACGCAACTCTCACACACTTAGACACTCGAATCAATAGTGATCCTTGTACTCAGCTCATTATCATCCGAAGTTGTAACCATTTTGTTCTTATATTGAAGTTTGGTGATCGGTAGTTGCCATCACCCGAGGTTTTTTATGCCGGAGATCATATATTGATCAAGGGCTTTTTCCTCGTATAAATCATTGTGTCTTTGCATATTTCTCATAAAAGTGATCCTTTACTTTTATAATTAACCAAGCATCATACCCCGTTTACATAAAGTTTGGTTACATTATCCTTGTGTGATTTTTGACCAAAACACCTCCCATTGGGTTCAAGTTAGGGAATCCATATTGCTGGGATTCTGGAACAACGGAGGGACCAGTGGAAGCAATGGTCTGCATTGGAATGAAGTCCCCTTGATGGA
Source organism: Helianthus annuus (assembly GCF_002127325.2). NCBI lineage: Eukaryota > Viridiplantae > Streptophyta > Magnoliopsida > Asterales > Asteraceae > Helianthus > Helianthus annuus. Next base: position 160,713,139 of record NC_035442.2, read on the forward strand.
CATCTAGACTTCCTGTTTGCAAACTTTTTAGGGATCCTGGCATCTGGAAGGATCCTGGTGTCTGGGATGATCCTGGAACGAAGGAGGATCCTTGAACCTGGGATGATCCTGGAACAAAGGAGGATCCTTGGCCCTGGAATGATCCTGGAACAAAGTAGGATCCTTGAAACTGCTGTGCCCCCGGATAGGCTCCCGGATTCATGAAGGATCCCAAATGCTGGGGGTAGGATCCTGCCGGCTGGAAGTGTGAGCCTAATGCCTGAGTCATTGCTGTCGATCCGTGGTGCAATCCTCTTGATTCTCCCATGATTTGCACGTCTGGAATTCCTGATGGCTGAGAAGTAATCATTGGAGTATCAAAGCTCAAGGATTTGGGCATCAGTGGAGAATGATCCTCTGCCGTTTTCTTCTGTCTTTTGAGATCTCCAATTTCCCTGAGGATCCTTTCATTAGTTTCATCCTGCCGCTGCATACGATCCTTCATCTGCAAAATCAAAGTAAATACATCACTAGTACTGGGAATATAAGAATTCATAGCAGAAGGAGATGGAGTTTTAGAAGTAGTAGGAGTTTGTCTCTTCTCAGCATTCTTCTGGGATCCTGCCGGTGGTGGAGGCAGAATGTTCTGGGACGAGGTGACTGCAGACATTGCCGTGGACATGTTTTTCAATGATGAAGCCATGTAATTCTTTGAAATGATTTCGAACAAAAGGTTTTCTTATGAATGAAGCACCAATTGTGTAACACCCCGAAAACGGGTTTACTAATCAAACCCCGTTAATACTAAAAGACGGGTAAAGTACCGTTAGCGGTAGAAGTAACCCGGTAAATATTAGGAATTTAATAAATAAACCTAATATTTAATAAAACGTGAATGAATAATTTTAAGGAAATAAGTTTATAAAGGCCCGAGTTAACGGGACTTAAAAACATAACGGGTTATAACTTTCTGAACCCGCTAAAATAACAAGGAATAATTAATCTAGTTAGTAGCATGTGCTTAAGTGACTAATGGTGAGTTATAGCTTCATTAGAACAAAAGAAAACATGAGGGACTAATATTGTCAACTGAGAAACATGTTTTATTAAAATAAAAGTTAAACACCAAAACATACACTTAAAGTGTGTGTTCTGGTCGACATTTTCCACAGGAGCAAAGGAACTCCTTTGTTCAACCCTAACTAGTCTAAATCCAAGAAATTGAGAGGCCAAATCAGTCCCAAATCGAAATCCAAGCATGGATTAGTGATCACCTCAGTGAAATGATCATAAGGTATGTGAAATTTCGTTGAATGATTCCAATTGAAATTCTGAATCAATACTTGAAACTCGAAATTCATGATGCATGATAGTTGCTTGGATGAAATAGGAATGAGATAGTGATTAGGGATAAACCCTAGTCAATTACTTGTTGGAATTTTGCTTAATTCTTGTTAATTCACAATCACCATTGAAGGTGATAAGTGGGTTTTGTAAGAATATGTTAAACACTAGAATTTTGATTGTTGTTCTAGTGTAATTTGAGCTCTAGGAAGTGAATTCAGATTTTGTTAATGTGAAAATTGATATGAACATGCTTAATTGGTATTAAGCTTGGCTAAATAACTAGTTATAAAAATTGATTGTTGATTTTATAGAATATGCCCACAAGGTGTTTGTTAAAATGCCTAAGTGAATATTCATATTATGAATTTTGAAATGAAACGCATATTTCCTTGTTTGACTAATTGCGTGAAAGATGGGGTAAAGCGGGTTCTAATCATAATGTTGATTCGACTTAATTGCGTAAACCATGTGATCAAAAAGTAGTTAACTTTTGATAAGCTAAGTTAACTAACCATGAAGCCGAATAGTAGCTTCGGCATAGAAAATAAGTGAGGTGGAATAGTCGTGATTTTATGACTAATTTAACCGCCTCGTAAATGATTTAAAATAGTTTGACGCCTAACGAGCTAGGTGGAGGCTTGGGAAAGGAAGCGGGTCAAACAAATCAAGAAAGGAGGAAAAGCACAATTCGGATGCAAGGTAAGTAAAGCTTACATTTTAGTTACTTGATACCTATTGGTTTGATAGGTCGTGAATAATAAGTCTTGTTTTAAATTATGATGTTCCGACACGGCAAGTGCGGTCCGGAACAAAAGACAATGGACATAAATCATGTTTAATGGATAAAAAGGAGCTAATGTGGTTGATTAGTCATGAAATGACTAAAAGATAATGAGTTTTTAATGGTTACCTTATAAGGTGAACCATTGCAAATAGTAAGGGTAAAATGGCACTTTGGTCATTTGTGAACAATAACCGTCTAATTGGGGAGGGACACATTATAGCTTGGGTTATAATGGGTCAAAGAAATAAATAAATGATTTACAAGTAGAACGACTATACGGTGTAAACCGAAGTTAGTCATATAGATAAGGTGGTAATAAATACTACCTCATAGAGCTTCATGGTCCTTTAGACCAAACGGGTCAAAAGGTGAAATTATCACCCTTGACAATATTGACTAATAATTGTTGAGCTATGTGATTATAGAAATAAATATCGGATGGATATGTACATCGCTATCGCTTAGCGGCTACTAAGGCAAGGTATCGAAACGAATCAATATATTGATTCGAGCCAGGTATGTATATTTGGTCAAATCATCATTAGAACTTGAAGCTCAATGAGGGCTAAACAAGTTAAAATGGACATTGGGTTATCTTTTAAGCAAACCGAATGATTTAGGTTATTGTCATTATGTTTTAAGAACATGATGTCTATTTAAACAAGATTCCTAGTTCAACCAGTGGAATTTTGGTTAATTACAACATGAAAAGTCCTTTGTTGTTAAGAAAGGGTTTAAGATGACTAAAACGCCCTCGTAAGCAAAATCGAGTAAATGAACCTTAAGAGTCGTTTAAAAACAAGTTATATGATCAAGCAAATACTTTGAATAAGTATAGAGAATGAAAAGGGTAAATCTTGGGTCAAAAGACTCAATATAAGTCTTTGTCGTAAATTAGCAATCCGACGAGAAAAACTCGGATTATATAGATCATCTCATTGAGCTCACCACAAATTTAGTTGTGGTTGAAGATCTCATAATAAGTAATGTGGTATAATAACGCTAGAAACGGATGAAAGCGTTTCATGCTCAAAATATGCATAAATATCCTTAACGGGTCAAAATATGCATATGAGCATAAACGGGTTTAAGATACGTAAGGAACCCGTGACTTGAACCTAATATGATAGGAATTATTGAAATTGTGATTACCGTGAAAATAAGGATCAAACAAACATGTTTCGTTTGATAAAAACATGAATGGGTCAAAATTACGGCAAATTGGAAAAGCTGGATGCAGGGTCCACCGTAAATTACGGTGCCACCGTAATTTACGGTGGAGATGAAAAGTCTTACGGTAGCCCCCTACTGGTTTACGGTAGGGGCATGTAAAACCAGTGGCCACCGTAAATTACGGTGCCACCGTAATTTACGGTGGAGGTCAGGTTGAAATTGTTGTTTTGTTATCAAATGTTTCTCGGACCCGTTTAGACACGTTTAAAACTCTGTATGACTAAGCATTTCATGTTTATGAAATGTAGGTACACTATGGGATGCCGGAAGACGATCAAGCTCAATGAAGAACCGAACACGATAAAGACTCATGCTTCCGCACGTTGCCTCGTTGTAAATTTTAACGACGAATCCAATCACGTTTGTAGAATAGCTTATGAATTGTAAAAGTTTTAATTTACTCGGAATTTCCTAAGGATACTTAACACTAAATACATGTCTGTATTCGTAATTTATACGAAAACCTTTAAAATAATAACTAGAGTGTTACAAGTTGGTAATCAGAGCTCATGGTTAAAGAATAAGGTGTGTTCGGTTCGAGGCTTGATCGCAAATCCGGTAAGTGTATGTATGTTAATCGTTAGCGCATTAAAGTGTTGTAAACAACACATAGAGTAATCGTGAAATACACGTTACCCCAAATTAAATGATAGATATGGTTAACAACATTTCGTGCGTTGACACATATAGTACAAGAGCCTTGTACTATGATACGGGCATTTAGTAAAGTTGACATTACTAACCTTGTGAATGTCTTGATTGAAGGACACTTACATTTAAAGATGGCAAAGGTTAAACAAATGCAAGATGTGATAGAGGAACAGTCCGAGGCATGACAAGAGGAACATGCCCATCAAGGACTAAATCGCGTAACGACCGCGAACAAGGCTAATGGCAAGAGAAGCCCGTTAGGGCAAGCATTATCAGGTGCACGTTTTAAATCATTGCATAAATGGTAATATGCAACAGATATGTAGAGATTGAAAGTTGCATATGTAGATTGAAAACTTGGAAAGACCTGAATAGAAAACCTATCTGGGATATTGTTTCCAAGAAAAACAGATAGAGGTATTACTTACATAGGGCGTGATGTGAAAACTGTAAAAAGGTCATGTGTGTCATGTGTTAATCGCTTACTCTGGCCAAGTAAGTAGCGGCATATGATACCATGAACTTCTTATGGCGGACACGTTTACATCCGATGTAGTAAGGGCAGGGTGAATGGGACTAATTAAAAAGTACCCAAATGAATCAGATAAGCAAAATATTTGATAATAATGTAAACGCACAACCAAGTGATGGGAGCGTATTACATTAGGATAATGAGCCCGAGTGAAGGGACAAACAAGCACGTAAAATGATTTAGACAAGTATTGGGAGGGAGTGTACTTACACTCGAACCCAGAAAACATCAAGCATGTAAAATGATTTAGACAAGTATTGGGAGGGAGTGTACTTACACTCGAACCCAGAAAACATCAAGCATGTAAAATGATTTAGACAAGTATTGGGAGGGAGTGTACTTACACTCGAACCCAGAAAACATCAAGCATGTAAAATGATTTAGACAAGTATTGGGAGGGAGTGTACTTACACTCGAACCCAGAAAACATCAAGCATGTAAAACGATTTAGACAAATATTGGGAGGGAGTGTACTTACACTCGAACCCGGAAAATGCAAATATGTCCCTTAACGGGTCATTTTTGTAAAACGTCGAACTTAAAGACAAAGTCAGAATATAAAAATGAAGCGAGGTCTTAATGCATACCGGGAGGGTTGCAATAATAACGACTTTGGTAAAACACCCGGTGGATGGGTAAGAATTAAACACATGCGTAAACCGAGAAACGAGAACATGAATTTAAAGTCAAAAGACTCGGATTATGAGTTATGACTAAAAGACCATAAAAATTTTGTAAACAGAAATTCTGATAATTATATTCAACTATGTTGAGATTGAACGGGTTGAATAAAGCATAATGCTTGAAGGCGTAAGTAAACGCAAGCCGGATAACGGTAAGCTTGAGATAAATGAATTTCAAACGTAAAAAGAGTGCTTTGACACCCAATATATATTTTAATAAGACACGAGTAAAAAGAGTGATCTACGGGATCAACATAACCTTTAGGGTTATAAACAAATGAGAGATATACGGACTAAAACGACCCACGGGTCGTGATTAGAAAGAAGTTATAAGGACTTCGCCTTAAAGAGGTGAATGTCTAATAAAAAAAATATATATATAAAAATAGCCCATAAGGCTAAGTGATAAAACCTACGGGTTAGATGGAATAAAGCGAGGAAATCAGTTAAGAATCCCCGCATAAAAACTAAGACTGTAAAGGATTAAATTACGGACTGTCAATATCCCAGTATGGCTGATTGACACAAGTTAAAGAAAAGATCCTAAAACTAAAACTTCGGTTTTAGTAAGAAATAATGTTTTTACAAACATAAATTCTGATAGGAATTTAAATAGCAAGCATGAAATATACAAGTCTTGACACTGATAGGCGCAAGATGATATATTCGAAAAGTGATATTCTCAAAAATGAAGGGTTGATATAAATTAAACATGATGTAACATAATCACGGTCAAGAAATGTAATGTGAAGTAAAATCACAATATAACCAAGCAAGCGGTAAAAAGGAACTGGACAAATAAGTCTAGTTAATGAGACCGGTTAAAGTCAGCAATTTAAGTTAAGAAATTTGGTTCGCTTGTAAACGGTAAATTCGGTATAACTAAACCGAATAAGTAAATTTGAAAACAAAAGAAACTGTTGCTAAAAGTGAAAGATTTCACTAAAGACCTTTAAACGGGTCAAAGCAACGGATTCATAAGGAAATTCGATAGTATATGAAAGCGATGGGTATCGCTAAGTTAACTAAACTAGTGGAAATAACGAGATTACGTCATTTCGAAGTTACACTATGTCATATGAGATATGTAGACAAGTAGTAACCAGAGAGATGTTACCGTACCTTTCGGGTAATACTAACGATTGGTTAAAAAGTATAAGTAATGTTTAAAATATTTCTCGGATCGAATACCTTGAGTTTAAACTCAATGAATTATGTAAGAAAAGGTTTCGAGGACGAAACCTCTTTAAGGGGGGTAGACTTGTAACACCCCGAAAACGGGTTTACTAATCAAACCCCGTTAATACTAAAAGACGGGTAAAGTACCGTTAGCGGTAGAAGTAACCCGGTAAATATTAGGAATTTAATAAATAAACCTAATATTTAATAAAACGTGAATGAATAATTTTAAGGAAATAAGTTTATAAAGGCCCGAGTTAACGGGACTTAAAAACATAACGGGTTATAACTTTCTGAACCCGCTAAAATAACAAGGAATAATTAATCTAGTTAGTAGCATGTGCTTAAGTGACTAATGGTGAGTTATAGCTTCATTAGAACAAAAGGAAACATGAGGGACTAATATTGTCAACTGAGAAACATGTTTTATTAAAATAAAAGTTAAACACCAAAACATACACTTAAAGTGTGTGTTCTGGTCGACATTTTCCACAGGAGCAAAGGAACTCCTTTGTTCAACCCTAACTAGTCTAAATCCAAGAAATTGAGAGGCCAAATCAGTCCCAAATCGAAATCCAAGCATGGATTAGTGATCACCTCAGTGAAATGATCATAAGGTATGTGAAATTTCGTTGAATGATTCCAATTGAAATTCTGAATCAATACTTGAAACTCGAAATTCATGATGCATGATAGTTGCTTGGATAAAATAGGAATGAGATAGTGATTAGGGATAAACCCTAGTCAATTACTTGTTGGAATTTTGCTTAATTCTTGTTAATTCACAATCACCATTGAAGGTGATAAGTGGGTTTTGTAAGAATATGTTAAACACTAGAATTTTGATTGTTGTTCTAGTGTAATTTGAGCTCTAGGAAGTGAATTCAGATTTTGTTAATGTGAAAATTGATATGAACATGCTTAATTGGTATTAAGCTTGGCTAAATAACTAGTTATAAAAATTGATTGTTGATTTTATAGAATATGCCCACAAGGTGTTTGTTAAAATGCCTAAGTGAATATTCATATTATGAATTTTGAAATGAAACGCATATTTCCTTGTTTGACTAATTGCGTGAAAGATGGGGTAAAGCGGGTTCTAATCATAATGTTGATTCGACTTAATTGCGTAAACCATGTGATCAAAAAGTAGTTAACTTTTGATAAGCTAAGTTAACTAACCATGAAGCCGAATAGTAGCTTCGGCATAGAAAATAAGTGAGGTGGAATAGTCGTGATTTTATGACTAATTTAACCGCCTCGTAAATGATTTAAAATAGTTTGACGCCTAACGAGCTAGGTGGAGGCTTGGGAAAGGAAGCGGGTCAAACAAATCAAGAAAGGAGGAAAAGCACAATTCGGATGCAAGGTAAGTAAAGCTTACATTTTAGTTACTTGATACCTATTGGTTTGATAGGTCGTGAATAATAAGTCTTGTTTTAAATTATGATGTTCCGACACGGCAAGTGCGGTCCGGAACAAAAGACAATGGACATAAATCATGTTTAATGGATAAAAAGGAGCTAATGTGGTTGATTAGTCATGAAATGACTAAAAGATAATGAGTTTTTAATGGTTACCTTATAAGGTGAACCATTGCAAATAGTAAGGGTAAAATGGCACTTTGGTCATTTGTGAACAATAACCGTCTAATTGGGGAGGGACACATTATAGCTTGGGTTATAATGGGTCAAAGAAATAAATAAATGATTTACAAGTAGAACGACTATACGGTGTAAACCGAAGTTAGTCATATAGATAAGGTGGTAATAAATACTACCTCATAGAGCTTCATGGTCCTTTAGACCAAACGGGTCAAAAGGTGAAATTATCACCCTTGACAATATTGACTAATAATTGTTGAGCTATGTGATTATAGAAATAAATATCGGATGGATATGTACATCGCTATCGCTTAGCGGCTACTAAGGCAAGGTATCGAAACGAATCAATATATTGATTCGAGCCAGGTATGTATATTTGGTCAAATCATCATTAGAACTTGAAGCTCAATGAGGGCTAAACAAGTTAAAATGGACATTGGGTTATCTTTTAAGCAAACCGAATGATTTAGGTTATTGTCATTATGTTTTAAGAACATGATGTCTATTTAAACAAGATTCCTAGTTCAACCAGTGGAATTTTGGTCAATTACAACATGAAAAGTCCTTTGTTGTTAAGAAAGGGTTTAAGATGACTAAAATGCCCTCGTAAGCAAAATCGAGTAAATGAACCTTAAGAGTCGTTTAAAAACAAGTTATATGATCAAGCAAATACTTTGAATAAGTATAGAGAATGAAAAGGGTAAATCTTGGGTCAAAAGACTCAATATAAGTCTTTGTCGTAAATTAGCAATCCGACGAGAAAAACTCGGATTATATAGATCATCTCATTGAGCTCACCACAAATTTAGTTGTGGTTGAAGATCTCATAATAAGTAATGTGGTATAATAACGCTAGAAACGGATGAAAGCGTTTCATGCTCAAAATATGCATAAATATCCTTAACGGGTCAAAATATGCATATGAGCGTAAACGGGTTTAAGATACGTAAGGAACCCGTGACTTGAACCTAATATGATAGGAATTATTGAAATTGTGATTACCGTGAAAATAAGGATCAAACAAACATGTTTCGTTTGATAAAAACATGAATGGGTCAAAATTACGGCAAATTGGAAAAGCTGGATGCAGGGTCCACCGTAAATTACGGTGCCACCGTAATTTACGGTGGAGATGAAAAGTCTTACGGTAGCCCCCTACTGGTTTACGGTAGGGGCATGTAAAACCAGTGGCCACCGTAAATTACGGTGCCACCGTAATTTACGGTGGAGGTCAGGTTGAAATTGTTGTTTTGTTATCAAATGTTTCTCGGACCCGTTTAGACACGTTTAAAACTCTGTATGACTAAGCATTTCATGTTTATGAAATGTAGGTACACTATGGGATGCCGGAAGACGATCAAGCTCAATGAAGAACCGAACACGATAAAGACTCATGCTTCCGCACGTTGCCTCGTTGTAAATTTTAACGACGAATCCAATCACGTTTGTAGAATAGCTTATGAATTGTAAAAGTTTTAATTTACTCGGAATTTCCTAAGGATACTTAACACTAAATACATGTCTGTATTCGTAATTTATACGAAAACCTTTAAAATAATAACTAGAGTGTTACAAATTGCCCCACGGTGGGCGCCAAACTGTTTTGGTCAAAAATCACACAAGGATAATGTAACCAAACTTTATGTAAACGGGGTATGATGCTTGGTTAATTATAAAAGTAAAGGATCACTTTTATGAGAAATATGCAAAGACACAATGATTTATACGAGGAAAAAGCCCTTGATCAATATATGATCTCCGGCATAAAAAACCTCGGGTGATGGCAACTACCGATCACCAAACTTCAATATAAGAACAAAATGGTTACAACTTCGGATGATAATGAGCTGAGTACAAGGATCACTATTGTTTCGAGTGTCTAAGTGTGTGAAAGTTGCGTTGTATGTCGTGTGTCCTCTTCCAAATGAGGAAGAGTGGTATTTATACAAGTGTAGGTGACCTATTTTAGGTAAAATGACTAATAATCAGCTCATTACCCCTTTAGAAATAAAAGACAATCTAGCCTAAATTGCCGCCCTTAAATCAAGCTAAGTTTCCATATCCTTGGCAACGTCTATCTTTGATTAAGCTCATGCCATAATTGTGAAGACGCGTCCCTTGATTATGATGCTTAGAGCGTATCCTGCTAGATGTTCCTGCAAAAATAACATTGCATTAAGCGAATGTGACCGTTAGTATGAGGATCCTATATTGTCCCATGATCCTGATCCTGAAGTCCTGCTGAGGATCACTGTCTGTTAAAGAAACAAGGATCACTGGTTAGGATCACGTGTAAGGATCATGCATAATAAAAATCCAGCCCTAACATTTATAGCCGAGGAGTGAAGGAGGAGGATGATGGACAGACTGACGACGTGCTGCTCCTTTGCAGGTGTGTCAGGCTTGTCGGGTGTGGAGGTTACGCCACGTCAGTCTGTTACTTACGTAGCCCTGACAGATGACTGTCATTGGTGCTACTTGCACTGTGGTGTCAGTCCCACTTGTTGGGCGTATAGGATGCGGTGCGAGCCGCATCGCTGCCTGCGGTAACATCTGATGTTACCGCGTCCCTTGCTTGTGATCAAGAAATATGCGAGACGCGGTGCCAGCCGCATCGTCGCCTGTGGTGACTGTTGTTGTTGTCCAGCTTCCTTGTATTGATAGAAGTGTTCACTGGACGCGGTACCAGGCCGCATCGCTGTGAATACTTCCATTTTCATACACCAGATGTGATGCTATGCCGCATCACTCTACCGTTCTCATATTCCAGGTAAGTCCTCCTCCATCACTGGACAAATTGGATTCAACCACTGTGTCGATGCGTTCCCGCACGGACATAAGTAGGTTGTTAGCTAATGGGGGTTTTGATAAGGGTAATGGTCACTCGCGGTCGATGCTGACGCGAGATCTGGGACCATACCCCTTCAATGTTCGTTTATCTATGTTGCTCATTAAAGATTTTTGTACATTTATTTATTTTATAGTAATTTGCCAAAATCGTCCCTGAGATTTGGGCATGTTTCTCATTTTCATCCGAAACAACTTTTTTGTACCATATAGTCCTTCATTTTTTAGATTTTTTGCCATTTTCATCGTCTAATTTGCTTTAGTTTTTCTATCAAACATTTGGATGAAAATTGCAAAAAGTCCCAAATCTCATGGACAATTTTGGCAAAAAAAAAAAAAAGTCAGACGTTTGGATGAAATTGAAAAAAAAATCCCAAAAGTGAAGCACTATATGGTACCCAAAAAAAAGTTGTTTTGGATGAAAATGACAAAGTGCCTAAACCTTAGGAACGATTTTGGCAATTTACTCTTTATTTTATCTAAACTTTTCATGTTTTTTAATTCTTATTTATTTTATTATCCTAAAAAATAGAATATGAAACCTCATTTCCACAATGTTTATGCACCGTTCTTCTTTTTTCTCATAATTTACAAGTAGATGAACCTAAGGCCTTTGGGTATACTTTAACATAACTTAACTCCACCTAAGTGACACATCAACTTTTCTTCCTCATTTTACTTTATCTCACTCTAACGAAATGGTTTAACATGTTAACACATAACTCATTTAATGCACTTTAACATTGAGTTTTTGTCTAAAAAAGAAAATAATAATTAATTCAATCTCTTAACATTAGGTTAACATGTTAACACATAACTCATTTAATGCACTTTAACACAATGAGGGAGTGGTTTGCAATGTTAGTTAACATGACATGTCATTTTTAACACTCTAGATGTTAGAGTACACCCCATGGCCTAATAATCATTTCACAAGCTTACAATCTATTGCTCATGGTAATTAATATTCAGCTTGTTTCTAAAGTGTTTAACAACTCTTATCAGGATTGTAATGAAAGTTCTTTAGAAAGCTTCTTAATTATTTTTAGTCGTTAGCCAATGAAGTAATGAAGTAATAAAATAATTTTCATCAAATTCATCATAAAATTTTATGTCTGTTTGCATCAACTAGAAAGTATTAAGTATCCAAATACCAAAAACTAAACATAAATCATATTTGGACAAATATCATGTTCAAAATCATTTGTTTTGCGAATAATATAAAATGATTCACGATAGGATGAACCGTTTGTTTTGCAAATCGGATTTAAAAATGAGGATTGTGTGCGTATATTGAAGTCTATGGTGATCTTTGTTAACCTTGTATTTTGATATACACATCATACAACAACATAGTAAACATGAACACAAATTTGGTGATTGACTTCAAAAATGTCATTATAATTATAAATCTAATCTATTTCATAAAAATATGCTTTTAGTCAAGTTTAATTAAAAATTATCATTATCGCGGTTTGGGATTGTTTAAGCAATTCACGTACTCGTTGACCTGTTGCTAATTTATTATAAGTAGCTTTATCAAGATCAGAAGCAAGTTGTGCAAAAACTTCTAATTATGCGAATTATGCCAATTCCAGTTTTAATTTACCGGCTACTTGTTTCATAGCTTTAATTGAGTTGTAGACCCCACTTTATAAACAGAGGTCGGATTTCGACATTTAATAGATCGGCAGATAAGAATACTTGTCCATCGGTAATCGAAATTACATTCGTAGGAATATAAGCCGAAACGTCTCCCAATTGGGTTTCAACTATTGGTAAAGCGATCATACTTCCTTCACCTAAAAGAGAACTTAATTTAACAACTATTTCCAAAAGGCGTAATTGTAAATAAAAAACATCCCCTTGGATAAGCCTCGCGCCCAGGTGGTCTTTGTAATAGAAGAGAGATTTGGCGATACGCTTGCACTTGTCTAGAGAGATCATCATAAATGATTAAAGTGTGTCATTCACGGTACATAAAATGTCCAGCCAGAGCAACTCTTGTATAAGGAGCGAGGTATTGTAATGTAGCAGGGGAATCCGCCGTTTTGGCTACCACAATAGTATATTCCATCGTGCCCCTTTCCTGGAAAGTAGTCACTACCTGAGCCACATAATACGCTTTTTGACCAATAGCTACATAAACGCATATTACATTTTGGCGATGTTGATTTAGAATTGTATCTATTGCTACTGATGTTTTACCGGTCAGTCTGTCCCTAATAATTAATTCTCGTTGACCACGTCCTATGGGAATCATTGAATTAATAGCAATAAGCCCTGTTTGAAGAGGCTCATATACAGAACGTCGAGAAATAATCCCTAGAGTAAGGGCGGATTTTGTGAAAATGTTTAAGAGTCTAATCTAACAAAAATATTAGTCAACTATATATATATGAAGTGAGTGTGAATATTAAGGTAATGGTTTTAAAATAAACAATGTTGTTATTTTATGATATTAGTCCGATTTAAAAAATAATAAATTTCAAAATCAACTTTTCTAAGGATGATACGATATTAACACGCGATATTATTTGGAATCATTTATTAGAATAATATATGCACTAAGAAGTCTTTATTATAAGGCTGGAGGGTGTCACCACGTCACACTCTATAGCGCCCCCCGGCACTATACACCCACACCCATCATTTTAAGAAGGGGCGTCATTGATGGGGCTCCATCATGGTAACGAGCTCGAAGGGTTTTATTAGGTGGGGCCCATGTAAATTCACCCAATGAAATTTTTTTTATTTTTTATTTTTATTTTTATTAATATGGGGCTCCATCCACACCATGCAAGTCAAAGAGGGGTGTGATAAAGCCCCAATGGTGACATGGCTCTGAGGTGGACTGATAAAGCCCCTTGAGGGCTCCAACCACACCCTATAGCCTAAGGCCGGAGGGTATGGGGCGCTACCACCGCCATGTCACCATCTATGGCGCCGGTGGGGCGCCACCACCCATACCCAGACATTTAAGGAGGGGGCGCCATTGTTGTGGCTTCAACATGGTAGCTATAGCTTGATTGAGGTAAAGGATTGGTTAAAGGAGGGGGGCGCTATAGCTTGAAGGGGCTTTATCTCACATCCTGCAAGTTAAGGGGAGAGGCCTTAAAGCCCCTGTGTGACGTGGCGTTGATAAAACCCCTCCCATACCCTCCAACAAAATAGATTTTTGTTATTATAATATTTGCTAAAAATGGTTTTTGGTTTGTCCACCAATGCTATCTAATCCATTCCGGGTTTTGATGCCAAACTAATCCACATGGGTAGTGGAGGTTTTTGTGACACCATCACATCGCATTCTCCTTTTTATTTTTTATTTTTTTTGATTTTTTTCTTTAATTTTAGTTAATTATGATTGTTTAAAAACTAATATGTAAATGTTTCAACTTTATAGAAAGCTATAATAACACATTTCATTTTTCTTTTCACTTTTTATCTCATATCAATGCAAATAATGACGATTAACTGTATCCATGTCACTCATAACAAAAGGTTTTTCTTTTCAGTTAAGAGTTTGGGTATTTAATTAACGGTTTAAAACGTGTAGACTTGTGATAGTAAAATTTGCAATCTGTACAAGAATAACATGTTTTTAACAACATTACATTGTTGGCATAGGTGGTGCGTTGTGGCCAGAGGCGTCTGTGAGAATTCACGTATCATATTCGAGCTCGAAAAAACGTGTTATTTCGTAATGTTTTATTATTACTTTTAAAAAAAATCAAATTAGTATTAGGCTCAATAAAACTAATGTCAAATGGGCTAAATTTGAACCATAAAAGTGATTCGTAAATAAGCCTATATTGGAATTGTATGTGTTTATTATTAAAAAAAATAACATATATATATATATATATATATATATCGGATTTTTTAAAAAAATCGCGTGCCCCTCGAAATCACGGGTCTTGTGCGGAGGTCCTCCCCGCACACCATCAATGTCGCTATTGGTTGCGGCAACGACGCCTTAGTTGTTTACAGCTGACGGTACGTTTTGTAATGTGTTAACCATATGAAAACACGTGTTTCGATGTATCTGAAAAGCATTAAGGTTACAAATAAACGGAATCGCCCTGGTTGGTTCATTTATCGAAGGTTCCACCTAACAACTACACCACCCTTAACTTTGCATCAAGACTTAGCGGTGTCAAAACGTACAATAACTCGATTTTGTCCCGTCAAATGAAAACGTGTTATGTTTGACCCGACTCGTTTCCAGACACATTTAACGTCAAAATGTAGACCAACAGAAAACGTACACAAAAATAAGCATGAAAACGTATTATATTTGACCAGACTCGTTTCTAAAAAATATGTCGAAACGTGAAATTTTATTATTTACGCCGAAACGTGAATTTATACCAACACGTACATTAAAATGTAAAAAACGTAAACAAACTAAAAACGTACATAAAAATAAACATGAAAACACATTATATTTAACCCGACTCATTTCCCAAAAAACTGCGTTGAAACATGAATTTATACCGACATGTATATAAATATAACCACACGAGAAAATAGTTTTTTTTTCTTTTAAACTAAGGAATGAAAACATCGGTATAACACCCTGTGTTTCGAAAGTCAAGGTCAAAGTCAAGATTTAAGTCAAAGAAAGAAAAGATTGCTAATTGCGATCTGTCACTCCTTGCTCACTTCCTGTTTTGACTTCTTTGACTCGTAGATAGCCTTTGTATGCTTTTACGTTAGTTGTATTATGTGGAGTACTTATTGATAATCGAGGTTTATTCGATGATTATCACATGTTTTATCGCTTAACGCAATCGCACTCGCAACTCGAATTACGCGTTCTGGATATTGATTTATGTGGTGTGCGCTTTACGTGTTACTTGTGCATGTTTATTTATGTAGTGTTGTGGTGACTAATCGAAACGCAATCGAAATTCAATCGCAATCAAATCACAGACGCTAAACGCAAGTGAAATAGGATGATTGTATGTTAGATATAGTAGTTCGGATTAAAAGTAATTTGAATAGGAAACTCTATCGCATCGCAACGCTCGCAATCGCAATCGAAATCGCAAAACTCGTCGCACCGAACACTCGAATCAAGTGGTTAAACAACCGAGTGACCAGCCGATCGGCCAGCCGTTCAATCGAGCTACCACTCGATCGACCAGCCAGTCGACCGGGCTGTCAACTCGATCGACCAGCCACCTCCCACCCTTTCCTTTTTGGGAAACCCTATAAATACCCATGTCAACATCACAACTTACCACTTTTGCACTCTCCTGTCCGACTAGCGCTCTTGTTCACCTTTTCTTCGATTTCTCGTGATTCCGGTAAGATCTCATCCTAAATCTTGTACTTCCTTAATCTACACGCACACCTACACCTTTCTATCTTTTGAATATTAACTTTTAACCTCGAAATTATTAGATTTGAGGTGTTCTAGGATGATGTCATCATGGTGTTCTTGAGAACTTCATGTTTTGGCTTCAATCCACCAAGAACAACTTAAATCTAACCGGTTTCCACACAAATAAACCGAGATCTTTCATAGATCTGAACATATTCAAGGTGAAAAGGAATGAAAGATGGTTTTCCAACTTTCTTTCAACTCTTTTACACTCAATGCACGCAAAACCGATAGAATCGGAGCTTGTTCTGATCTTCTACTCTTCCTCGTCGAAGTGTTGGTTCAAGATCTTAATTCTATCCACGAGATTACCGATTTCGGGTTAAACATGGAACACCGTCTCGAACAGTTAACTGGATGGATTTGGGTGATTGCTGTCCGGTCAGGTTACTAAGTCTGACGATGTTTCTGTTGTCTAACACGTTATCAAATCGTCTCGATAAAACTACAAAACTATCAAAACAACCAAGGAAGAAGACGATCAGGCCGACCAGGTCGGAGTGACGGCCGATCGGACTGCTGTCTGAACGGAGTGCCACCCGATCGGGTTGCCACCCGATCGGGTTGCCACCCGATCGGCTTGCCACCCGATCGGCTTGCACCTTAGGGTCCTACACTCAACTTTATTTCAAACTTTTGAGGATTAAACATCGAACGAGATGTTGTCCGATCGGACTACCACCCGATCGGATTGCCACTTCGACCATGTGACGTTTTGAACTCAACACTTAAACAATTTTCAAACTTGATTCAATACAAGCGGACTGCCATCCGATCGGACTACAATCCGATCGAAGTGACAAACTGCTGTGAACTTGTTCTCACTAAGTGTCTAACCTACCGGATTGTCGCTCGATCGAACGGTCGTTCGATCGATCGACCTGAAGGATAGAAACACTTCTGTGTTTTCAAAATGCTACAACAAAAACTTCAAAAGTCAAGCCATCATACACAAACACATCCTTCCCAAAGGAAGAAACAGTCCACTCGAAAGGTCACCCGATCGGATGACCATCCGAGCGGATTGTCACCCGATCGACCGGCTACCCGATCGGATTGCCATCCGATCGGACTGCTGTTCGACCCACTGACACTTTGTTCCGACTTACGCGTCACTTATCGTTTATGCTATCGTTCTGATCAGGCTAACCCTACTCTCTAGCGCTCCCTTCAATCCACCGTTGTGAGTATACTCGATCCCTTTTTGCTTTACGCACTTTTGGGTGTTACATACGTTACTTATTCTAAATCACACCGAACACACTACGCAATACTTTAAACGCTAACCGTTATTGCATGTTATATGTGACTTAATGAATGCTTGTTTGTTGTGTTTACATATGGAATGCTGTCTACCTGCCTTAGCAACGGTAGTACTATTTGTTTGGACTCAGCACCTGTTCATTCAGGGGTTGTTAAGTACAATTTGTTACATGGCTCAGAGTGGTGAGTGTGTATTACGAACTGCCTTGGGCAGTCAACCTGCAGTAATTGGTATCGATAGGTTCATGTCGATAACTAACATGCCTCATTTTACACTGTGTACGTGCTGGTTATGCGTAACGATTTCGAACTCTATTATATCTTTCGAACTCTATTATATCTAATAAAGTTGTATGCTCACCTTTACACTATGTGTATTGACTTTTACTTTAATGTATGTGACAGGTGCTTAGGATGCTTATATGCTTTGCTTGCTGTGAAATCGAGGTTAGGAAAGGTCTAGAAACAAAAAAAAAAAAACAAATGTCTGTATTTTGAAATCTGAGTTGTCGGAACAGAAAAATTTGACTAGATCTTGTCTGTAATAATTATATTATCTTTTATTACATGGGATGGGACATGTTGCTTAAATAATTGGTAAATTATAGTTGTTATGGAAATTTCTGGACAATCTGTTTCGCTCAGTGCCACGCCCCGATGATTCCGCCATCAGTTGGGGTGTGATAGGTTGGTATCAGAGCCATAACTATAGGGAATTAGGCAAGACTCGACCTAGTCCGGGTCGACGTCTTAGAAATGACCTAGTATATAGTTAGGAACCAACAGACCGACTTGTGCGTACGCTTAGGGGTGCTGCACGAGCTTACTATATCTCGCTATTCTCGCCTATGCTACACTATCACTGCACTACTATTCGAAATTGAACGAGTGATTTGGTCGAGATTAGGTGTGAAAACCGCAAACTCTCGATTAAATTGCTTATTTAATCTGTATTTATCTATAAAACATGAGAATTTGCGTTGAATCAGGAGTTAAATCCGTACTTTAACGCGGATTTTTGTCTCTATTTTTATCAAAAACAGGAACAAGGTTGTTAAGTTAGGGGTGAAACCCGAACCTTGACGACTATTTCCGCCCTCTATTTTTGGTTATACAAAACTCTCACCAAAGTCTCGACGGACTCCAACGACTTGAATTCGCACAAAAACTGGAAGGATGCGTGCCATTCGCCCAGATTCGAGGCGAGAGCACAGTCCCGAAGGCCAAAGTGTGAACTAGAGTCCTTGTGAATAGTCGAATCACTTTGGTTAGTCTATGTCTATCTAGCCGAAGACAATCCATTTCTCGATTTTTATGTGTTTCGATCCTGAGCTCGTTACTGCCGACCCTAATATTTGCTGTTTTTGTGGATTTCATGTGTTTTATGTGATTTTACCTGTCTACATGTTGCGATTTTCGGTAATTTATTCGCTTTCGCCTTTCGATTTGATCGACACCCTCGACTCGCACTGCACTTCTACCTCAAAACGCTGACAAATCGCTACCATTCATACTGTTTACTATGATATTCGATTATGCTATATACTACTCGTTATGTTAATCGCAGTCGCTAATCTCGAACATTCGCGGATTTTGAATGATAGGTTTCTGTATTCTGACTGCATCTTGTGATTACATGCGTTTATGCTTCTGTGTTTTGTGCCTTACGTGTTTATGTGCTTCTGTGCTTATATGAATCGGTGAGAATGTGCCTATGTGGTTACGTGATTTTACGTGTTCCTGAGCTTTAGTAGTATTAGACGTGTGAGGTGAGATTCGACCATGTTGTGTCTTTGACCTATGACGATGTCTGTTGCAGACAATGTCGTCATCTGGACCCCGTCACCCACGAGTTACCCGCCAAGAACAGAGAGACAAACACCTTGCTGCTCTCGTCGCTAAGCAAGTAGCAAAGGTTGTTCCTAAGATCGTGAATGAGCTATACGAGACTGTGAGCAAATCGTCTGAAGAATCCAGGACCGAGACTCCCAAAGCTACTCCTGCAGCTGCTTTCAGCTTCAAGCAGTTCAAGGCATGCGGACCGAAAGAGTTCACTGGCGAAGAAGACCCTACGGCTTTGTTTCAATGGTTCGACTCGATCGAAGTTACCCTGCGTCAGAGTGGATGTCCTGACAATCTCCGCACTCTGAATGCTACCGGCGTTTTCCAGTCCCGAGCTCTAGACTGGTGGACGGCCGAGAGGAACAAGCGCGGAAATGATGCAGCCTATGGTCTGTCATGGGACGAGTTGAAGAACGTTATGCTCGATGAGTTCTGCCCTCCCCATGAGCGCCAAAAGCTGGAGGATGAATTCTGGCACATCAAGCAGAAAGATGGTGACAACGCTGCCCTCACTGCTCGCTTCAAGCAGCTCAGTATCATCTGCCTCGAACACACTACGCAATACTTTAAACGCTAACCGTTATCGCATGTTATACGTGACTTAATGAATGCTTGTTTGTTATGTTTACACATGGAATGCTGTCTACCTGCCTTAGCAACAGTAGTACTATTTGTTTGGACTCAGCACCTGTTCACTCAGGGGTTGTTAAGGACAATTTGTTACATGGCTCAGTGGTGAGTGTGTATTACGAACTGCCTTGGGCAGTCAACCCGCAGTCATTGGTATCGATAGGTTCATGTCGATAACTAACATGCCTCATTTTACACTGTCTACGTGCTGGTTATGCGTAACGATTTCGAACTCTATTATATCTAATAAACTTGTATGCTCGCCTTTAAACTATGTGTATTGACTTTTACTTTAACGTATGTGACAGGTGCTTAAGATGCTTATATGCTTTGCTTGCTGTGAAATCGAGGCTAGGAAAGGTCTAGAAACAAAAAAACAAATGTCTGTATTTTGAAATCTGAGTTGTCGGAACAGAACAATTTGACCAGATCTTGTCTGTAATAATTATATTATCTTTTATGACATGGTATGGGACATGTTGCTTAAATAATTGGTAAATTATAGTTGTTATGGAAACTTCTGGACAATCTGTTCGCTCAATGCCACGCCCCGATGATTCCGCCATCGGTTGGGGTGTGACAACCGGGGATAAATTTGAAAAGTTAGAACCCAATAGAGTGAGAATGACATTTTATAAAGTTTTTAGAAAATGTAGAAGACGTTAATGTCAATTCAAAAGTTTATGGGTTGTTTTTGTCGATGACAGAGGACACCGCGCAATGTGTGGGTTACAACAACCCTGGTTATTATTATAACAACTCTATATGTATATGCTGTAGTTTTATTAAAAGTAGAACCCAATAGAGTGAGAATGATATTTTATAAAGTTTTTAGAAAATGTAGAAGACGTTAATGTCAATTCAAAAGTTTATGGGTTGTTTTTGTCGATGACAGAGGACACCGCGCAATGTGCGGGTTACTACAACCCTGGTTATTATTATAACAACTCTATATGTATATGTTGTAGTTTTATTAAAATTTATTACATAGAATCGAGACATTCACAAATATGAAAAACAAAATCAGTGGATGTTTGTATAGCCAATAATTCAAAACCGGGTCATTGTGTCCCATGAAAGGTCAGCATATTTTAGAGTAGCATACCCCATTTGGGTCACCATAATAATTTAATTTGTTTTTTTTATTTCAATGTATATATAAACGCACATACACTCTATATATTGGGTGTGTATAATATATACACACGAGACAAATATGTGGTTGTTTTGATTTTTTTGAGGAGTTTCCTTGAATCATTTTTCTTTCTGAACATATCTTTAAAGTAATACTTTGTGAACTTTAGAACCCAATAGAGTGAGAATGACATTTTATATAGTTTTTAGAAAATGCAGAAGACGTTAATCTCAATTCAAAAGTTTATGGGTTGTTTTTGTCGATGACAGAGGACACCGCGCAATGTGCGGGTTACTACAACCCTGGTTATTATTATAACAACTCTATATGTATATGCTGTAGTTTTATTAAAATTTATTACATAGACTCGAGACGTTCACAAATATGAAAAATAAAATTAGTGGATGTTTGTATAGCCAATAATTCAAAACCGGGTCATTGTGTCCCATGAAAGGTCCGCATATTTTGGAGTAGCACACCCCATTTGGGTCACCATAATAATTTAATTTGTTTTTTTATTTCAATGTATATATAAATGCACACACACTCTATATATTGGGTGTGTATAATATATACACACGAGACAAATATGTGGTTGTTTTGATTTTTTTGAGGAGTTTCCTTGAATCATTTTTCTTTCTGAACATATCTTTAAAGTAATACTTTGTGAACTAACGTTTTTTTAACATGTTAAATCGATTCTTCAATCCAGAAGGAAGAGAGATGATGTCTGCAATGAAACACACGCTTAGAAAATAAAATCGACAAGCTTTGTAATAATGAAATGATCTTAACGTTTACGAATGCTGGTTAATCATAAGGCAGTGAATATTTCAAGATCATTATGACCCTGTCTTTAAGTTTGATTACTTTGATAAATACTTATGAGATTATAATACATTAGTGCTTGGATAAAATTATATAATATATATACATATATCATAATTAAGATGTATGATATGATGCATTCTATTCTACTTATATAGATAGTTAATTAATAATACACAATATCTTACGTATATTTTTTTAATACTATTGTATGAGAGACTCACGGGGTTCTAACCTTGTCCTCTCATATCCCTCTTTGTAGCTATTGTTCCCTTGTCACCCTTGTGTGTTAGGGTGTTGTCATTCTATCTATTTCTCTCCATCCCCTCCTGTCTAACAACACGTCTGCTTAAGTTAAACACCACACCAACAAACTCGTTTTGCCTCCATTGAAAGCTTGATAGCGTTTGGCCTCAATAAGCATGAGCTCATAATAAATTTAGTAAAAGTTCAACTTTTAGCTAAAATTAGATTTACATGTATACCAATTAGGGGCTACAAAGTTCAAATCAATGTAAAAAGATGTAGGTACAAATGTACAACATAACTAAATGTGTTGCGAAAAAAAAAGTGGGTTAAAAATGAGAGAAACTGAACAAAATCATATATTGATAAGTCGCATTCTCTATCAAGTTGACTCAAACGAGTTAGAATAAGTTTGAGCCCAACTAATTCAACAAATACTTGATTTGTTAACACCCTACCCGGCTACACGTTATGATGGGTCTGCCGTGCCAACTCTTGATGGGTTGTTTGTTAGGTATTACGATCGGTCCTAATCAGTATTAAGTTTGTCAAGACTGGACATGCGACCCATACCACCAAAATAGAATTAGGACCGATCCTTACTACTGACCCATTTTTGTTCATCTCTAATAATTACACTTGCTATGTACATGTGAAAGAAATGATGTTGGATGGCCTACATTGGAAATTTGGATTGCCCATTAAGAGATCCTTTCTTGTTTTATTTTTGGATTAATGGCTTTTTGCCTAATTCCATAATCATAATTGCAATTTAGCCTTCAAAGTTTAATTGCCTAATTCTATAATCATAATTGCAATTTAGCCTCCAAACTTTAAGACAATGACAATTGGATCCTATGCATTTGAAAATTCTGACTGTAATATCGTTCATTTGTTTGCATTGGTCTTACTTAATATATTTGATTTCATTTGCCCATTTAGATATATCAAGTGGTTAGAGTTTGTTTTGAATAACTTAGATATCCTATATTAGAACCTCATACTTGTATTTGCCATGTAAATTATCTATAAATGTATACAAAATCAAGTTTTCGAGTTTATATGGGTTGTAATTCAAAACATGATATGAACTCGTTATGAAAAGAACTAGTATTTAGTTCGAGTCTAAATATGTTCGAGTCGTAAAAGGGTTCACCGCCTCATATGTTTAATAAACATATTGTGTCGTGGTTGCTTGTAAATAAAAGGGCCACTTCGTCAATTTCTTTAAAATTTTAGTAATAAAATAAGTATACATATTATAACTACAATCGACCAAATAGTTCACTATGCGTTTAACCTAGTTACAATTTATCGCAGCCCACCAACCCGTATACAACTTGATTGAACCTCGTTTAGGCATTTAATAATTTTGACCCACACAACCTATTCAGCCAAACAACTATCACATGTCATG
Source organism: Helianthus annuus (assembly GCF_002127325.2). Taxonomy (NCBI): domain Eukaryota; kingdom Viridiplantae; phylum Streptophyta; class Magnoliopsida; order Asterales; family Asteraceae; genus Helianthus; species Helianthus annuus. The sequence continues at coordinate 160,736,728 of NC_035442.2, forward strand.
TTTGTGTTACATAGTTTTAAGTGTGCTCTGATCAAGGTTGATGTATATGACATGAATAAATACACGTACATGTTGTGCTTGTGTACATCAATTTGTTTCAACTCACCAACCTACTATACCCGAAATCCATCAACATGATACGATAACCAATCATAGTTTCTCAACTATGGTTTTGGGTGTTCTTCTCTACACATATTCTATTTTTATTGATATGACACCATATCTAGTTTTTTAAGGACCTAAATGAGACTTTTGTAGGTAATGAATGGTGAAAAGGAAGAGCACCACATTCTCTTCATGTGGAGCCACACACCACAAGGAGATTGATTGAAAAGAAAGAAAGCCACATAAACACAAACAAGGTATTGATGGATATCGTATCACCCTTGTGGATATTAGCATGGAGGTCAAGCCAAACATAGCATTAAATGCAAATGACCTTTCGAATTAAATACCATCTCAAATCAAAATACGTCGTTTTATGTAATAAATAATGATACCTACATATACTTTATATTCTTTATTCTTTAACAAGAGAAGATTATAGTAGAAAGATGGTCATGCACTCATGCCCAATACATTTTTGAACAGAAAATGGTAGATATACATTATACTTCTTAATTATACGATTCATGTATTATGTTTGTATGTCCATTATTTATTATGATCGTTTAAGTTTTCTTCAAGAAAAAAAGATCGTAGATCAAATCGGTGTTTTTAAAAGTTTAACCATGATTAGCTAATTAGTCATGGTACAAATTAAAAAAAAATAGTAACTTATGTTACATATTCAAAAAGTAAGAAATTTCAAAAGGACTATGAACAATAGTTGTCGATTTTTTTATATGAAGACAATCAATTATGGACGCATACACATCCAAATAATGCATTATATTGGCGATCAAGACAACTCATGTTCTATAAGTAGGGTATCCTATGTGAATTATGTCATACCCTTGGTGGCATCTCGTATATTTATTGTTCATTGATGCACCAATAAATATCTCAATAAATTTTACTTAAAAAACATCAAGTGGAAGACCGATCTGTTGCAACCGCGGTCACAAGCCCCAGTTCCTGGTAGAAGCGACACCACTGACCATTTGTTTCCAAAGAATTATGGGATTTAAATGAATCAAGTCGTCCATGAGATACTTCTCACTAAAAGCTTGAATAAGTTGAGTTTAAACGAGTCATACTCTAATTTAAAGCTCATTTGATAAACGAGTATGAACTTGTGAGCTTCATGTATTAAGCTCGTATCAACTCATGTGCCTAAACGAGTCTATTAATGATATAGATATAAATGTAAAAGAATTATTTAACAAAAAAATACATATTTACATAATATTTATTATTTATATATAAGATAATAAATATTGTTATATATACAATTACAAAAAAACAAAACAAAACTAAATTATATATATCACGGGTAAGTAAAAAAAATATATAAGCGAGCTTAGACTGAGTTTGAAAAAATTGCCCACTAATCTAGATTGAAACAAGCTTAGTTCAAACTCTTTTTAAGTTAAATGATTTGAGTTCGAGCTTGAATGATTTTAGATTCACCTTACCTTGTTTACACCCATAAAAATGTAAACTTGCATAAAATATCAGATAATTGGATTATTTTTACTCTTATACTCACTAAACTTGTTTTTATGTTGTGTTACTCTTTACAAGATGTTCTTTAAAAAAATTAAATAAAATCACTTTGGGACGGAACTGGTTCTAAGCATACAACACACCCGTAGTAAATCTATTTAGATCGATTTGGTTTCTTGTTCAACTATTTTTATATGGTTTGTTTTGACGGTCTAAGTTTCCAACCTAAAACACACACATAATCCTTAAATATTGCTTAATTTTAGCTTTTTATTTTCATTCTGGTCTATAATATAACGCGCGCGCACACACACATATATAGACACATACACACCAAAAGACATTTAAAAGTTAACATGCTTTTTTGTCCTGAGGGTGTGGTATATCGTCTCTGGCCACATCACCACTGTTGACGCCCTATAGCGCCCCCACCCCATCCCATGCGCGCCAGGGGGGGGGGGGCATCGAAGCTCCGTCAGCCCGGTAACGAGCGCTAAAGTGGGTGTACAGGTGGGGCCCATTCTTTTCAACCAATCAAATCTTTTGTTTTTTTTTCGTATTTTGTTTAATAGGAGGCTTTAAACCATTGCATACAAGCTAAAGGGAGTAGCTTTAAAGACCCCTATGTAACATAACGCTGATATGAGTCTGACGTAACACTATAAAACTCCTAGAGTCTTTAAACCACACCCGACAACCTTATAAAGTTACTTGTCAAATCAACCAAAATTTCTTTAAGATGGTGTAATTTTCATGAGAGTTGCATATCCCTGACAGGAGGCCTAACTCTAACCAAAGTGGTCCATCTTGATTGGTTTCGACCGAGGCCCTTATGTACTTTTTGGGACCATGTATTCTATTTACATTTTTTTTTTTTTTGTTGCTATCATATTCAACTTTTGATCATTCAGAAACATAATATTCCAAAAACGCTACTTTTGAGCGATAAAATCATTAATTTAATAAGAACTTTAAAAAGAGTTTAGGCTCGATGCACCGATCACATAGATTGTTTATTGATACATGACAAACGTGTAATGGTGACCTATCAAATGAGGAAGACTGTTTGCAACTTTTGCATTAGATTCTGTTTATAACTTTAGTCCTAGATGTTGATATTTTAACCCATTTTTATATAAATGGACTTATTATATATGCTATTTCTAGAATATGATAAAAAATTAAATAAATTTAAATTTAACTCTTCCACCGCAAACTTGCAATTTTTCTCCCTTGCTTGGATAATAGTTTCTTCAACCACCCCTTTTTGAATAGCAAATCCAGTTTCACCGAAAATAAAACTTTGGTTCTTTGGCGTTTGATAAATTGTTATGCACGACCCCAATAACAATGCATTCCAAGATGCAATCTGTTACACGCATTTTATCAAACAGTTTGTGGGTGCCAGACTCATAGGGGTGGATTTTTAAGCCCAGCCTGGGGTAGCCCCACTCAACTCTTAATGGGCCTGTATATTTATAGAAATTATATAGTGTTTAGTTTGGTATAAAAATTTAGGTCTCCTTTTCTTTCTTTACCAGGCTCCATATTCCAGATTTGTTCCAACCCAATTTTCAGGCCCACTCTACGAATATTGACATTTTGAAATTTTTACAGCATCCCACTAGGGATTTCAATCATGTCGGATTAACATAGAGATGGGCAGAATCGGTTATTTTTAAAACCCGGAACCGGTTCCAACCCGGAACCGGGTATGAATACAAGTGAATGGAACCGGGTCCGGGTATAACCCGGGTACACATCCTTTATTTTATAACCGGTGGAACCGGTTTCGGGTACAAGAGAACCGGGTCCGGGTACTGTGTGGAACCGGGACCGGGTACTGTTTGGAACCGGTTCCACTGCGTATTTCAGAAAAAGGCTGACCACTACTGTTTGGAATCGGTTCCGATCAGAAAAGCTGTTTTTTTTTTTAAAATCGTACCGTTAGAACCGGTTCCGCTGCGAAAAAGCTGTTTTTTTTTAAATTCGTACCGTTAGAACCGGTTTTCAATTATAAAAATCGATTTTTTTCCTCAATGTCTCTACACTTCCAATTTGCATCATCCACACTCTTCTTTCTCTGTAAAAAACATTCAAGCTCGCAACCGGAAGAACTAATATGGCGTCGGAAGAAGGAGTTGTTTTGATTTTAGAAACCAAGCGTAACCCCGCAATTTGGAAAAATTTTGATTTGTGTTTGATGTCGGATAACCATGAGATGGCTCGTTGCAAGAATTGTGGGAAGTTCATGAAGGCGGCGGCAAACTCCACCCTCAAGAAGCATACCGACAAACATTGCCCGGTGACAAAGGCAAAAAAGGAAGAAAAGGGCGAAGGATCCGGTTCTTCTAATGTGTAGTTTGGTGGATGCGTTTGTTTAGTTATGTTTAATGTCTTATGTTTTATGTGTGATGTTTGAAGTATTTGATGTGTTATGTTTGATGTGTTATGTTTTTAGTGTTATGTTTGTGTAATAATAGTTCGTTTGTGAAGTAATAGCTTGTTTGTGGAAAAAAAATTCGCATATATAATCGTTTAAGTAGTACAAAAATTCGGTTCATTCGGTAATCAAAATTGTTTAACAGAACCGGTTACGCGGGACTGATCAGAATCGGTTCCTTCAGGACTGATCAGAATCGGTTCCTATAATTTATGTTTTTGCTCGTTTGCTTGAGGACGGTGCGACACTTTCACTTCCGCTACGCTTTGGTGCGGGCACTTCGGTACAATCGTCTTCGGAATCATTGGTCTCTACCTCGTCTTCCTCTTCATCCTCTTCTTCAATAATCTTGTGCTCCAACTCCACCTCGTCTTCGAGACTCGACTTATGTTGAACACGATCAACGCCGTCCAAATGATCTTTTAGGCAAATTGCCATCTCTAGCGACTCCGGGGTTAATCTTGTTCTTCTAATCGACAATACCCTACCACTAAGAGAAAAAACACTTTCCGAAGCTACCGTGGAAGCTTGGACCGTTAGTAAATCACGAGCCATGGTGGCTAGAATCGGGAATTCCGATTCTTTAGACTTCCACCATGCCAAAATGTCAAAATTATTATACTCCTCGGCCGTCATAGTAAGTGCATCATCCCTTAGTTTATATCGGCCGAGTTCACTAGATGGTTCGTTACCCCTTTGTTGTTTCGCCGTTTCGTCTCTAACGACGTTCAACATGGTTATGATGGGGTCGGCAATTGTTTGATCTTTAGAGGCCGATGATAAAGCTCCATTAAAAATTGTATGATTTTTTCCCCATATTTTTTTTAAATAATGATCATAAAGTTTATTCAAAGATTCCTCGAAAAGTTTTTTAGTTTTGGCTTTCAATGTTGGATCCTCCTCGTGCATATCCAACTTGTCGTAAATTTCATCAACTAACGCGTTAACACCCGCTACGTTTAAAATTGGGTTTAAAGCGGCGGCACATAAAAATACGGGTGGTAAGTCCAAAAAATATTTTTTAAATTTATTGATCATTGGTGTCAACATGTTCCTCAACATGTCACTTGAGTTTTCAAACTTTTTAAAATTAGTTGTTATCAAATATAATTCGGAAATAACTCGAGAACTAGTGGGATAATAAACACCGGAAATTAAAGTTGTTGATTTTTTGAAAACTTTTAAAAAATCACTTAGTGTTTGAATGTTATTCCAAGCCGTGTCGGGAAAAGGGTCGACTTGGTAGTCATCACTTAAAGTTGTATGAAATGCTTTTAAAGTGCCCATTTGTTTTAAAGCCATTTCAAACATATGACAAGTTGAATTCCAACGAGTTGGGATATCCCAATTAGGACCAATTAATTTTTGGTTAACTTCTTTACAAAGGTTTTTATAATCTTGATATATTTCTTTACCACTTTTAAAAACATCTTGAAGCATAGTTCTAAAAGCTATAATAAAATCCGCTACAAATTTATTTTTTAAACCGTCTTGCACAACTAAATTAATAATATGAGCAACACATCTTGTGTGAAAAAAAGCACCATCACAAATTGGTTTGTACTTCAACTTTAGTTTTTGGATCGCATTTGAGTTGTTTGAGGCGTTATCGAAAGATATTGAAAATATTTTATCCTCTAAACAATATTTTATAATTGTGGCATTCATAATTTTATAAATATTTTCTCCCGTATGAGGAGAAGGAAACTCTTCAAATGCGATCGTACGTTTCATCATTTGCCATGTATTGGGATCAACCCAATGAGCGGTGACACAAATGTATGATTCGGGTAAACCGTGTGGAGCCGACCACACATCACTAGTTAAATTTACACAAGTCTTTAAATTTTGAAAAAATGCAATTAAATCTTTTCTTGCATTTTCCCATATATTTAAACAATGACGTTTTAAAGTTCGACGACTTACATGTTTGTAGCTAGGTTGAAGAGTCTCCCTAATTAGCTTAGTGAGATCGGGGTCGTCAAAGTGTCCAAAAGGCAACGCTTTTTTGATGACCAACTTCGCCATCCTATCACGAGTTATCTTTTGTTCGTAGCGGAAAATCTTACCATCTTTTGAAAGTTGAACTTGACCGGGTGTCAAATCTTTTAGAGCTTTGCAATACTTTTTCGCATGCTTCGTTAAAGTAGAATTAGAATCCTTGCTTAACAAGGAGCCACAATGCTTGCATTGAGCCTTTTGTGAACCATCGCTCATCTCGACTAAATCCCAATTGCACCATACATCCATATTGCGGCTATGCGATAATGTTCCCACCACAAATGGAGCATTTGAACCTTTTGGAACATTATTGACGGATTGGGAGTTTGTGCTTTTAGAGTTCTTGGAAGCCATTAGAAATATGTAAAGAAGTTGAAGAAATAGATACAAGAAGAAGATGAGTTGTGAAAAAAAATAAAAAAAATTGTGATATTTATAGTATAACCGGTTCCAATGGTCATAAAGGAACCGGTTCCAACGGTCAGATTTTGCATTTAATGAGTTACCATATAGCAAGATTCGGTTCCAACGGTCAGATCCATATAAGAATCGGTTCCAACGGTAACATACCGGGTACAGATAGGAACCGGTTACGGGTAGGAACCGGATACTGGTAGGAACCGGGTACGGTTGACTTTTTTTTAGGAAAAATGGGAACCGGGTAATACCCGTCGGGTTTTTTAAACCTGGGACCGGTTCCTCTGAGCATCGGGTAGGAGCCGGAACCGGGTCCGGGTCGGGTCTACTAGAATCGGGTAGGAACCGGTTTTTATGCCCATCTCTAGATTAACACGCTAATGGGTTTTGAGTTCACGGGTTCAAATTTTAAATCCTAAACCTGACCCATATATTTATTCATGTTGTGTCGTGTCAAACCCATTTAAAATCGCGTCGTGTTTCGCACCGACCCGTTTTAATGTTTGTTTTGTGAAGATGAGTAATAACTAGTGACTTTCTAACAATACAAACAATCATTTATCAGATAACCTTTTATAGTTGGTATGGTTTAATTAATTGTTTTTGCTTCTTTATCTCTCTTTCCCAATTACAAACATGAGTTATATATTTAGCTCAATATTAGAATACTTCTCTAAAATCTAAATATAAACTTTTATTGAAAACCTCTAAACGGTTGACATGTTAACCCACTTATTAAACGGGTGGTGTTTGAGTTTAACTTATTTATTCGTGTTTGAATTAACGTGTTTAATAAAATGTGTTGTGTTAGCCAACCCAAAACCTACCTTTAAAAAAAAAAATCGAAAACAAAATTCAGATTTGAGTAATGCGAGATTCATTGACAAATTCTCCCTTATTTGCAAAACTAAAATCTAGCCAAAACTGAATCTGTTTATGGCTTTTTATCAACAGGTAGTCAGTCCAGAAGTCGGACGATAGCCAAAGACGTAAAGTTGAATATGTTTTTGGGTTTTTGATTGGTGGGTTGGTTTTTAACACCATTTTTCAAGACATAAAGAAAGTATTGGGTTAATGGATCTTGCTAACTAGGTGGTCATGGCTTCCAAAAATTAATTACATGGACTAAAGAGTGACGTTTCAGCCCAACTTTGATAAATATGGTAATATGGTAAATGGTTAGAGTACAATATAAAGGCGGATAAAACGTTTTGCTTGTGTTGTTACATACGTGTATAATATTTTGGGAAACAAAGGTGGGTGTTATGTATTTTTTTTAGAAAAACGGTTTAATGGTGGGAATAATCGAGATAAGTTTGCTTCGCATATCGTTGATGTTGGTAGTGCTCACAATAAACCACTTAAATATTTGAAGACACTACATCCACTTATGAAGAAACACGAGTATAATCTGCAAGGGATAAGACCTTGTTCAACCAAGGGGGGTTAATCTTCTGGTCACTATGAGCTCAAATCCAAGAAGTATGATCTGCAAAACTAGCAAAACACTACGAGACTCGTTACGAGAATGAGAGGTGGGAGGTTCTTCTCGTAACCACCTTTCGGCGTGAGAATAATTATTGTTCTTCTAGAGAGAGAGAGAGAGAGAGAGAGAGAGAGAGATTAAATGTATAGAGTGAAAGTGTAGAGAGTAGGATCAGAATCCTTAAATTTTTCGGAGGAGTGTGGTATTTATAGCCGAGAGGTTGGAGAAAAATGGGGGCTGATTGGGTAAGGTGTCACGCCAAGGAATATCCATTTGGTGCCCTTTGTCTTGGCAATTAATGCATGCATATGTGGGAGTACGTTTGTGTGATGTGATTGGCCACACATCGCTTTCTTGACGTATTTATTGTCTGTATGCCATCAACCATTAGTGAAGATTCAGAAGAGGTGAAATGGCGCGATTGGCCACACATCGTTGTCATCTGTACCCTTTGTCCTCTGCACGATGGCACATCGTGGGGATCTTCTAGTACAATGCCTGGCAGGCGCTAATTGATTACAGGTCCCTTTCACCTTGTATTATTGGTGTCCTCCGTGTTGCCATAGTATCGCACCCGTGGGAGTTGCCATCAGGGGATTTGTTATGGCTGGTTGATTGTTTTTTTGGCATGACTATAAGTATAGTCATGAGCCCGCATGGACTTAATCACGACCTGAAAGAATTTAGAACCATACCTCCTCAGGTAAATTGTGAAAACAAATAAATGGGCAGTGTTAGTAAAATCTTCTAAGAGCGTAATAAATAAAATAAGGGTGTTGCTAAATGCCCTTCCATTTTTTAAATTTTACTGATTGCACTCCCCCCTAAAATTTGTAAATAAATATAATCAACCCATCTATTTTCTATTTTTTGAAAATTTGTATTAGGAAATTTTACTGTTGCCAGTTTGTCACACCCATAAGGCCGTGGAGTATGGTGGGGCGGGGGTTGGGACTTGGGTTGGGTATTTGGTGACACGTGTCCGCGGAGCCAGCCCACTGCCGGGTTATGTGTCCGCGGGGTATGGCGGGGCGTGGGTTGAGCTTGGGTTGGGTGAACCGCGTGGCATAAATGGTTTAAAAAAAATACAAAAAATTTATAAAAAATCACACAACATTTATAAAAAACCTACAACTTTATTAAAATTTTTAAAATTACATAATCCTAAAAATTACATAATTTCAGAAATTACAAAATAAAAAAACCTAAAGCGTTAAAAAAATTTCAAAAAGGACGATTTTGTCGAACGCCTTGTTTTCCTTGCCTCGAAACTCTATGTTCGCCACCGCCACCCGGTCCTCGTGGCTTAACTCGCCACCGGGAACCGCATCGTAGTAAGCTTTGAAACGGTCGAGCTTGGGCCGTAGCTCGCGCCATTTATGTTGGCACGCGTTGAGGTTGTGGCGGTCGTTACCGACGTTTTGTCGGTAGGCCGCAAACGCTTCCGCCCAATATTTTGTTTGGCCCGGTGGCCGCCCCTTCATAGCGTCGACGACGCTTGGTACGAGTGCCATTTCTTCTTGACGGGTCCAGGATGCCATTTCTTCTTGGGTTCGTGGGATGGGGGGGACCAGCGGGGTAGCGGGTTACCGACAGTGGGTGTTTGGTTCGTGGGATGGGGGACCGGTGGGGTTGGGGTTGCAATATATAGGGCCTTTGGGTGACCCGGGTGGCGGTTATAGAATATGGGGGATGGGGGGACCAATTTGAATTTTAAATTTCAAAATTTAAAACACCCGCCTGACGTGGCGGGGTGAGCAAATCAGAGTCCGCCAGCTCGCTTGGCCAAACCGCCCCACGCCCGACTTGAAACCCAAGCCCCAAGGGCCACGCCCCAAACCCAAGCCCACCCAGGGTGGTGACTTGAACGTTTTACCCCAACCCACGCCAAAAGTCCCGCCCCATACCCCACGGCCTAAAATAAATGTGAAAACAAGTGAGTCCAAAAGATCCCAATCACTTTTAACCTGACGTCCGTCAATGGCTGAATGGCGAAAGTAACGGTGGAAAAGCAATGAGAAGTGGATCAATTGCATTCTTGTCAACAACTCTCCCTTCTACTCTCCGATCATCAACCGTCACTCGCTCCGTTACAACCGCCGCTTCACACCGTCTATCTTCTCTACGCAACTTCTCGGTTCCGTTAAAAGTTAACCTCACTGCTGCTCGTGCAATCACTCGTGCATCATCATCATCATCCATGGCGTCTTCGTTTAGTCCCGAGAAAGCTAGGGTTCCTCCTGCTGTTGAATTGCCTGTTCCTCCTGTTTCCAAGGTTTTTGTATATTTAAACGTCTGATTTTGTGTTTGATAGGTGTATGTATGTATGCGGTTAGGGTTTTTTGACTTGTGCATGCATTGTTGTATTATTACTGGAAAAACGGGGAGTGTTTGGGTATCCTTGTAGTGTTATGCTTTAGGATTAATGTGTTTATCTGTGTAGAGAACTGGAGAATCCTGTCAGGGATTGTTTGTGTTTGTTCATCATCTTGAATAATAGTTTTGTTTTTAAAACAGAAAAAATGTGACAATTTGGGGTCTAAAAGTAGTTAATTTGGATGCTTATCAGCATTTACGGTTTTATATTTATCACATTTTCGGTTTACTCTCTTTTGCAGTTCAAGATTGGTTTATGTCAGCTGTCTGTGACAGCAGACAAGGAGAGGAATATTGCTCATGCTCGTGTAGCAATTGAAGAGGCTGCTGAGAAGGGTGCCAAGCTTGTTGTTCTGCCTGTAATATTTTATAATGAGCTTCTACTTTTCTTTCTTTATTGTTTGTCATTATTATATCCATGGTTTTAGAAAACGGTTGAGGCGTGCGCCTCAGGCGAAACGCCCAAAAAACGATTCTGAGGCGCGCCTCAGGAGGTTTATATTGTATGTGTGCGTCAGAGGAGCTGAGGCGCTACAAAGGCTGCGCCTCAGGGGTTTTTGATATTTGTTTTTGATGTTTTTGACTTTTTGTATCAATTTCAAGCAATTTATGTCTTTTTTGTGTGTTTTTTTGATGAATTTGATGATGAAATTAGTTAGTATTATTATTTTTATAAGATATATAATTTTATATATATTTTTTAATTCCGCCTCAGTTCGCCTTGAGGCATACGCCTCGTAAGGCGAAGGGAAAACACCTCGAGGCTCAATTCCGTTCTTTTAAACCTTGATTATGTTACTGTATCGTAAAATTCACTGTCTTAACCTTTTTCTGTTTGTTTATTTTTGGTTTTCGTTGTAGTTAATACGCTGATCTTGTGATTTTGTGTGTCAGGAAATATGGAACAGTCCTTATTCAAATGATAGTTTCCCGGTGTATGCTGAGGACATTGATGCTGGCACGGACTCATCTCCTTCAACAGCAATGTTGTCTGAAGTTGCTCGTTCTTTGAAGATCACGATAGTTGGTGGTTCCATACCAGAAAGATGTGGGGACAAGCTGTACAATACTTGTTGCGTTTTTGATACTGATGGAAAGCTGAAAGCTAAACACAGAAAGGTACTGTTTTATGTAGCCTATGTGCAATGCGAATTTGAATTATCCTATCGTTATCACCCTTCACTAATTTGAGCTGTTTTTATTTCTAATGGGTCAAAACTGTAAAGTTTAAAAGGATTGTCATTTTTTTTTTGCAGAAACTATTTGTCATTTTATTATACAGACAAACTTCTGATAAGTTGTGTGATATGACTGCATGACAGATACACCTTTTTGATATCAATATTCCTGGAAAGATTGTATTTGAGGAATCAAAAACTCTTACTGCTGGAGAAACTCCTACTGTTGTGGATACAGGTTTGTTTACAATTTGATGATGAATGTTACACTGTTTGTATCGTAGCGTTCTTATTTACTCCGATAAGTTGGAATACCTTACAACATAATTATATATTTATATATAAGTTGGAATACTATTTCTTTATTATTGAGATTCTTCATTGCAATTTTTTTTTTTTCAGATGTTGGACGCATAGGTATAGGTATCTGCTATGACATTCGTTTTCAGGAACTGGCCATGCTTTATGCTGCTAGAGGTTTGTTAAAGCTATCAATTTATTACGTTTTTCATTTAGACATTTGTTTAGTTTGGATTTATCATATAATACTATAATAGGCGTCATATAATAACACAGTATACCAAAATGATTATAATAGGTTTTTTTCCCAACATAAAAATTGTACTTCTCTGATCTCTCAGATAGATTGTTAACAGATTGATTAAATGCAATTGTTAACTGTAATCATTTTGTTCTTATAAGAGCAGTTTCACATCTTTAACCGTAAATGACAACAATAATACTATGAAAGAAAATGTTGTTTAGCATGTAGTTGTATTTCAGTTTTGATTGTACAGTATTGCAAGTACATTTAATTAGTTTGTTAATTAGTAGTTTCAATAACATTTTGGTGCCTTATTGTTAATCAAATATGAATTGTTCATCAGGTGCTCACCTACTTTGTTATCCTGGGGCATTCAACATGACTACTGGTCCACTGCATTGGGAGTTACTACAAAGGGCAAGGTATGTAGAATTGTTTTTACACATTATTTTGGGACTTCGTATTTGCATTATTTTGTCCTATGGTTTATTCATCTCTTCAATGTTTTCCCACTTTAACTTACGCGCTTTATCCCATTTTGATATGCAGGGCTGTAGATAATCAGGTATGCTCTTTATTCCCTGTCTGAAATATTGAGAATTTTTCGATGATAAGTTTTTTGGATGAATAGTCTGAATAGCTATTAATTACCTTTTGAAGTATCCGAAACTTCCTTAGCAATAGAACTTAGAAGTATTTGACAAAAAGTTAAAAGGCGTAACTTTAATGATGCAAGGGTTTCACCTTTTTCCAGTATTTTAGTTACGATTAATCAATTGTCACATTGTAATTGTTTGTAAAAATATTGACTTTATTCATCTATAGTTTTTACAAATATAGATAACATTGTATATATATATATATATAACATTTATCGAACTTTATAGCTTAAACACATGATTTAATAAACCACATAAAATAAAAATAACAGTTTACTTCGTCAAGATGGACTGTGTGGAGGAATAAAGATGTTACATGCTACTATTTTAGAAGAAAAAGAACATTCTCCCTTTTATATCGCATATGTAAAGGGTAAACTCTTGCATTCTTCCAACGACATTCACACGGGCGCCATCTTTTCAACTTATAGTTATTGTCTGTTTTTGGACGTCTCTTAAAATATATCTCTGTCTCCTTTTTGGGGTTATTTTAACGACTTGTTTGCCCATTGTTATGATGACGTTAACAAAAGGATCCTAAAAAGTCATAACACGTCTAGTTTCTTGAAGCAGCCCTGAGTCATTTAAGTAATTATATCTGATACACTAGTTATATATATAAATGATTTTTTCATGGACATAAAGTGTTCCACCTCTGATGGCTGTAAGGCTGACCTGATTATCCGTTTAAATGCTTAATTATCAAGACTTTTGTTACAGTTATACGTAGCAACTTGCTCTCCTGCTCGAGATGCTGGATCTGGGTATGTGGCATGGGGCCATTCAACCTTAGTTGGACCAGTAAGTTGATCAACCTCACTAGTCTCTTCTAAGGTTCTACAAAAGACCTAATATATGTTGTATTTTCGGGTGACTGATGTGTGGATGAGAGGAATTTTTTATTTAATTTATAATTATATTCAACTTTTTATTGAAGGAACTTATGTTTATATTTGACAGTTCGGAGAGGTACTAGCTACAACAGAACATGACGAGGCAACCATCGTTACAGAGATTGATTATTCGGTACTTGAGCTAAGGAGGTGCGACTTTACTATGATGTCTAGTACACGTTTTTATAACCATTATTATTCTATATTTATAATGAGCTTTTAAATATGATGAATATATCTACAGGACAAATCTGCCACTGCAGAAGCAACGTCGTGGTGACCTTTACAGCCTGGTTGATGTTCAAAGGTTACATTCTCAGTGAATGGCTCAGGTACGCCTGTTTGGTCATTTCAGTCTATCGAGTTTTCCATTTAAAGTAGCTTATGTTTGTGTACCATTTTCTTGCTTTTCTTTGTAACGCACTACATCCGTATTGGCAATAAAGTCTTCCCTGTTAACTGATATGTTTGAGATTTGCATGGTTTGGTTTTGGCAGTCTTGAGCTTGGAACCGGTCGTATAACCTTTATTATTTGAAATAATACCTTTTACGAGTAATAATACGAACCTTGATTTTTAAAGAAGAATCTGGACCGAGTTATCGTTTTTCATTTTATTCCTAGGGAATGAGAAAAATTGAGGCGTGCTGTGTGCATAAGTTCTAAATCAGTCTTGATGGCGTCAAGACCGGAAGCAAGGTAAACTGCATCTTAAAAAACCGGACCACTAGTAGCTTGTTGATGTTGGTCCTGTCTTGGGTTTGACTGGCCAGTCCAAGACTAAAGTTGATGATTGTTTGTTTGGTATTACTATTACTAAACAAGATAAACAACGATACTAAGCCAACAAAACATGATGTATGACCGTCTATTCTGATTATCTAATTTGAAATATTCAAAAGAAACTCTGTTCCTCGCAAAGTTATAAGAGATTAAGATATTAAGTGAAGATAAAAGAGGTATATTTCAAAATCGAGGTTGGGTGCTGGGGTCAAAATGAGTTCAAGTGAAAATGCATGTGGTCTAGAAGGGCCGATTTTAAAAAGTAGTACTTTGAATTGGGTCAAAATTTGTCGCCCTAAAATTAGCTTGGGTTGAAACGTGTCATTTTAGCAGAGAACTGATAGGTACACCCGCAATATGTGTTTTCATGGAGGTTGGTGGCAATGAGTATAGGTCTGCAGTGGCAAGGATGCTAGCGAAAAGGTGATGTTGGCGGCGATCGAAGCACTTTGGCCGCCCGTCACCACCAACACCTTTGACAACCATCAACGTCACCATTGTCACTACCTTTGACAACAACCATCAATGTCATCAGTGCCACCTCTTTTGACAACGATCAATGTCACCAATACTACCACTGCCTTTGACAACCATCAACAACACCACCTTTGACAACAATCATCATCATCATCATCATCATCATCATCAATCCAGCACCTTTGAGTCTTTGACATCCGTACATCACCATCGCCACCTACACAACTGCGCCCCCTTTCCCGACATCAGCAGCTAGAACCAACACCCCTCCTTCCCGTGCAGAAATCGCTATCCTTGAATAATTTCAATCTTTAAGGCCCTATCTAAATATTACAATGACCCCAATACGTTTCTCCCACTACCAAGCAAATACACATCTAGTCTTCTCATCATCCCTTTTGAACCTTCTTGGCTTCTTCACCAGTTTCCAATATCAAATTATAGATATACATCAATCAATTGTTCAATTAAAAAGAGTTGATAGATTATGATAACACGAAGATAACAACCATTTAAAAGAAAACAACCCATAAACTGCAGGAATTAACATCAAATTTGATCCTTAGCCTCTTGAGGTCAGTCATCGACCACATTGGTTAGCTGCTTCTGTGGGTCGATTAGCCCTTTGGGTTTTTTTTGGGCGTTCGAGCTATTGTCTCCTTGGCCCTCGGGTCTTAGATCCTCTGTCTGTGTTGTTTGCATGAACAAAATATGTAGTCAAGCTAACATGTTCAAAATAAAAGCATCTAGGAATTCATCAATGTGAAAATTGAACTTAACTTTAAAACAAGTCGAATCAAGAAAAGATACAAGTCATATGAGCCAAACATGTCAAACGCGCCGATGCATAAAAACATACTAAATCGCTTTACTGAATATTATAAAGTTTTTATAGCGATATTTGGCATGTTATTTATTTATAAATTTTAAAAATCGGATAATCAATGAATTTGTGGGATGGCCAAACGCACCCCATATTAACCCGCACTTAAAATTACCTGGTTGAGATACCGCGTCATGAATGTCGAATCTAGTTGGAACCATTTGACCATAGCATCCAGCTGCGTTTAAAAAATATTTTGCATTTATCGGTCCCTGAGATTTCATACCAATTATGAGATGGTCAACCGATTAGTAGTAGTCCTGGCAAGAGCAAGTCCCATTTTTAAAATGATGAAACCGGTTTGGATCTTTTAATATAATCTCCCGGCTAACTACTTTCGATATATACTTTGCAGCCTCATGACAACTGTGACAAACACGAAGATTCTTAGTCACGCGAATAGTCGTCCCACTTTTTGTGCTAATCAATCCAAACGATATCGCCAATAACTCACTATGACCAATTGGAACACACTCGCGTTCTTCATCTACATCATGAAAACTAAAATCTTTAACCAACTTAAAACCGTCTTTACCAAAATTCTTCATCAAACACTCTAATTCCCGATACATACCCTCTGATCTTGGATGCGATACATCCCCTGTTTTAAAAACATGAACTTTATTTCTAAACTCCATCCAACTATACGCAATCTTAGGCGTTAAATCCATGTCTCTTATAGTCTGTCTCCATATATTAACCATGTCATGTTTCCCACATTGCGCGTAATAATTTGACATCATTACGTAATTATCTGCGTTAAGAGGCTCTAAATCACATAAATGCTCAATTAACCTTTTTCCTGTGGTTAAATTTCTATGAATCCTGCATCCATCTATCAATGCTTTTAATATCTCTGTCTGCCTTGATAACTTATGTTCGTTAATAAAGATCCTGGCTTCGTTAAATTTCCCAGCGCGCGATAAAAGCGCGACCATTAACGCACAATGTACCAATTTAGGCGACTTTATGCAATTGAAATAATGCATACCTTCTTCAACCATGCGCGACGTGCAGCAAGCGTAAAGGGCTGTAACGTAACTGATTTCATCTATGTCGGTTTTTGGGATTTTTTGAAATAAGTCAACTCCGATATTACCTTGACCGTGTAAACTGTAGCCGAATATCATCACGGTCCATGAAACGATATCTTTGGATCTCATTTTCGAAAATATCGTCGAAGCGTACTCTAAGCGTCCTGACTTTGCATACATGTCGATTAGAGCATTTTCGACTTTAGGGTTTATCGGAATTCTGTTCCGAATCAAGTAACCGTGAATTTCTCTTCCGTTTTTATGGGCTGCCATTCTCGCACAAGCTGGGAGAATGCTAGAAATAGCTACAACATCCGGTTTAATATCATCTTCGATAATCATTCTTCTGAATAACTTCAAACCTTCATTTATCTCTCCGATTTTCACATACCCTTGAATAATGGAAGTCCAAGAAATGGCATCGCGTAACGGCATCTGATCGAAAAGCCCACGCGCATCTTTAACGCTACCGCATTCGATATACATTTTCAAAAGGGAATTGCTTACTAAAAGATCAAACATCAACCCATGTTTCCTAGCTGTTTGATGAACATACCTCCCATCCTTCAACGATTTCGCAATAATGCAAGCAGTAACACACGTGATGAGCGAAACAGGATCGATCTCCGCACCCGAATTCACCATCTCATTAAACAACTCGATGGTCAACAAAGGCTTATTTTGCTTAATATACAACTTTCCCAACAATGTCCAAGACACAGAACTCATCTTCTTTTCAGAGTTGTAAAGCACCCATTTTGCAGCATCAATGCCATCAAGATGCCCATACAATTCAATCAAACCACCAGTCACATAAACATCGTTACACACACCCAGCTTCATTGCCTGCCCATGTAGTTGCTTGCCAAGTGTCAAGCTACCCGATAGCCTCGAAACCGACAAGATGCGAGGGAGAGTGTGCCTATCGGGTCGAACGCCACGGGTTAACATTTCATGATAAGTTGTCACAGCCTTGTAGTAATCAGCATTTCCTAAATGGGTTTGGATGATAGTGTTCCAAACTAAAGAATCAGTTGATTGAGGCATTTGGTCGAACAGTTGGTGGGTGGGTACGGGTTCACTGAGTTTCAATGCACAAGTTCGTGTGTTGTGGTGGTTTAATGTGGGTCTAATGGAGTTTTCAAGGACATTCAGAGCTTGCAGTTGCATTGATGAAGAAATCATATCTATTTCTTTGCAGATTCTATGACAGTGTGTCTGAAAAAGCCAATCATATCCAATTGGCTAAGATGTCCCTTTAGCATTTTGACACCTGTAACTTAAAAAATATTATATCGGTTTCTTTTATTTTTATCTTGGGTAAATTATTTTTGAGTGATGCATTTTAACTAGTTGAGTCCATAAGCAAAAAGTTTAACGACCTAAGTCCCCATAAACATTTTCTTTAACCATTTGAGTCCAAATTTCTAACCCAGTTAGAATTTTGTTGTTAAGTTTTGTTAAATGACCAAATTACCCCTATAAAACACAGGGACTCAAAAAGAAAAATAATATTTAATCCCCCAATTAACACAAGTCGGTGAAATCGATTGATGCCGCCTTACTACTGTAGATCAGAAATCGATTTCTGTTTCGGCAACTGTGCAGATCAGATATTGATTA
The DNA here is from genome assembly GCF_002127325.2 of Helianthus annuus. NCBI lineage: Eukaryota > Viridiplantae > Streptophyta > Magnoliopsida > Asterales > Asteraceae > Helianthus > Helianthus annuus. Next base: position 160,755,132 of record NC_035442.2, read on the forward strand.
AGGGTTTTGAAATCTACAGAGGCGCAAACCCTCTCGACTTCCCCGTCTGCTTATCCAACCCCAACGGCCCATCCTCAATCTCCCCAAACTTCGACACCACCGTTCACCATAACCAATGCACCATATCTCCACGTCTGATCTTCTCCATCGTCATCGTCACTCTGGGCATCACCATCCAAGCCATCATCATCACCGCAAACTACCTGCAACTACACCGACACCATTGTTCACCTCCGACAACACCACCAACAACCATCATCTTCTCCGTCATCTTTGCCATCTTGACTACCTACCATCTTTACGAGCTCCATTAACATCCTTCATTCACCACCATCATCTTCGTTTCACATCATCCTCGGCACATCATTAGCTCTGTCATTCACAACCATAACGACAACCATCTTCGCCGTTCATCACTACTCCTTCACCTCTGTCGTCCACCATTCAGTGATAGTAATCGTTGTTTTGTCGACAAAAGTAAATAAAAGTTGAAGAAAACAGTTTTTTGTGACAGTTTCTTTGTCGGGAAAGAAATGAAAATAGAAGGGAATCTTTTGCGACAGTTTGGGTGTTAGGAAAGGCTTGTTTGCGACTGAATAGTTGTTTTGGCTTTGAGAACTGATTGATTTTGATAGTGATGTTCTGACAAATTCAAAATTTTAATGTTTTAATAGTTTTGTAGGGGTAATTTGGTCATTTAACAAAATTTAACAACAAAATTATAACTAGGTTAGAAATTTGGACTCAAATGGTTAAAGAAAATGCTTATGGGGACTCAGGTCGTTAAACTTTTTGCGTTTGGACTCAACTAGTTAAAACACAGGAACTCAAAAAGTAATTTACCCTGTTATCTATTATTATTTTTATGATTTTGATAACCCTATTCTTAAAAAAAAATCAAATTAATTTAACTGGAACGTCATTAAAATCTAACCTTTATATTTATATATTTTACAAGGGAAAAGATCAAATAGGAAGATTAATTTCGCTAGGAAGGATAGGAAGCAATAAGATGATGACATGTGGCAAAGATGAAAAACATAAGGAGGGGCATTTTGGTCAAAACTCACCATCTTCAAAAAAAACCCAGCATCTGCAATTCATTTCTCTTACCCGTATACTCAAATCCACCATTTTCAAACTATAAACTACCACATCACAACCAACACTACCACCTCCACCTCCACCACCACCACCACCACCACCACTACGACCTACGATCGCCACCATCTTGCCGGAAACTAGATCTGAAACCACCACCTTCAACCACCTATTGGGTTTTTCAGATCTGACACCATCATTCCACCATCCACTGCCACCGCTCCACTGCCACCAGTTTCCCCACGGTGTATCAGAGTTCTTTTTCCGTCCACCGTCGTTAGTCAGAGTTCTTTTGTAAGTTATGTTATATTTCATTTTCATTGCGTTTTAGTTATCAAACCTCAATTGCGTTTTTCACATCATTATGTTTTAGTTAGATTTCTTTTCATTTTGTTCTTCTGGATGTTAAAACAGAGACATGACCATGCTAAAATAGAAGCATGATCATGTTGGAACAAAGGTATGACCACGTTAAAACTCATTGCGTTTTAGAACCTGCAATGCAAAGAACATGATGATGCTTGGACAGAGGCATGATCATGTTGGAACTAAGGCATACCCATGTTAAAACTACATTGCTTTTTAGAACCTATGTTAAAACTCCATTGCTTTTTAGAACCTGTAGTACAAAATATTAATTTTGGTTTCATTGCGTCTTACAACTTGGAGTGTAAAGAACATGTAGAAACATGGTTATGTTGGAACAAAAGCATGGCCATGTTAAAACATAAACATGGCCATGTTAAAACTTCATTGATATTGATTTTAGTTTGAGTTAAATGCCATTTTAGTCCCTGTGGTTTGGGCCATTTTGTCAGTTTAGTCCAAAGGTTTCATTTTTAACCCGTGGGACCAAAAAGGTTTCATAGTTGCCATTTTACTCCACTTGGTTAACTTCATCCATTTTTTCTGTTAACGAGAAGGCCAATTTGGTCATTTTGTATGTAATTCCGTTAACTAAAAGGGCAATTCAGCCATATAAAATGACCTAATTGACCTTCTCGTTAACAGAAAAAATGGATAAAGTTAACCCAGTGGACTAAAATGGCAGCTGTGAAACCTTTTTGGACCCACAGGTTAAAAATAAAACCTTTGGTTCTGTTTTGGTAGGTTACTACTTTTAATCTTCACGGATGCAATGAATCAAGTGTGGGGATGTTTGGCAACATCCCCGATCAGATGTCAGAGAATCCAAGAGGAGTTTGCGCCCCTGTCTGATCACAGCAGCTGCACCGCTACAGACACTTGCTGATTTACTGATCAGGTCAATGTGTCTCTCTATCCTTTATTTTATTTGTTTTTGTGTATTTGGTGGTGTGAAATTTTTTGTGTTCGGAGTGGTTTTGTTTGTGAGTCGTCTAGTTGTTAGCCGTTCATAGTTTGTAGGTGGTATCTCTCGAGTTTAGATCATAAATTGCACCATACATTGGGGACAATGTATCCCAAGTGTGGGGATGCGGTAATTCGAGAGAGGGTTGGTAGGATTGATGACCTTAAATGCTTGAATTGGTTGAAATTGGAAAAAATTGAAAAATTTTGAAAATTTTTGTTTCTCAAGTATGCTTGAACTACATGAAAACCAACATTTTCAATCGCTAAAGGGTTCCTACTGATATTAAACTAACTTAGATCCCTAGTCATGGTTGTCCCTTTAAGTTTCATGAGAGTATTTCTGACATGTTTTTAGAGAATAGTTGAGAAGAGATGCCTAACTAGGGGTAACATGCTTTAGGAATTACACATGCTACGTGTCGGCAACCCAATTTCCTTTTGTTCGGTGAGATATTTGAGCCTACTAGATTATTAGTTTAAATTGCAATAACTGTCATTTGTTGAGAGTAGGCCATATGTTGCTTTGTGTTAGAACTTGTGTGGTTTGATACGTGCCGAGGCTGTGCTTTAGCGTTTACACATAGATGATAAAGGCATTAGGATCCCTTTCATTGTGTTATATGTTGATTGTTTATCCACCCCACCTTAGTTAACCATGTTGAGCCTTTTACCCTTCGTTTGTTACACCTTGTTTGACCCGTTTGATTACCAACCATGAATGACAAGTATGTTTAGAAGTATGTTATGAAAAAAAAATTGAAAAAAAAGGAGAAAAAGAAACAAAAACAAAAAGTATTATTATATTCGTGTTGAATAAATGGGTCGAAAATAACCCAAGTGTTAGTAGTTATTGTGAATAAGTTGTCATGCTTTGGTATTCTTTTGTGTTCGCCATATAAAAAAAAAAGAAAAAAAATCCAAAAATATTACCTCACCTTTACCTTTAACCCAAAACCCGAAAAGTCCTTTTGATATGTGTTACGTTATTTGATACGGTGGAGGTTTGATTGCTATACAAGCTTATGATTACAAAGTAGCATATTTGGTTTTGAGCGAAATATATACTAGCACATTACACGCTAGTCTTGATAAGCCGAGAGGAGTGATTAATGTGAGGGGCGTGTGGCATGTGTGTAGTATCATAAGCATGTTAGTTTTAGTTAGGCAAGTCTTAAATTGTTTTAAATGCGTATCATTTATTTGTCAGATTGTCAATCTCGATTGTGTCAGTCTATGGGACGGGTATGACTTGTGACCTTAAATTGTTGATTCAGTAAGGGATTTAATGGTGATTTGTTAATAAGGTAATTAATGTTTGTAATGGTTGCTTGAGGACAATCAAAGTTAAGTGTGGGGATGTGATGGAGGGTGTGAAACCCGAGTGTTAACGTGCATATTTTGTGTGATTTATTGCAAATTACGTGATTATATGCTTGGAATATGTTCACTACGAGTTTTGGTGGTCTTACAGGTTATTCGCCTAATTCGGTGAAGTTAGAGTGCGTGTTGATAAAGCGGAATTACCAGGGATGATAAACAATGCGAAAGATATCATTCGGTAGATGTTCGGGTCGAAGAGATAGCTTGAATATATGAGAAACACGATACAATAAAGTCCAGGGGCTTGTACGTCATTTATTGAAAGTAAAAAATTAGCAAATAAAGTTCCAGCAGGTTTCAAACGTAGGATACGGTCCTAAAACGTAATCTACGGTTGTGAGACATATGGTTTCTAGCAAGTACAAACCGTAACCTACGGTTGGAAGATCATAGCAGCGCATGTGTTATTATTGGACGATGTTTAGAGGGTTTTAAAACTCTAAAAGTATTATCACTTTGAGGAACACATTATATATGCATGCTGACTTTTGGAATATTGGGAAACTACATAAAGGAAAAAGAAAAAAAAAACATTATCATCATACGTCTCGTAGGAGTTCACGGGAACAAATTTTGGCAGCTTTAATATGGACATGAACATTGGGAGTTGTTTTCAACAACATCATAATTAGTTATTGGCAGCCAAAAAAAAAAACGTTGAACATGGGGAGTCGCAAAAGTGGACATGAGTTTCCTTCAACATTAATTTCCAGCAAGATTTAATTCATCATCACGTGGACCAGGCTTGGAGAAGGATTGGGCCGCACACTTGGGCTTGGCAGGGTACACGCATATAGAGGTTTGGCGGCAGACATCATCAATATAAGTCAACATCACATCGAATATCAAATTATCATCATCTCGACGGCAGATTAGGGAGAAGCTACGAAGATCAATCTTACCGATATGAGCGGCTAGTCTCCTAGTGGTTTCCTCCGGATGAAGGGTTTTTGTAAGTTGGATAATTTTATGTGTTTGTGACAATCGTTTAACTCGGTGATCTAAGCATTCAATGCTTTTCACCTTTGATTTGATTTATTGGTTGTAAACAATTGCATTTATTTAAGCCTTAATTTCTAAGCATTCAGTTACCGAGAGTTCTAGTAATTGAGATATATTTAAGCTATAGAGTTAGTTGGTTTTTGCATGTCCTTAACGACAGACATCAAAACGGCGGCGTTGCCGGGGAGGCGTGTGCAAAGTGTTTAGTGTTAAGTTTTAGTTAAAAATAAAAAAAATAATAAAATAATAAAATAATAAAAAAAATTAAATTTAAAAATCCCAAAAAGATTTTTCTTTGATGTTCGTGATTTACACTTGGTAGTTGAGTTGTGTTGTGCAGGATGACAGAGCATTACACAAATTTCAGCTTTTCTACGTGTATATTGTGCGGGGGTCCACGTCATCCGTGTATCGATTGCCACGAGGCCCACTACAGGAGGGCACATGGAAAACCGGTGTCTTATGTTTCATAGCTTCCACCTTCATCATACGCTGATGATTATGACCTAGAGATGGAGGATGATTATTACTCGGATGGATATGATCGGGACGAGGATGTTTATTTTGAGCCAAGGACGGATGGACGATGTTTCTGTTGCGGTCGTAATCATACTTGTGTTTACGATGATGTGTGCGCGGTGTATTTGGAAAATCCAGAGTATTGGAATAAAAAATGATGGATGCGTACATCTCAACACCGTATCAGGGATACCGACAGTATCATCCCGAGGAATATTCTAAGCCCGAGGGTATGTATGCTTATCAGACCGAGGGGGAGAAAAAGCTTGCTATCTTGGAAGCGAGTTTGTCCAAACTCGAGCAGTATTTATTAGCACCCAACCTTTCCGATGAAGATCGAATCAGCTGCCTAGTTTCCAAGTGTCAGAAGTTAAAAATGAAGATAGCAATAGAAGAGCGTCTCTCACCATTACCTGATGATATTAGAGATTATTCTCACATGGAGGAGGAGGTTGTGGAGGATAATACCACACCAATGAATCCTTTATCTGATGAAGAGTCACTAGTGGATCAGATGGTGTGTGAGGATGAGGAGGCTGAGCAGTCTAATGAGATGAATGTGTGTACCGAACCTCTCCCTATATCAATCATTCAAATTAATAAGTGTGGGGAAGAGGGTTCGAGGAAGAAGACGAGAAGGGTGAAACAACAAGACATCAAGGTATATCTCGTGAAGTGGATTAGCGAAACCCGCAGGTGTAGTCTGAACATGCCAATTATACTGACGAATTTATGGAGATGGCATGTAAATTTCCGGGGATTCGTTGGAAATGTCTTGGGTAAGTGTGCACTAAGACCACCGTAGCGGAAATCAGGTACGGTCTGGCTGAAGACCTTTAAACTTAGCGCTCTCGGGAGGCAGCCCGAGGATGTAGAGTATTGTATTTTGGTTTGGTTTCGTTTTGGTGTTGGTTCTGTTTTGGCAGGTTACTACTTTTAATCTTCACGGATGCAATGAATCAAGTGTGGGGATGTTTGGCAACATCCCCGATCAGATGTCAGAGAATCCAAGAGGAGTTTGCGCCCCTGTCTGATCACAGCAGCTGCACCGCTACAGACACTTGCTGATTTACTGATCAGGTCAATGTGTCTCTCTATCCTTTATTTTATTTGTTTTTGTGTATTTGGTGGTGTGAAATTTTTGTGTTCGGAGTGGTTTTGTTTGTGAGTCGTCTAGTTGTTAGCCGTTCATGGTTTGTAGGTGGTATCACTCGAGTTTAGATCATAAATTGCACCATACATTGGGGACAATGTATCCCAAGTGTGGGGATGCGGTAATTCGAGAGAGGGTTGGTAGGATTGATGACCTTAAATGCTTGAATTTGTTGAAATTGGAAAAAATTGAAAAATTTTGAAAATTTTTGTTTCTCAAGTATGCTTGAACTACATGAAAACCAACATTTTCAATCGCTAAAGGGTTTCTACTGATATTAAACTAATTTAGATCCCTAGTCATGGTTGTCCCTTTAAGTTTCATGAGAGTATTTCTGACATGTTTTTAGAGAATAGTTGAGAAGAGATGCCTAACTAGGGGTAACATGCTTTAAGAATTACACATGCTACGTGTCGGCAACCCAATTTCCTTTTGTTCGGTGAGATATTTGAGCCTACTAGATTATTAGTTTAAATTGCAATAACTGTCATTTGTTGAGAGTAGGCCATATGTTGCTTTGTGTTAGAACTTGTGTGGTTTGATACGTGTCGAGGCTGTGCTTTAGCGTTTACACATAGATGATAAAGGCATTAGGATCCCTTTCATTGTGTTATATGTTGATTGTTTATCCACCCCACCTTAGTTAACCATGTTGAGCCTTTTACCCTTCGTTTGTTACACCTTGTTTGACCCGTTTGATTACCAACCATGAATGACAAGTATGTTTAGAAGTATGTTATGAAAAAAAAATTGAAAAAAAGGAGAAAAAGAAACAAAAACAAAAAGTATTATTATATTCGTGTTGAATAAATGGGTCGAAAATAACCCAAGTGTTAGTAGTTATTGTGAATAAGTTGTCATGCTTTGGTATTCTTTTGTGTTCGCCATATAAAAAAAAAAAGAAAAAAAATCCAAAAATATTACCTCACCTTTACCTTTAACCCAAAACCCGAAAAGTCCTTTTGATATGTGTTACGTTATTTGATACGGTGGAGGTTTGATTGCTATACAAGCTTATGATTACAAAGTAGCATATTTGGTTTTGAGCGAAATATATACTAGCACATTACACGCTAGTCTTGATAAGCCGAGAGGAGTGATTAATGTGAGGGGCGTGTGGCATGTGTGTAGTATCATAAGCATGTTAGTTTTAGTTAGGCAAGTCTTAAATTGTTTTAAATGCGTATCATTTATTTGTCAGATTGTCAATCTCGATTGTGTCAGTCTATGGGACGGGTATGACTTGGGACCTTAAATTGTTGATTCAGTAAGGGATTTAATGGTGATTTGTTAATAAGGTAATTAATGTTTGTAATGGTTGCTTGAGGACAATCAAAGTTAAGTGTGGGGATGTGATGGAGGGTGTGAAACCCGAGTGTTAACGTGCATATTTTGTGTGATTTATTGCAAATTACGTGATTATATGCTTGGAATATGTTCACTACGAGTTTTGGTGGTCTTACAGGTTATTCGCCTAATTCGGTGAAGTTAGAGTGCGTGTTGATCAAGCGGAATTACCAGGGATGATAAACAATGCGAAAGATATCATTCGGTAGATGTTCGGGTCGGAGTGATAGCTTGAATATATGAGAAACACGATACAATGAAGTCCAGGGGCTTGTACGTCATTTATTGAAAGTAAAAAAATAGCAAATAAAGTTCGAGCAGGTTTCAAACGTAGGATACGGTCCTAAAACGTAATCTACGGTTGTGAGACATATGGTTTCCAGCAAGTACAAACCGTAACCTATGGTTGGAAGATCATAGCAGCGCATGTGTTATTATTGGACGATGTTTAGAGGGTTTTAAAACTCTAAAAGTATTATCACTTTGAGGAACACATTATATATGCATGCTGACTTTTGGAATATTGGGAAACTACACAAAGGAAAAAGAAAAAAAAAGGGGTGTGATAAATATACCCATTTTAAGTACCCAAAAGTCAAAATTTAGTAATAATTTTGTAATGATTAACTACTTTATTATATTATTTTATTATAAAGTAAAAACTAATAATTATGTTTTATTATAAAATCAAAAGTAATGATTATGTTTTTTATATTATTTTATTTTATTTTATAATACTTTTGTTACTTTTTTATATTTTCTTATACTATTATTAGTATTAATATCAATATTAATATATAAATAATCAATATTGCAACCCGCTACAAACATAAAGGACGAAAAGTGTAATTTACCCAAAAATAAATTGTTCGTTAGTCAAGGGTTTTCCACTAAGTGGTTTTCTTCTGGGAGATCTCTGGTTCAAAAATATTGCTTAATCTCAAACTAATTACTATTAAACACATAATTACTCTAAAATTAATACACCAAATGATCTAATTAAAAAATATCTTTATTTACTAAAAAGACTTTCTTTATGAATTAGGATCATCAAGTCCAAAAATAAAATCACATTTAAATTTTAAACCACCGATTTTTTTCCTTTTTACTTTGATTCATGGAGTTCTTTTTTTCTCTTATTTTTATTAAATATTGTTACTGTTACAATTAGTATTTAATATTATGATTTATAAAATTAAAGTTATAGATATTTTTTTTTAAATTCAAATGATGTCTTTTAAGATGGTGGATATGATTGACATTCTTTTATAGTTACCATACATCTTTTTAATATTTGAATAAGTAAATTGCCAAATAACGAGAAAAAGAATTGGATGAAAAAAATGATAAAAATTGGAATTAAAGTGGTAAAAGTTTCGGTAGAGGTGGTAATAAAATTGGATTAAAAAGAAGGTAAAAAAAGTGGTAAAAACTTGGATTAAAAGAAAAGTGGTAAAAAATTAGATTCAAAAAAGTTGTAAAATTTGGAGTAAAAGAGAAGTGGTTAAAATGAATAAAAAATTACTATAATATATTTTATAACAACTGATCGGTGCATTTTAGGTAAATTTTATGGTATATTAATTATAATATATAAAACATATGGTTTTGTTTCGCGTTTGTATTTTAAGAGCTAAGAAGAAAATATTTTAAAAAAACTATAAATACATAAAAGATGGTGGATATGATGTCTTTTAAATTCAAATGTGATTAATGATTTGGATAATTAATGCTAGCTATTTTCTCTCTCCTGCCTATTATTCTCTCTCCTGGTTGACTTTCAGGTATATTTAAACAATACCCAAAAAAAAAAAAAAACGTTGAACATGGGGAGTCGCAAAAGTGGACATGAGTTTCCTTCAACATTAATTTCCAGCAAGATTTAATTCATCATCACGTGGACTGGGCTTGGAGAAGGATTGGGCCGCACACTTGGGCTTGGCAGGGTACACGCATATAGAGGTTTGGCGGCAGACATCATCAATATAAGTCAACATCACATCGAATATCAAATTATCATCATCTCGACGGCAGATTAGGGAGAAGCTACGAAGATCAATCTTACCGATATGAGCGGCTAGTCTCCTAGTGGTTTCCTCCGGATGGAGGGTTTTTGTAAGTTGGATAATTTTATGTGTTTGTGACAATCGTTTAACTCGGTGATCTAAGCATTCGATGCTTTTCACCTTTGATTTGATTTATTGGTTGTAAACAATTGCATTTATTTAAGCCTTAATTTCTAAGCATTCAGTTCCCGAGAGTTCTAGTAATTGGGATATATTTGACATGGGGTTAGGGTTTGTAATTCACTTATGTCTATGTGAGTGTTTCGATTAAACACATAATTGAATCTAGCTGCAAAACCTGAAATCTGGAGGAACCATTGTTCTCTCCAACTGTCTACAACCTCGTATTTTCGTAGTTTGTTAGTTAATCAAACAATCAAACCAACAACTGAGTTTTACTTTTTCACTAGTAGTTAATCAAAACTGAGCATTACACACTTTCCACAATCCTCCTCTGGTTCAATATCCGACTTACCCTAGCTATAGAGTTAGTTGGTTTTTGCATGTCCTTAACGACAGACATCAATGGCCCAAACCATAGGGACTAAAATTGTAACACCCCGAAAACAGGTTTGGAAATTAAACCCCGTTAATACTAAAGACGGGAAAGTACCGTTAGCGGTAAAAGTAAACCAGAAAATATTAGGAATCAAGTGAATAATCCTAATATTAATTAAAAGTGAATAAGAGCTTCCAGGAAAAATAGAATGGATAAAAGGCCCGATTTAACGGGACTTAAAATAAAACGGGTTTTAACTCCCGGAACCCACTAAGTTAACAAGGTAAAATTAACCTAGTTAGTAATGAGTAACTAAATAATAAACTATGGGTTATAGTTTCATTTAATCTCTAAACTTGAGGGGTTAAACATGGGCAACTAGAGAAGTGTTTTATTAAAACACTTATATATATAAAAAAAAACAAAAAAACACATACATGTATGTACGTATGCGATCAGAAGAAAGAGCCAGGAGAGCTCAAACCCTAGTTCAACAAATCCTCCAAATCGAAGCTCAAATCAAGCCCGAATCGTCTGCATGATTACAAATTCGTGATCGCCTAGTCGTGGGGATCATAAGGTATGTAAAAACTTGATGATTTGTGAAGTTGTAAAATTTGAGTAATCTTCATAATCGCGAATTATGTATGGATTAGAGAGGCTATGGCTGAATTAGTGTTGTATGATTTCTTGAAAACAAACCCTAGATGTAAACTCGCTAATTTAGCACCATAAATTAGTGTTTTGGTTAACTAGTTATGTAGGTGCTAAGTGGGTTTTATGAATATGGGATGAACACTAGAATTATAGTGTTAAAATAGATGAACATTAGGTAAGTAATGCAAGTTCTAGTTGTAACTTACAAACACTAGACATAAGGGCTTGAAATTGATGCTTGAAGCTTGGTTGGAAGTTAATCAAGAACTTGACAAAAGAAGTATACGAATCTTGCCCACAAGGTGCTCGTTAAAATGCCTAAGTAAAATTTGGTGTCTACTAGTTCGTAGATAGAACTTGATTTGGGTAAGTATTTGGGTAAATGCCAAATATCATGACAAAACGTGTTTCCCTTATGGAGGAAAACCCGTAGATTTTGTGAAATGAAGAAATGTAGTGTCTTCGATGATCAAGAGGTAGGCTAACTTAGTGTTAGTAATAGCACGGACTCGAATTAAAAGATTAGTTAGAACGATGGCTTAAAAGAACGCCTACCGGGTAAATTGAAAATGCTTAAACTAGCTAATGAATGTGAATGTGCATTTTAGATATTAAGGGATGTTTGACTTTCAAAAAGTCAAACTGACCTATAATACAATGAATGGTAATTTTGATATAAAACGCGTAAGGTGGAATAATCATATTAAATTATGATTAAACTAACCACCTTGAAACGATGATTTAAAATAGTTGGCGCTTAACAAGCTAGGTGAAGCTTGGGGAGAAAGCGGGTCAAACAAATCAAGAAGGAAAAGAAAAGTGTAGCTTGGATACGAGGTAAGTAAAACTTACACCCTTATGTATGACACTTGTTTATTTTATAAACTATAAATGCGAAAGATGTAATACCCCAAAATAAGGGTTCCGACACGACCGATACAAGTCGGAACAAGTATAAATGATAAAAACCATAGTTTATGGTAAAGGGGGCAAATGGGTGAATTTGGAAATCTAAAACCATGCCTTTATTCTAATTTATGTAAGTGTTTGGTCTTATAGTCCAAACGGGTCAAATGGTGATGAAACACCATTTGACAATATCGACTAATATGATTGTCAAGTCGTATGTTATCAGGAGTGATTAACAATTTGGATAATTGCGACGCCATAGAATGTTGGTTAATCAACGCGAGGTATAAAACGGGTCTATATGTTGAATCGAGCCAGGTACGCACTTCTTTAGATTCATGATTAAAATGTAATGTTGGTCAAATACTTTAACAAAGGGACCAATGTCATAAAAAAAAGAAGAAATAAGTTGACGAAATTGCCCTTGATAGGTAAATCGGGCATACGATTCTTAGAGGTCGTTTAGATACTAGTATTATCATCGTGAAACTCTTAGACACATGTAAGAGTTGCAGACATCAACTTTGGGGGTCAAATGCTTATGAACGGGTCAAAATAAGAACTTGAGTGTAAACGGGTTTTTATTATCTAAGAATCCCGTGATTTGAAATGTATATGATAGGAGATATGGAAATTTTGAATTTCATGAGTTTAAGGATCAAACAAACATGTTTGTTTGGAAAATATCGAACGGGTCAAAATTTGGTAAAAAGGGTAATAAGCCGAAGACTTAAAAGTTTGAAATTTTGTTGAATCAAATGTTGGATTTTGACTCCATAATGTGGAGAATCAAATTACAATCATGTAGGAAGAAACGGTAGGTCAATCGGACAAGCGGAATAAAAGATACGGAAGATTTCGTGTCAAAAACGGCAAAAATGGGAGTTCTGATACAGGGGCCACCGTAACTTACGGTGCCCACCGTAAGTTACGGTGGAGCTGAAAGCTTTACGGTAGCTTCCTATTGATTTACGGTAGGGGCACTTGATATCAGGGGCCACCGTAACTTACGGTGCCACCGTAAGTTACGGTGGAGGCCAGTTTTATATTCTTGACTTTGGATCAAGACATCCATGTTGGAATTTCTCGATTTCCTTGTTTAATTCGATTATTCGACTCAATCATCCTTGTTGCACTAATCGTTTAATTATCAAAACTAACTTTTAAGTTGGTTTTGATCATAGGTGAATGTCAAGAGTCCCGGATGAAGATCAAGCATCGAGCAAGAACCGAACACGCGTTAAATAAAGCTTCCGCAATGTTGTTTCGTCGTTATTTTAAAACGGCGAATTAAACCACTTTATGTGGTATCACTATAATTTGTAAAAGTTTTCCTTAATCCCGTATTTCCAATGTATGTAATCATTAATTACATGAATGTTTTCGCAAAATATACGTTAAACCTTGATTTATAAGAACGGGTGTTACAAGTTGGTAATCAGAGCTCAAGGTTAAAAGAATAAAGTGTTCGGTTCGAGGCTTGATCGCAAATCCGGTAAGTACAGGTATGTTAATAGCTTAGCATGCTAAAGTGTTGTAAACAACACATAGGGCTATCGTGTGATACACGTTACCCCAATTAAAATGATTAATATGGTTGACGAAAATACGCGCGTTGACGCGTATAGTAGAAAAAGCCTTGTATTATAATACGGGCGATTATTGAAGTTGAAATTACTAACTCTTGTGAATGTTTTAATTGAAGGAGACTCGCGTCTGAGGATGATGAGAGTTGAACAAATTGTGGGTATGATGATGGAACGGTCCGAGATATGACAAGAAGAGCATACTCATCAAGGACCTAAATCGCGTAACAATCGCAAATAAGTAATGGCAAGAAAGCCCGTTAGGGCAAGCAGTTACCAGGTACACATTTCAAATTTAATTGCACATATAGTAATATGCAACAAATACGTAGAGATTTAAAGTTGCATATACAGATTGAAAACTTGGGAAAACCCGAATAGAAAACCTATCCGGGATATGGTTTCCAAGAGAAACGAATAGAAGTATTACTTACATTGGGTGTAATGTGAAAATTTTAAAAAGGGCTTGTATACCAGATGTTGATCATTTACTCTGGCCAAGTAAGTGGTGAGCACGTGGTACTATAAACTTTTTATAATGGACATGCTTACATCCGATGTAGTAAGGACGGGGTGAGTGGGACAAATTAAAAAGTACCCAAACGAATCAGATAAGCAAAATATTTGATCATAATGTAAACACACAACCGAGTGACAGAAGCGTATTATATCAGGATAATGAGCCCGAAGAATACAAGCATGTAAAACGATTAAGATATGCACTGGGAGGGAGTGTACTTACACTCGAACCCGGAAAATGAAAACATGTAAAATGATGTAGACATGTATTGGGAGGGGGTGTACTTACACTCGAACCCGGAAAATATAAACATGTAAAACAATGTAGACATGTATTGGGAGGGGGTGTACTTACACTCGAACCCGAAGAATATAAACGTGTAGAATGATCAAGACATGTATTGGGAGGGGGTGTACTTACACTCGAACCCGGAAAATGAAAACATGTAAAATGATGTAGACATGTATTGGGAGGGGGTGTACTTACACTCGAACCCGGAAAATATAAACATGTAAAACAAGGTAGACATGTATTGGGAGGGGGTGTACTTACACTCGAACCCAGAAAATGCGAATATGTCTCTAAACGGGTCGTTTTTGTAAAACGTCAAACTTGAGGACAAAGTCGGAATATAAAAATGAAGCGAAGTCTTGATGCATACCGGGAGGGTTGCAATAATAACGACTTCGGTAAAACACCCGGTTGATGGGTAAGAATTAAACACACGCGTAAACCAAGAGACATGGACGAGGGTTGAAAATTCAAAAGATTAGGATTATGAATTATGACTATAAAATTTCGTAAAAGAAATTTTGAATAAATATGTTCAATTATTTTAAAGTTGAACGGGTCGAATATAATATTATGCCAGACGACATGAGTAAATGCAAGCAGGATAATAGTAGTGTTAAAAACAAAAGAATAATGAGCCCGGTAATGAGACATAATCAAGTATGAATGTATGTAAATAGGCTAATGATGAGCATAAGATAAACCGACGCATAAATGACGTAAGAAGTCATAAAGTCGGAAAATTTATTCGAAAGAAAATAATGTAGCCTTAGACTACGGTCAAGGTTAAACGAAATCCAAAAGTAAAGGTGAATAATTCTAAACATAAAAGGAGTGCCTTAACGCTATATGTGTATATATAAACGTATACACATTAAATAAAGACTCGAATAAAAGATGATTTACGGGATCATCATAACCTACGGGATATTAATTAGTGTAAAGGTCTACGGGGCCAAAACGACCCACGGGTCATGAATTGAAGCAAAAGGGATCATAAGGGTCTCACCTTAAAGAGGTGAAAACATAAGGAAATAGCCTACGAGGTTAAGTGAAGGAACCTACGGGTCAATAGTGTAAGGTGAGGGAATTTGTTACGATTCCCCGCATAAAGTAAGAACGGAAAACAATAAATTATGAGTTATCAATTTCCTTGATATGGATAATTGACAAAAGTTAAAGGGAAAATGCTAAACTAAAACTCTGGTTTTTGCAAGAAATGACGTTTTTACGAATATGAATTCTGATAGACGATTATGTAATAGGCATGAAAGATATAAGTCTTGACACTGATAAGTGCAAGACGATACATTTGAAAAGAAAGGTTGGAATAGGCCTAAACATGACGTGACGCGATCACGGTCAAGAGAAGTAATGTGAAGTAATCATATTATGACCCGAGTGATGGGTACAAAGTAACTGGACTGATAAGTCTAGTTAGTGAGATCGGATAAGGTCGAAACCCAAATTAAGAAATTGTTTAACACGTTATTCACTACGAAGAGTAATGTAGAATAAACATAATTTATAAACCTATGTGACTAAGTGGCCAACGTTTGGCGACTCGGTCAAGTAAACAACAAAGGTAAATAGATCCAAGAGATAAAGTGACGGCCCATGAGACCTCACTAACAGAAAATATTGATCACTTATTTGAGGGATCATAAAGCTATAAGTTCATGAACAAAAGAACAGTTGCTAAAAGTGAAAGATTTCACCAAGGACCTTTAAACGGGTCAAAACGACGGATTCATAAATAATTTGATAGTATATGAAAACGATGAATATCGCTAAGTTAACTGGACTAGTGGAAATAACGGGGTTACGTTATTTCAAGATTGCACTATGTAGTATGAGATACGTAGACAATTAGTAACCAAAAGGATATTGCCATACTTTTCTGGTAATACTAACAATTGGTCAAAGTAAAAGTAACGTTTAAAAGATTTCCCGGATCAAATGCATTGAATTTGAACTCGATGAATTAAGCAAGAAAAGGTTTCGAGGACGAAACCTCTTTAAGGGGGGTAGACTTGTAACACCCCGAAAACAGGTTTGGAAATTAAACCCCGTTAATACTAAAGACGGGAAAGTACCGTTAGCGGTAAAAGTAAACCAGAAAATATTAGGAATCAAGTGAATAATCCTAATATTAATTAAAAGTGAATAAGAGCTTCCAGGAAAAATAGAATGGATAAAAGGCCCGATTTAACGAGACTTAAAATAAAACGGGTTTTAACTCCCGGAACCCACTAAGTTAACTAGGTAAAATTAACCTAGTTAGTAATGAGTAACTAAATAATAAACTATGGGTTATAGTTTCATTTAATCTCTAAACTTGAGGGGTTAAACATGGGCAACTAGAGAAGTGTTTTATTAAAACACTTATATATATAAAAAAAAAAACAAAAAAACACATACATATATGTACGTATGCGATCAGAAGAAGGAGCCAGGAGAGCTCAAACCCTAGTTCAACAAATCCTCCAAATCGAAGCTCAAATCAAGCCCGAATCGTCTGCATGATTACAAATTCGTGATCGCTTAGTCGTGGGGATCATAAGGTATGTAAAAACTTGATGATTTGTGAAGTTGTAAAATTTGAGTAATCTTCATAATCGCGAATTATGTATGGATTAGAGAGGCTATGGCTGAATTAGTGTTGTATGATTTCTTGAAAACAAACCCTAGATGTAAACTCGCTAATTTAGCACCATAAATTAGTGTTTTGGTTAACTAGTTATGTAGGTGCTAAGTGGGTTTTATGAATATGGGATGAACACTAGAATTATAGTGTTAAAATAGATGAACATTAGGTAAGTAATGCAAGTTCTAGTTGTAACTTATAAACACTAGACATAAGGGCTTGAAATTGATGCTTGAAGCTTGGTTGGAAGTTAATCAAGAACTTGACAAAAGAAGTATACGAATCTTGCCCACAAGGTGCTCGTTAAAATGCCTAAGTAAAATTTGGTGTCTACTAGTTCGTAGATAGAACTTGATTTGGGTAAGTATTTGGGTAAATGCCAAATATCATAAGTAAAATTACACTATGTATAGTGTAATACTTTACATGCACAATTGAACTAATGAAACATATATATAAGCGAAAAAATAAAGACATGAGACACTATACGACAATCTAATTTGATTCCAGAAGGGAAAGTAAAACTTACGAAATTTATATTAACATTAAAATAAGGGTTTTTTCTAAAAAAACATTTAATTAATTAAATGGTTACTAATTTTATGGGTTTTTATTTTAATAATTTCAAATCAAAATTAAATCCTTAAATTATATATTAGATTTAAAACACATTTTAGACTTTAGATTTACAATCAAAATAAAATTCTAATATAATATTTAAATTTTTTTAATTTGAAATTTAAAATTTATCTATAAATTATTAATGCCCTCATTGAATGACATGTGTCCAAAATCAGGTTTCTTTTATTATATAGTATCTAACTTATAATAAAAGACTCCAAATAATGACACATGGCATTCTCTCCTTCAACCTCATAAATTTTATTTATATATATTTAATAAATTTCTTTTAATAATAATATTAATTAATAACCAATATATAGATATCACTTATTTTTATCGTTATCTTTATTTAAAATTAATAAATAACTTCAAATTTGCAATTTAGACCCTTTGTTTTTTTACTTTTAACACAAAGTTTTTCATCTTTTGTAATTTAATCCCAACTCTTTTTTTATTTTCAATTTTGGTCCACTATACTTTTTAACTTTCCCAAGTTTTTCGTTTCGTTCTAAATTTTGTGAGTTAACGCACCGCAACGTGCGTGCGTGTGGGATTCAACATTATTTCGTATATTTTTTCCCGTTTGACTGGCCCGTCGCGTCACATCTATTTTTCTGCGTTTAACAAGTTCGTCCAACACACGGGTCCTGGATGGACTTAGTTATTTTTTTCTATGTTTTACGTTTCGTTTTAATTTCTCAGCAACGAACGTGCGTGATTCAAAGATTTTATGTCTGCTTTTCGCTCGGCGTTATTTTTTTCACGTTTTTATTTATTTTGTTTTTACGAGTTTTTCCGGTGTTGGTGGTTGCTGACAATGGTATAGTATTGCTACTACTTAACACAGTTTTATGATAACCGCTGCAACGCAGGGGCTTAATACTAGTAGAAGATTATATAAATGCAAAAATAATACTTATATATTTATATTTGGTTTCTATTTACTTTTTAATTTCGTTCATCCATGAAAGCTTGATAAGCTTGAAATACTATACTTACCAAAATATTTAATACATCTAATTTTATGGGTTTTTATTTTAATAACTAGTGCGCTCAACCCCGGCGCGTTGCACCTGTGGATTCCCAGTGCTACGCGACAGAAATTTGGTCAGCATCCGTTCGTTTAGTTGGTTATCGTACAACCACTCGATATCAACACATGATATTTATATCGATCGAAAACAATTGTTCGAAAGAAATCAATTCAATTAAGTTGTATGTATATTCCACTATAACAAAATTAAATGCCTAAATTAAATGCAGTAAGAAGACACTCTATCCCAAAAAGAATGTACAAAACCTTCGATATGGTGTCAAAAGTGCTGGATTCCCAAAAGGGATTCTCATTTGCTTGTTTTTTTTATTGAGTCAATTTTACATTGTAACCCATCCCATTTGACCTGCACATAAAAAACATCTGTTAAAATACAAGTTAGGGACTTAGCATATATTGATTTTAGCATATGAAACCATATCTTTCTATGACTGTATTCTGCACCCTTTGTCGCAAAAACGTGAAAGTCCGAAATTTCCCAGATTGAAGCTAGCGTTTTCTTTACTACATGATCCAATTATTTATTTTCTTTCTGTTTAGTGAGGATTAAAAGACCTTAGCTATTATGTTTAGAGAAACATTAAAGTAAATATAAATAAGAGCATACAAATATAAACTTAACGAATACAAATACCAAAACATCCATTAAAGTTGTACTAATAAATAATTAACACTTTAACAATTCTGTCATGGTTGATTTCAAATACAAAATTGATACCAGTGACAACAATCTATTTGACTTTTTTACAAAGTCAATGAGCATGGAAATTTCTTGTCAAATAAATACCAAGTACCAACCAACAAATTTACCCAAACACTGTAGGAATATTAGAACAGATAAAAATTTGTGGGAATATATACTGATTGGATTTTAGTAGGTATGTAATGGTAAAAAGTGAGGGAATATTAGAGACATTGGCTTTCCCTTTTGCTTTTTACTTATAGTGGTCTAATAGCCGGAACACAAAAGATCAAAAAGCACCAAAATTATACCTACCATTTTGTCCGGGGTTGACACCAAAATCAACTCACGAGGTCTAATAACCGGAACACAAAAGATCAAGAGAACCAAAATTATACCTACCATTTTGTCCGGGGTTGACACCAAAATCAACTCATAAAAGTTTCGTTCTCTTGTTCGGTTCTGATCAGAACTGGAACACGACACAAAAATTACTTTAATTCCCTTTAAAACACAAAAAACAGAAATGAACACATATTCAACCTCACGCCAAAACAATCACATAAAATTTGTCCTAGCAACCCATTTTGTTTCAGTCTTTTAATCATCTAAAGTCGAATGAGAATGAAACATTACCTTCAGCAAGCGGTTCGTAAATCACATGCTTTGTTACTGCAGAGAAATTGAAACAACACACAACAAATGATATTGAGTTAAAACATAGCAAATAGTGACGTGTCCGTGGGGTATGGCGGGGCTTGGGTTGGGGGATGAGTTGACACGTGGAGTTCGAGCCCGCCCACCGCCTAGTGACGTGTCCGTGGGGTATGGCGGGGCGTGGGTGCACCACGTGGGTTGCAGGTTATTAAAATATATATAAAATTTAAAACCCAAGGCGAATAGGAGGCCGCCACATCAAACCCAAGCCCGCCCCACGCCCGGCTTCAAACCCAAGCCCCAAGGGCCACGCCCCAACCCAAGCCCCAAGGGGTGGTGGCTTGGGCGTTTTCCCCCAACCCAAGCCCCATACCCCACAGTCTTAGTGCCTCCAATTCTTCTCAAAATTTGGAAAGTTTAAATCAAACCACACCAGGTATAATCAAGATGATACAATTTAGGGTTTCAGTAAACTTCAAAAAACACAAATTAAGGTTTAGATATACTTGCTAATATTCTTAAATTCAACATGAAGTTCCATGAATCCAGATATAATGTATATTTAAAGACATACATGAGCCCTAAAGCAATATGAGTTATGAGTTTACCTCTCTTGCACCAAGGTACCTTTGATTTAGTCGCACCCATCATTGACTTGCATTTCAAATAGCATGTGTTCACTGCCGGAAGATTTCCCTATCATGTAGTCTGATGACCCGATCTAACAACCTTGAGCACTGAAAAACACCAGAACCCAACTCAGTCGCCAGATCCACCGGATTATCCCCGTTAACCAGCCAAATTCCATGGAGAAGCTACAACCGGCGACCAATTGACAGATCAGGACTCTAGAACTCGCCGCCGTCATCTCAGACGTCTGGTTCAGTTAGCGGCGTTTGGCGCTGGTTCTTCCATCACGGTCGCTCCGTTCTCTCGTCTTCCATCACGGTCGCTCCGTTCTCTCGTCCTCGTCTCTCTCAGACTCTCACTCCTCTCTCTATCTCCCCTGTTGTGCCTGTATGCAGCAAAAGAAAATGGGATTGATAAAATGTGGAGGGCTAAAGAGCCTCCCACGTGTCTGAGGTTAAATGCCTTAAATACCCTTAACACTGTTCATTCAGTTTATTTACTATCATATAGTAATTTCAAATTAAAATTAAATCCTTAAATTATATATTAGATTTAAAACACATTTTAGACTTTAGATTTACGATCAAAGATAAAATTCTAATATAATATTTAATTTTTTTAATTTGAAATTTAAAATTTACCTATAAATTATCAATGCCCTCATTGAATGACATGTGTCCAAAATCAGGTTTCTTTTATTATATAGTATAGATATCGCTTATGTCTTCATTGTTCTTTACATATAAATAAACGTGTTTTTAAGTTTTGGCTCATAACCGAGTCGATCCATACTCATCTGACTAGCCTATTTAGCACTCTTCAAGTGACCTATTATTTCTCCTTTTTATCACCATATAAACTAGGTGAACTTTCTAACAATCACGATAAAAGCGTTGTTGTTTATAGTATCGTGCATCAGGTCCAATCCTCATGGTTTTACTATTTGAGACCACATGAAAGTTTTTAAAAAGGTCATTTATCTTATTAATACTTTTACTCTAGCACACTTAACTACAAAATACTTGGGAGATTCATCGAGTTTGTGGCTCCAAAATGTGCCATGTCTTGTAAGGTCAGTGCTTCTTTATAAATTCAACATCTCCTGGTATAACATCGTTGTGTGGTGAGAAACTCTTTACTGTACAATCATATTTCTTACCCCACCTTTAGTAGGACTTCATATCCAACAATCCATATATCGGGTCCTGACCCTCAAGCTTTTGTTCCTTGAGACCACACAAGAACTTCTCAAGCGTTCACCCATTGTGGTATAGTATCACCTAACACACTTAATTGCAAAGTTTTTATACTAGATTTGGTGATTTTGTAGCCCCACTTGTGTTACTTTCTGCTAGGCCAAGGCTTCCTTATTAACTCATCATATCCATTGTGTCAATGATGTGATGAGGTGTTCGTTCTACGTACATCCATATTACTCAGTTGCAACACTTTTGAAAATCTCACACCAGTAGTTGGCATGAGAGATGTTAGTTTCATTCGAGCACACCACCTACCAAGAAATTAAGAATGACATATTTTTGGGCCATAAGCATATCATATCGTATCAAGATTGGGGACCTCTAAGGAAGCTCTCGTGTGGTCGCCAAGAACTAAAGTTTTACCTAGTTGGGGTATAGTGGACATTATCATGATTATTTTGGGGTGTTACAATATGAAATCATAAAAACTCCTATATCATTTGAGGTGGTTGTGTAGACCTTAACATGGATCTCTAAGAGGAATGAGTGCTTTTAACACATTAGGAGAATCTCACATGACTCATCGATATGCAAGATGTTGGGTTAACAGAAGTGAATCGCCTTACCATCACTGTCGTGTGTTTTGGTGTCACACGCATAAAGTTCTCACCACAACTCCATAGTTAAACGTGATTAGATTAGATTATTAACCTACTTATCAACACAACTAGTATTAAGGTTTAGTATGTGTATAGGGAGTTTTGGTGGTGGAATGAGGATGTGCAACGCAATGTGTTGTGTCCGACCATTTGGCTTTCAACACCTTGCATTTCGCTAACCAACTGGCTCGGCCTCTGGTCTTCAATAAGATCTTCATAACCTACAATTTCCCTAATCCCATCTCGCCATGATTTGGGAACACCAAATCTTAGCTTGCATTAAAAAATAGTAATCATCTTTTTTTTTTTAGCAATTTCGTTATTTCATTCCAATCATCAGGGCAAATTACATAAGGATAGCGGGTAGACGAGCAACAAACTACGCCACCATCCCTTTCTGAATAGAAAACCCCAATCTACCGTTCTATTTTAAATCTTTCTACTTGATAATATTATAAGGAAAACATCACATTCTTATTGAATTATAAATGATACAATTTGTATTCCTATGTTGACTGACGATAGATAAATTAAGAGATGCTATATTGCTGTACAACAGTACAAATATGGAGGCACTTGGTTACGGTTCCGTGATACATATCTTTTTCCTTTTTTCCCTAAAGACTCACACACCGTTTATTATTTTTTTTTACTCTTTTTTAAATTTAATAAACATACAGTAAACTGCCATTTTGGTCCATGTGGTTTGGGCACTTTTGCCATTTTAGTCCAAATCTCAAACTTTTTACATCTGGGTTCTTGTGGTTTGTATTTTGTTGTCATTTTAGTCCAAAATTCAAAAACCCTCTATTTTGACTGTTGAAAACTGATTATTTTGTCCTTAGTGCAGGGGCATTTTGGTCCATGTTAATTTATTATAACATTTCAATAATTAATAACATCATCTTCAAGAACATCATCAAACAACATCATCAAAACCTAGAAAATCAAGAACATCAAATCCAACCATCACCAACCACTACGATAACCACCATCGCACCACCACTGTGACAGCCACCAACATCAAATCCAACCATCACCGAATCGGCTAACTTTAAACGACAACATACACGGCTGTCTTGTACCTGCAAGAACTTTAACATCACCAGCAAACCAAAAGTGAAGGACTATATTGTAAAAAAAAAATTGTTTTGGATGAAAATGACAAATATGCCCAAACCTCAGGGACGATTTTGGCAATTTACTCTTTTATGAGTTTTTTTTCAAACTAGTGTTGGTGGAAAAAGTATTTACCAAAATGGTGTTATTTGAAAAGTATTTATCAATTTGGTGTTTTTCATTTATTTTGTATTTATCTTTTATTTTCAAACCAACATATATATGTTCTTTTCATTCAGTTAATCTACTATATCTATTTTTTATTTTTTTATCATACTTTTTATGGTTTTATTCAATTAATTCAATATTTTTTTTACTATCTATTTTTTTATCATACTTTTTAGGGTATTATTCAATTAATTAAATATTTTTTTCCATCAACTCATTATAGTTTTTTACAATTAATTATAGTTAATCTTGTTTAGATTTTGAAAAACACAATTACGAGGTAAAATGAAAGAACAATAATTTTAGATAGTCTTTGGCATAATAGAATTATGCTTTTGGTTTTTCCACACAGAACAGCAAAAGTATGAAATATTTCTTATGTTTTCATCTTGAATTGTTTTATCTTTGTGAAATTGAATCTTTACTAAACCTTTTATGAATTTCTCATTGTGCAAACTTTTCCGTGTAGAATTCCCTAAACACAAATATGTTGTTTTTGTGAGTTCATCTACAGTTGCTCTATGGTCGTGTAATCAAACTTTTTTGGGAAGTTTTCTTTTTGTGAGTTTTTTTTTTCATGCAGAAGTTTTTTTTAACAAAGTATTTATATGAAGTTCTTTTTGTATCATCTTGAACCTTAAGCAAAAAATATTGATAATAGTTTATTGAACTAATTGTATAATAATAATAATAATAATATAAATAATAGATAATAGATTAACTGAATAAAAAGAATATAAAAGGGTCTTATATGTTGGTTAGAAAATAAAAGATAAATACAAATTAAATGAAAAACACCAAGTTGGTAAATACTTTTTAAAAAACACCATTTTGGTAAACATTTTCTCCACCAACACTAATTTGGGAAAAAACTCCTCTTTTATTTATTTCAGAAAGCGGTTCAAACTTATAAATATTGCCCTAAATATGTCAGTATTATAGCTTAAATAATTTTTAACTTCTTTTATTCATTTCAGAAAGCGGCTCAAATTTATAAATATTGCCCTAAATGTGTCAGTATTATAGCTTAAATAAATTTTAACTTCTTTTACCTTATGTTAATTTTTTAATTCATTATTATAATACTGTATATTAATTCAGTAGTTTAATTCAGCATTATGACTCCTTAGTCCTTAAAGTCATTTTTGTCGGCTATAAAACTTGAAGTTTGTTAGATTCATGTTAAAACAGTGCTTTGTATAGTTTTTACGTTTTATGGACCAATTTCAATACTTCATTTTGATTTATGTCTATTTTTGTAACATAACATAACATATAATTTTAATATTTTACTAGTAATTTTACCCCGCGTGTTGCGGCGGGAGTTTGATTATTAATATAATACCGACACTCGATATAGCAACCGAAATATATAACATAAAATCATTGGAAAAGGAGCATTGAAACGTCCACGTATGTATAAAGAAAACACTAACAAACGAAATGCTAAAAGAAAAAAATATGGGTTCTGCTAATACCGATAGCGGTAACAATATTGTTCAGTTGGATTGGCTTTGGTTCATCACGTTAGGGAGAAAAAAACTCTAAAAGGTGAAATACTTAATTGAATAAAAGTAAAAGTAGAGTGACCAAACATGTATATCTACCGTAAGACGCGCAATATCACTTAGGCCCATTCTATACACACCCCCCCTCCTTCCTGATTACACCCCCCTTTGTGAGAGGAAAACTGTCGGTCCCACGCAGGCCCCACCTGTAAGTATGTGAGAGGAGGGGGGGTGAAAAAAGTAAATAGGGGGGGTGTAGAAAGTAGCACCCTATCACTTATTCTATTATATGGGCTTTATTAGTTATTACAATTTGGGATTAATTATCATAAAACTAATTATTTGGGCTTTGTTACTAAACAGGTTTTGGGCTCAATGAATAATATCAAGTTTCATAAGTTTCTCTTAGGGGTATTCTCGTATATGTTTTTGAGTATGCTATGTATAAAACCGAAAAAAAATTACACTGCGAATACGAATACGAGGTTGAGCCGTAGCCCGTGCTACGACTCGTTCTACATTGGTTCCGCCCCTCTTTTGGATTTAGATTAAATTGTTAACCATTTGTATTTGTGTGCAGACACTTGAATTTTTGGTTTGAATATATGTGTTTGAAATCATTTACATGTGAGCTGTTTGAAATCATGATGAATGTTTACATATAAACTTTATTTATAAATTATTTGATAGTGAAGCATGTGAAATCTAGACATTTGTTTTCAACAGTGTGAATATATGGTTTAGAGAGACAAGGGGTGGTTGGTGTTGGTGGCGGCTAGTGGTGGTCGGTGGTGGCTGTTAGGGTTTATAAATTTGAAGTCAAAAATGAATTTTGAATTAGTAATAATATGATTAAATTTTAAACATATATACCTATAAAATTACCAAAATGCCCTTCTAGCTAACAGACATATTGGATGAAGTTAGGGTCACGAAGCAGAGTAGAGAAAAAGTAGTAACATCAGGGAGTAAAATGATTAGTTTTAAAGAATTGAGTCAAAACCGTTAAAATGACCAAACCAAATAGAGGAAAACGGAAGTTTACTCTAAAAAATAAGTCAATCCCAAAATTGTTATATATAAAAGTCTTCAAATCATTAGTTTTAATCCATGTTTTCTATGCTTAAAAAGTCTATAAATACATACTTTGGTTATTACTATACTGACAATATATTATGTTTTAGATACATTTTGAAGTCAAATTATAACTAAATTAAGGGGTTACGAGATTAGAGACATTTAAAACTTAAAACTAATGAATATTGTAAAAACTCTAAATCAGATAAATATTTGATTCTACAGGAAAAAGACTCAGCAAATTAAACCAATCATAGTACATCAATACATGTTTTTAAAACAAAAACACATAAGTTATTTATTTTTTCGAAAGGTGTGAATTATTCACGAATGTCGGGATGTCTAGCATACATTGTCTTAACCGGGTCCGTGCTAGAGAGCCTCCTCGTACAATAGATCTCCAATTTAAACCCCTATCACCAAGACTCGAACAAGGGAAAACTCACTCGGACCCACAATATATTTTTTTTGAACGGCAAATTTGGATCACTGACGGACCACTGGAGTATCATCGTGCCACCAGCAGAACCACCCGATCATATCCATCTCCACTAGGCAATAATGCCTATACACCAATTCAGGAGGAAACCCAATAAATATGGGAAAAACCCCCTTTGTGGGAATCGAACCCATGACCTAATGGTCATAAGCCTTATCCCACCACCAAGATACCACTAGGCTATAATGCCATGGGTCCCCACAATATATGGAACTTAAATATCCGTAGCCACCACTAGAGCACTAATGATGGTTACATACGTTATATGACGTGTTAAATTGTTGCATATCTCGTAAACTATTTATAGATTATGTGAATCTAGCTATACATACATTCATATAATCATAAACAAACAATTATTCCGTTAGATTAATATTTGATTTTATCACGTAACTAATTAGTATTTAAAATATTAGTTGATGATGACGAGATAAGATTATAAAAGACTTATGATAACCATAGAATCCATTAATTATGATAGGGAATCTTAAAAAAAATCTAGGATTTTATTATTTAAAAAAGATAACTCTACGGAATATATATTACGTTTTTTTCATCACGCGGGAGTATAAATAATAACCCCCTTAATTATTGTTTAGCCATTCACAAGTCACAACTTTTACTTATGAAATCCGGCAACAAGATCAGCCAAATAGTCCGTCTAAAACAAGTAGTCCAACGGTGGCGTCGCCGCACCCCTTCAGCCGGCTCACTAGCGGTTTACGTGGGTGCTGAACGCCACCGGTTTGTTATTCCTACACGCTTTCTCAAACTACATGTGTTCGTGTCGTTACTAAACAAAGCGGAGGAGGAGTTCGGGTTCCAAACCACTGGCGGGCTCGTGCTACCATGCGACGTCGTTACTTTTAATAAGTTGTTGAAAGGCCTCGATAGAGACGAGCGAGGTGTGGGAGATTTAGATATCGATTGTTTTACCGCCAAGTGTTCCGAGTTGGTTGGGGAATTTAGTTCGTCTTGTAAAGTGTTTGAGTCTCATAGCTTCACTTTGCTATTGCAGAAAAGCTAAGGTTTGAGATCGATCGATTGATTGATTCTCATACTATATGTTTAGGGGTTTTTAGTTTTGTATATACGTGACTTATCTCTCCTGATTTTTATGAAATAGGTTTTAATGAGATTAACTTTGTGATTTAACATAATTTTAGGGGGTTTTAATGAGATTAACTTTGTGATTTAACATAATAATTTTAGGTTTGTTTCCGGATTAAAAGATCTTGATATTATTACATTTTATTTTGAAAATAATATTACTAAAAAACATATACTCAGCAAATTTGATGTTGCCGTTTTTGTTGTTTTTGTTTGACATCATCGGTGAGTTTTGATTGTAAAGGAATCTGACAAATTTGTTAGATATTAATAATAACTAGTTTTTTTATATCGTCCCGTTGAAACCGAGTAAATAATAATGTAAAACAAACGTGATTTGAAAATAAAGTATGTTGTTTAAAACGTCAAACCATTAGAATGATTTAGTTTATCATTGTACTGTTTTATAATACCAAATAAATACTTTATTTTGAGTATAACCTCGTTTTCAACAAAACTTGTAAAGAAATGTTAGAGAAAAAATCAAGCACAACTACGTACTTAAGTTTTTAGAAAAAAGTTATAAATGTAACTTATTAAAGAAATATCAAATTAATCGATAAATTTATATATGTTCAAAAAAAGAAAAAAAAAACAATTATTAAAAAAAAGGTAAAGAAAATATATGTTTAAAAAAAAAGAAAAACATATTATTAAAAGTAAATATAATAAAAAAACTATATATTATCATAAAAATAAAATTACTATTCATCAACTCTCAAAAACAATATATACATATAATAGTATTAGGCTTAGGGACCATTAGCCTTAGGTCATGAGTTTGATTCTCGTAAGGGAGATTTTTCTCAGATTTTTTGGGTTTTCTCCTGAACTAGTATATGCATTATAGCCTAGTAGAGACGGATATGATCAGATGATTTCACTAGTGGCACCCGTTAGTGATCCAAGTTTGCCTTTAAAAAAAATAGTAATCGACGAACTTAGACCATCTACATTAGTGGGTTTGTGCCATCGTTGGAGATTTGTGGGAAGTGGATGTCAGAAGAGGTGCACAAAATAACCGGTTAATAACCGATCAAAGAATAACCGGTTAGTGATTATTTTTAAACGTAGGTTAGTAACCGGAGATAGATATTCAGTATATGAACCGGTTATTAACCTGTTAACCAAAAAAATAATCGAAAAATTAAAAAAAAAGCGAGAAAACCCAAAAATAACCGGTTAATTAATCGGGCTGGTTAAAGTAATTAACCGGACCAGTTAAAAAAATAAAGGTTAAAGTAATAATAGGTTAAAGCATTAACCGGTTAAATTCAAATGAACTGTTATAACTAGTTAACCGAACCAATTATTGAAATTAACCGGTTTGTGCACCTCTAGATGTGAGGTGGGACCCTCTTTCTGTAGCGAGCCACATTACTATCGAATAGGATTGTGTCATCTTATCTAACCCGACTTAGAGGTGGGGCACTTTCCTATTGACCCACAGTTCTATCGAATAGAATTGTGTCATCTTATCTAACCTGATTTAACCCACAAACGAGAAAAACCCACATGAATCTAAAATTCCAACATCAATTTATAAGACGTAAGAGTCCCGAAAAATACTAACCCAAACTCTATGACTGTCATTAAGGGCATGTTTGGTAACATCAGACTGGTTAAGTGCTGAAACAGTAAGAGGTCTGAACCATTAAGTGCTGAATCAGTAAGAGATCTAAACCATTAAGAGCCTATATAATGCTTAACCGTTTAGAGACAAATGTCTGACCAATTCAGATTAAAGGTCTTAACCATTTAGACTCTATATAAATCTTAACCATTTAGAGGCAAATGTCTGAACCATTCAAACATCTGCTCGTGAAACAAACAGTCTGAACCATTAAGTGCTGAACCAGTAAGAGGTCTGAACCATTAAGAGCCTCATTAAGATGTAAACAAACATCCCTTAATGCCACTTAGGTTATAGTCTAATGGTCAAGAGTAATTATCTCTTATGGAAAGACCAAGATTCAATTATTATAAAGGAATAAATTACAAGTTTTGTCCTTTATGTTTGTCCCAAATTGCAGGCGGTGTCATTTATCTTTAAATTTGACGAGTTTTGTCCTTAACGTTTTAAAATTATGCACGTTATGTCTTTAGCCCTAACACAATTAGATTTTTTTTGTTAAGTATGGTCATGTGCATTGCACATGAGGGCATTCTTGTCATTTTACATTCCCAAGGGCTATTTTGTAAATAAATGGTATTAAGGGACTAAATATTATATACAAAACTAAAAATTAAAAAAGAAATATAAACATACTCTCTTTCTCCTCTCATCTCTTCTCTCTTCTCTCCTCTCTCTTTCCAGAATTCCACCATTATCATCCTCACTCACACAAACATCAAACCCTTGCTATCATCCTCACTCACACAAAGATTAAACAAACCCTTACTAAAATCCCCACTCAAAAATAACACCCAAACCCTCAAAATGCTCAACAATTTTAACAAAAACCTCCGGTGACTCTGCTCCAAGCTCCGGTGGCCGGTGCGCCGCCGTGCAAAGCCCTTTGTTTTCAAAACATGGCGTCCCTCACTTTCTACACTACCATTAAATCACCCGAATTAGTTTCTGTTCCCGGTTATCACAACCCTAAACCCACAACCAAACACTCCTTATCTTCCCCCTCTTCTTCAGTCAGTAAATCAACAACAAATCTCCATTCTAGGGTTTATTATAATGCTCGCCGCTATCAAGGACTCATTAAAGCTTCTTCGAAAACCATGACCACCTAGAAATTGGGAATTACGACCGTCAAAACCCTCCGGAATCGTAGCTCACTGAACTCGGCGTCAGATCTTGGCCCAAGTAAATCGTTTTTTTGATGGCAATTGTTTGAAAGTGTATGTGCGCAGATTTGTTTTTTTGATGACAACTGTTTGAATGTGAATCGTTGTAACAGGTTGCTTGTTGGCAATGAAAATAAACAAACAGATTTGGTGAAATTCATGATCAGTGAAATGGAATCTACCAATTTGGATTTAGATGCAGCTGCTAATTCGATTTAACCAGATTTAAACAGAGTGAATTTGAGAGAGAGTTTAGAGAGAGAGAAGAGAGAGTGTGTGCAGATTTCTTATTTTTTATCTTTTACACAATAGCCCATTTATATGAGTTTTTTTATACAATAGTCCCTGCGTGGTAAAATGACAAAGATGCCCTCATTTGCAAGTCACATGACCATATTTAACAAAAAAATCCGACTAAGTTAGGGCTAAAGGACATAACGTGCAAAATTTTGAAACATTAAGTACAAAACTCGTCAAATTTAAAGGTAAAGGACACCGTATGTAATTTGTGACAAACATAAAGGACAAACTTGTAATTTACTTATTAAAAAGTGTAAGTATTTAAGGGAAAAAATTATATTTAAAAAAAAAAATCAATGATACACTAATAATAAAATTGTTAATTGGACAGCACCCGGATAGTTATTTTCTTTCCGAAACATAATTTCCGATAAAGACAAAAAGGAGAGTGCGATTTCTGTGTTGGTTCTTCGTTTGGATCGATTCAATCAAATAATGTATTTAAACCATCTAAAAAAGGATTCAGTTTAGAATTTAATTAGCTCCGTTTTACAATTGTGTTTCCGATTTTATAATGCCCATTGATAAAAAATAATACTTCAATACTTTTGATTAAGTGTATAACTTTTATAACTATAAACAGATATGTTTAGTCATTGTAATATCAGAAAAATAGGATTAAAAGACTACATGTTGGTAGGGTTAAATCAAACTAAAATTTTATTTTATTTTATGTTAAGTGATTTATATTATTCACACTTTTAACACTTTGTTCTCGAGTCTCATTTAACAGGGAGGAGGGGAAAGCAAAGAGATGAAAATATAAAAAAAAACCATTTTCCCGAGATTTTTTAAGGATAGAAGCGGAGGGGAAAAGAGGGAAAAAGGAAGAAAATTTGTACGTATATTCATCCTCCCAAATCGGAGAGATTAATTAGGAGAGAAAATCTTATCAATTACTAAATTACCCTCATATCTAATTAAAATGTTTTATGTTTAAAGGGTATAATGGTAAAATTGTTCCTTTCTTTTCTTTTCCTCCTAACTCAGGAACACATAAAATACTTGATTTCTTATCTTTTCTTTTACTTTTCATTAAACTCGGGAACACGAAAAAAAATCACATATTTTCCTTACTTTTTCTCTCTTAATTCATTTTCCTTCTCTTCCCCTAGTTAAATGAGACTCGAAAACACAATGTAAATGTTTGTATGCACTATGCACATGTGAAATGTGAGTATTAACATGAGAATTACTCTAATTCACATGTAATCACAAGCAAAGTCTTGCCTTTTGATATGTTTATTTACGTGTAAAAGATTGTTATGTTCACCAATGTATGAAACCAAACTAAGCGTCTAAACAACTATAAATATAGTATAATTAACTATTTTCACAACTTTTACTCTTAAACCAAAATCTAGTCAACAACACACGTTAAATTTATATTTGTGTTATTTTTCACTTGAAATATCACCAGCTAGTTCATATGTAAACCATGATCAGTTCACGTATAAAAGAAAACGTTTGGTTTAATTACGTAAATAAGCTGTTTTTACATGTGAATGTCTTAATTCTAACTACAATTAAAAACACTCAAAACTCAAATATGAATATTAATTCAATATAAATAATTAATCAAATGCAATGTATTGTGGAAATTATGGATCAAGACTAGGGCCGTTCAAATCGCTCGTCACTCGTCGCTCGCTCGACGCTCGTTCGGAAATAGCTCGGAAAATGCTCGTTCGATTTGACGCTCGGTTGTAAACGAGCCGCTCTGCTCGGTTCGGTTTGTAAACGAGCCAAGCATGAGCAAAGGTCCGCTCGGCTCGGTTCGGCTCGAATTATTATTTTAATTAGTATATATATACATATACATATACACATACATCTAAAAACATGTATATACACAAATATAAATTATACATATATATACACACATACACCTATATATATACACACTTACACATACATATATACTTAAATATAAATTAAATTTATAGTTTTATATGTACCAATCTATTAGATTTTGGTCAACTATATACAAATTTACAACTACATCTATACGTACTAGCCTAACCACGGCAAAAAAAAAGTTAAAATCAAAACTAAAAGTTAAACTCTAGACCGATAAACGACAGTCTGTTCATCGCCTCAATGTTTCATGTCGTTACCCTAAGTCGATCGTCTTATGCTCTCAACGTAATGGTTCGTGCAATATGATCATCGCCAGCCACAACATTGTTATTCATAAGAAAAATATTATACCATGAAATGTGCATGTTTTTAAAGACATAAAAACTTGAGATCCAACATTGTCATTATCTCTCTCAACAAATTTAAATTGTGCGACACGGCTGTCCAAATCGCTCGAACTTCGCTCGACGCTCGCTCGGAATTTTTACTGCTCGAAAAATGCTCGCTTGATTTGATGCTCGGTTTTAAATGAGCCGCTCCGCTCGGTTCGGTTTGTAAACGAGCCAAGCATGAGCAAAGGTCCGCTCGATTCGGCTCGGCTCGTGAACAGCCCTAATCAAAACGTGTTTACAATGATCTAGCTATTTCATGTCGAATTTCATTATTTGAGTGATTACAAAAATTGAAATATGTGAAAAGATTTAAGAGTCAAGAAAACTCATGTCAAATCACATGTGTTAGTGGAACCATGACTCATGTATTAAATTCCAAACTAATAAAATTTTAAACATGCGAATCCAATACAAAATGGAAGACCAGTAACAAATTTACAAATCATCATCATACTCAATAAATTTCACCAACAGTAAAGTAAATGGGATCTGAGGAGGGTAAGATGTAGATAGCTTTAGCTCTATCTCGTAGAAATAGAGAGGCTGCTTCCAGTGAGACCTCCGTCTCGATAGTAGTTTTGTATCAAACCTTGAACATAAGGCACATAACACTCAACAATCGGGACAAAGACCGATTAGTGCATGTACCCTTTTGTCTTTCAGCTATCAACGCCATCACATGATGCATGATTAACTGTCCTCAGCTTTTAACGTTATTTTCACGAAATTAGTAAAATAACGTTAAAATTAGTGCACTTTCACTTTTATCCCCCGATGACCCATATATATACATTATATGCGCATACCGCAAGTGGAGCGTATAACAAATTAACAAAGATTGAAATTAATGAAGAAAAGTAGAGAACGCGCTCATTGCTTCCAACTTTCTTACATGTGTTCATAACATAAGCTTCAAGTTTACAATATCATGAGCTATACAAGTACATTATTGTCCAAATTTCAAAAGATGAGGCAAGTAGTTGTGACCATAAACTTGATACTGAGACACAGTTGTCCTTGTAACTACATTATTCCTTAACAAGGATTCCACCATCATAACATCTACAATATTAGGATACCTTTGTCCTTTGCATCATCTAGAAAAAGCTTTGTGAGTAACATGGATTTTAATTTGTAAACAAATTTAGTAACATAGTAGTACTAAGAGCAGCAACAACAATGAGTTCATTGCACAAGTTTGGCAGAGCGGACCACCCCAAACCAGACTTCTCGTGTTGGAGGAGTTTGACCGATGTGGTCCGGTTTGCTTGAGCATACGAGGTTGGTCTGAAATGGTAGGGACCACCCACTCACTCACTCACAAACTTATTATTTTTTGTTTTTTAGCGTAAAAAGTGGGGTGTGATGTGGAGGTTTGGAGTGGTGTATTGTTAGATGAAGAAATGAGGGCTTGGAGTGGTGGTGGTTTGGAATAATGTGGATGCTGACTAGGCAGTCTGTTAGATGGACTTTGACCACTGTTGTGGGTGCTCTAAAAGTAAAGAAATTAGAGTAAATTGCACAAAACGTCTTTTATGTTTGCTCAAACTTGCAGTTTTCAACCTTTATATTTAAACCTTGCTGAAAACAACCTTTACGTTTATTTTTGTTGCAGGTTCAATACTTTATGACTAACCATGTTAATTTCTCAGTTTAATCCCCTCACTTGCTTAACATGTGAGGGCATATTTGTCATTTTCTTCCCCTTTCTTGTAAAACCCGCAAAACCCATACTAACATTAACCCATAATTCATCATCACCTCCAAATTTACCAACAACAGTTTATCGATCTCTGTATTCGGATACGTCGTATTTCTCCTATGTGCATTAAAACTTAACGATGAAAAAACAAAACAAAAAACACATCCGCTGCTTGCGGATCCAAAACCCTAACTGCCTCACCACCATAATTCTCACACAACAACGACACCATCATCCAATACTCCACACTATGCTGCTTCAGCCTCGAATTCCGTGACCACGACGGCAGATTCCTCGCCGTTATTGAAATATTCTCATCTTCTTCGTGGGCGATTCGGTGCGGCAAGGTCTAAGATTATTACAAGTAGTCTGAGTGTCATTGGTGGATGAGAGGAACGAGAATTTAGATCTGGGATTGAGATCGACGGTTCCAATTAAGCCTCCAATGGTGATTAAGTATGTGCTGACAGTGATGATTAGGAAGATGATTAGTGATATGATTTATTTAGTGACCATTTTTGTTGGTGGAATTTGAATGTTTTGTGTGTGTGTGTGTGTGTACATATATGGTCGAAATAGTTGTGAGGGTTCGTATGTGATTAAAGTAAACGAAGGTTTTGTTAACAAGGAAGTTGTGAAAGTGAAGACTGAAGAGTTGACCCATTGTGTTGACAAACTCACGGTGGTTGGTTGTTTATTTACCGGTATGCGGATCTGTTATTAACGATATGGATCTTGCTATGTTATTGTCATCATGTGAGATGCTTATTGGTGTGTAACCGGTCAGATTTGTGGTGACCAAAGATCGGAAAAGAGATAAACAAAATAGATTGAATAATTTGATGACATTGAAGATGAGTTTGATGATGACATTTAATACAGGTAGATCGATTAATTTGATGATGGTTTGATTCGTGGGGTTTTAATTGAAGGTGATGAAGAATCGTGGGTAGGCTTTTAAACTGAAGGTGATGAAGAAATGTGGGTTTAATGGTAGTTTTTTTTTTTTTTTTTTTTTGGGGGGGGGGGGTTACAAGAAAGGGGAAGAAAGTGACAAATATACCCTCACATGTTAGGCATGTGAGGGGATTAAATAGAGAAAATTAATCTGGTTAGTAATAAAGGATTGAGCCTACAACAAAAATAAACGTAAAGATTGTTTTCAGCAAGATTTAAACATAAAGGCTGAAACCTGTAAGTTTGAGCAAACATAAAGGAGGTTTTGTGCAATTTACTCAAGAACTCATCAAAAGTAAATTCTAGCATGACTAGAAAACATTAAAATTAACTTAGCTAATAATTATGTACCCACTTTAACTTAAACACAATGCATAACACTAAAATTATTTATCTTTACATAAAGCACATTTTTTACGAGTTCTATATTTGGGGAAATCTTGATCGAGTGATCACCTTGAACTCCCCTTAGTACCCTTATAAAGTGTTGTCTAACAAGTGATCCATTACCTAGACTATTGACAACATATCCATACTATTTGATCATATATTAAAAGTCTTTTATGACATTTGACTCTTACATTATTAGACAATAAAATGCATCTTCTACTATGCTATACCACTCATTTAGAACAACTAGTTTAATAACAAATAACTAACAAGCTGCAAATGATCACCAATGTCCATATTTTAGTAAAAGAGCATTGCCTATCTCGTGCTTCCTTGTAAAACAAACAAATGTACTCGGTAAAAGACCATTGGCTATCTAGTGCATCCTTGTGAAATAAACACACGTACCCAGTAAAAGAGAATTAGCTAACTGGTGCGTCCTTGCATATGCTAAAATCCCCCATTTTATGTATAATTTATAAATTTCCATTTATATCAAGATCTAGAACACCATTTTAACATACATAAATATATATTAAACTCATCCAAGCCTCAAATTGAAGTTCCAAACATCAATTAATCGCATTTAGCGTTATGTTTCTATGGATGAATACTCTATGTGGTCAATTTCCATGGAAACCTCCATTACGTGTAAACTTATGTC
The DNA here is from genome assembly GCF_002127325.2 of Helianthus annuus. Lineage (NCBI taxonomy): Eukaryota > Viridiplantae > Streptophyta > Magnoliopsida > Asterales > Asteraceae > Helianthus > Helianthus annuus. The sequence continues at coordinate 160,792,191 of NC_035442.2, forward strand.
CAAGCATGAACCCATCTTTAATACTTCTATTTTACATACCACCAAGCAAGCAAGACTCCCGAATCTTGAGTATTACTTCCATTTCATCATCATTTAAGCGAAGCTAAATACATATTACACATGACTTCATCTATATTGAGGTGTTACATATTGACCTAATTAAACTTCCAATTGGGTTTAACCCTAACATAAAATACTTGGAACAAGTGATTACCTTGAGAGTTCTTGATTGTAGATTAATTCGAACACCTCCAGTCACTACACTCACTTCCAAGTTTGCTTGGAAAAATTTAACCATTGTCTAGTTAGATGCAGCATTTATGTGGTTTTATAGACTTTTTTATATTTGTATTTATGATGGAATGAAAGACTACCGAACGTTATTGTAGTTAATCATAATGAATCTAATCTATTTTCTGTTACTTTATGTGGAGATATTTTAGTAGCTATTTATAAAGCAAGTAAGTTTTGTTGACTAGAATTCATAGGAAATGGAATTTAAGTTTCATTTATCGGCATGTTTGGTTTAGCAAGAAAAAGAATTGGAATTGAAATTAAATCAAACCAAATCCTCCAACTAATGGAATTCGGAATCCCTCGGTATCCTAATAGAGCGTTTAGAATTCTGCTGGAAATCGTGTGAAGTTACTAGAATCACCTCCAATTCTTAAAACATCATGCTCTTCTCACTTCCAGATCTTCATTGCTGGTCTTTTCCCTCGATGATATTCTCCATTGTTCTTTCATTCTTTATATTTATATGAACAAAAATCGAAATCCATAAACAAATCTAGAAACCAATTCACATCAGAATCGACTGAGAGGTGAAAACAAATCAAATGAAGTCTTGCTTTAAAATCATTCGTTCCAATTGAGGCTTTGATTGAGAATATTTCATTCGATGGAGGTTCAACAAATTCCTTCGATTGAGTTTCTGATTGTAGAACATAACCTACTTGTGAGAAGAAAGGAAGAAATTATGAAGACACAGAGAATGAGAAAATTAGGATTTGGGGATGGCAAGGAGTGAATCAAATAGGTGAACATAACCTAAATTAGGGTGTTTTCATATCCAAGTTTTAGGACCCCCAACACATTAGTTATTTAAATAAACCCAACATTTATAGTTTTTGATAGGATCTCATAAATATTCTAATTCAAATTAAAATTCTATTTCAAATTCCTTTAAGAAATATTCTACGAACCAAACACCCCCTGATATTGAAGATACATTAATTTCGGATATCGAAACAAGGTTGTATGGGTGATTAACGATATGCTTAGGGAAGGGGCAATTTTCATGGGAAGAATGGATGGAATCCATGCCTTCATTATTTGAACTTCTTTAATTGTTTTATTATGTTGGATAAAAATAATCCTCGTATGGGGTATCAAACGGTGATTAGAATATTGATGTGTTTGTAAGGTGTTAAAACTTGAAAGGGTCAAATCTTGATGGTATAGTACTCGAACATATGAAACATATATAATTTATTTAGTTGGAATATTTGCCTTTGATTTAATTATTTGGATGGTGAACTGGTGATCCTTTTACACATCAAATATAGAGGTATGAGAGTAGGGATCTAATAAGTTATATATAAGATAAATGTTGGTAATTCTAGTCAGCATTGTTTAACTTCTTTCTTCTATGATCGATCGAACCATGATGCATCATCATACTATATTGTTTATGTCTACAAAACTTAGTTGTGATGTCAGCCATAGTACATTCCAAGTCAAAAATTGGTTGCAGTTTTGTTAAAAATATGGACTAACTTATACCAAAGATTGATAACATTTTCAAGCAATCTTAATAGATCATATAATTTCTTTTCATTAAAAGGCAGAATGTATTAATAAGGCAACGTCCAGCCTCTCGTACCACCAATATTTTTTGTTTTGCCCACCAGTAGTTCACGGTTTTTTTTGGTTGCCCAGTGAAGACTTTCTAGGAGGTTAGCCATCCTGGTACTACTCCCACCTGATTACGCGTAACTATAAAGTTCACCCCTCATCAACTAGCATTAAGCCCAAAATGCATTGGTGATTTTAAGAGGCAGGATATTCTTTATGAATCAATAATATCTCCTCGCCACGATTGATGCGGGATTTACCTAGGCTATTAGAATATGTCATGTTAGTCTTTTCCGTGTAGTTACAATCACCCCCACTATGGATTCATTGTCCTTGACGAGGTTTTCCCCACCATCCTAATTAGGGATATGTCGGATTTTCCTAAGGTTTTCTCATGGACACCCTCGGGGACTCACCATCTATGATAAGGTTTTCCTTACCATCCCAAACGGAACGGGAGTTGATCTGATACAATTTGTAAAATACGCTCCATCTACCGCTAATATTGTCTCCTTTGCCCGCGAGGAGCTCAAAATTTTGTTTTTGGTTCCCTTGGTAAAGAGTTACCAGGAGGTGACTGATTCTGGTACTACTCCCAACTGAGCACATTTAACTAAGGAGTTCTCCTTTCATCTACTAATATTAAGCCTAAACAAGGTTGATGATAATCGAGGTAGGATATTTCTTATGAAATAATAATTTTTTATGTCCCGGGCGAGATTTGCCTAGGGTGTGATAGTCACCCCTTTATGGACCCATCGCCTTCCTAGATGAGGTTTTCCACACCATCAAATTAATAATGTGTGATTTGCTTAAGATAACCTCCTTAACACCTCTAGGGACACATCGTTGTTAATGAGTGGTCGTGGATAGAAAGATTCCTTGTTCAAAAGAAATCTATCACCTTAATTATCACCAACGCGTTTTGGGCTTAATGTTCTTGGATGAGATGAAACTTCACAATTAAGCATGCTCGGGTAGTATAGTACCAAGATGGGTGACCTTATGAGAAATTTTCTACTAGGGAAACCAAAAACAAATTCATGATCTCCTCGTGAGCAAAGTGAACAATATTGGTAGCACGAGAAACCAAATTTTACAAGTAAAATAACTTCAAACGGAACACTGGCCAGTTATTGATTCATGAACGTTCTAAAAAATATACTTTTGATATTAAACTAGCTAAATTAAACTTGGCTACAATCTGCATGGACCGAAGGTTGAAGAAGCCAATAATATTAAAAAATGATGTAAATGACAATCTGGTTTTGGTTGGTGATTGAAAGAGGATGTCAAACTAATTTTGTGGTTTGTGACTTTCTTTATTTAAGCTCTTTATTGAAATACGTGTTCTTGTGGTTTCAAAAAAGCGAACATTTGTCTTGTGGATGCCGTAATGAAAGTTGAGATGTCTCTCAGTAGGGGTGTTCAATCGAATCGGGTTCAGGATATTTGAATTATTCTAATTTGAATTTTAAAAGTAATTTTAAATTCAAATAAAATTTGCACAACGAATACGCTTATTCGAATCGATTCAGGACTATTCGAATAAACCAATTCAGAAAATTAATAAAAACATTCGAAAGTATTCATGAAAACGAATTCTGGGAATGTCGATGGTGAACAACCCTAGAATCTCGAATGTTGAGCACTACCAGCGAAGACAACGAATGAGTGATGAAAAGATTAATTGACGAAGTATCATCTAGGTTAAAGTGTCGATGATGAACAACCCTTGAATGTCAATATCGAATGCCGATGTCTCATAGTAGCGGCTAGGTTACATCGTTAAACTTATCGATAAAGAAATTTTAAATTGAGTTACGTTTTTTTTGTTGAGTTATCTTTTTTAATCCATAATTTACAACCTAATAAGTGTTAAATTGATGAAGTCTGATTTAGTGTCAAATGAGGGTTAAGTTTATTGGGTTAGTGGACTTAATTTTGTTTCTTAGCCCATAAAAACTTGCACAAACTTTAGATTCTTGAAGTCCAAAATAAGCCAAGCTGATTTTATGTGTTTATAACATGCTATATAAAAATATAACACACACATACACTGATGTGTGCATGTATATACATGTTTTTACAAAGAATATAACACACGATTCGGTTTTAAATTTATAAAAATGATTTATACTTCAACATTTAAAACACACACGAAAGGGCAAGTGTACCCCGTCATATATGTAGTAAAGTATCAGTAAGAACCAAGTGTCGATCCAAGGATGTGGGCGGAGAAATAATACTAGACCTTTGTCATTAAACTACCGGTAGGAAGATAAGTGATTGATTTTCTAAAAACTACAATAAGCATAAACAAAGATATATAAAAACATAATAGACTCCAAATACGAAAATAAATATATAGCCTTGCTTTATACACAACCAAAGTATATAAACTAAGTGGGTTTTGTCCCTTGAGACATTTGGTCAATTTTCCATTTTCAAGACAATTAGTATCCCTTTCAGGAATACTAACATGACAATCATTCGGAAAGCTAAAACGATAAACACACTTTAACCACCTAAGATTGTTTTTTAACGTGCAATTGATAAATGTCTATGAAAATCCCCTAAAGATAAGTTAGTCATCCGTTAAGAGTTTTCTAACCTCACTTAATCAAGGAAAGTGACACCGATAAACACAATGCAACCACCGAGACAAGCATAAACTAGATTAAATCACAACCGAGTTAATTTTACAAATCTTGCACAAAAATTCACCAAGATAGCAATTTTGGCCTAAACTACTAACAAGGCTAACAATTTATGACAAGAATTCATAACAGCACCATTTAACCCGTTAAGGTCCTTACGTGAGGGAAAGCTTTCTTGGTTAACAATAATTACCCCTTATTAAACCATAACCATTTCTAGTATCATGGTGCACACATTTTAACCAAGTTCAAAGTCTACTAATACATGATTATTTAAGCTTCATCTTTCAATTATCTCAACTAACCATATACCAATCATCCAAGACAATTACTTATAATCAAGAAATCAACATCAATAAACAAGGTTGCAAACTAATCATCAATGATTAACATAGAAAATGCTTCAAAGTGTCATTACAAACATAATTAACATACTAATGGTTGTAATTAAGCAAGGGATTCTAGTGTTTTTGCCCAAAGGCTTACAATAATACATAATAATCAATCTAAATGCTTGAAACATAACAAAATCATGGAAAGATTAAGAAAATCAAACCATAAACAAACATAAGAATGAGAATCCGGAAGATAACGGAGCTAAATGGCACAATGTGGCTTGAATCCGGGTGAAACTAATGCCTCCGGAGCCTGAAAATCGCCTGTGAAGCTCCCAAAATATCCAAAATTACGAACAGAATGTTGCTGTCTGTTTTTATAACATTTTGCGATCGCACAGTCGTGCCAATAAAGTGCACGACCGTTCACTTTTACATTACGTTTCACCATACTTTTGTGACATCAGCAGATGCTGACCGGTCCATGCATTCGCACGATCGTTCCTCAGGTCGCACGAGCGTGCATCTCCGGGTTAGGGTGGCATGGACATCTGAACGGGCAGTGCATTTCCGATCTTGGCTTGGTCGTCGGGGTTGCACGGGGGTGCCTCCATCCGCACGATCGTTCCTCTCCGACAAAGGCTTGCACTCCTGATCGCACTGGCGTGTATTGCTGAGCTGAGTCTTATTGTCGGATCCGCACGGTCGTGTCATTCATTGCACGGCCGTGCCAAATGCCCAGGTCAGAATCTTCACAGAATGTTCACAGCTTTGTCGTTTCGTCCGAAAAGTCCTCGTTTTCACCATTATCTTGTTTGGCATGCTGTTTTAGACCTGTAAACAAAAGTATACTTGATTAAGTATCCGATTAACGGTTTTACGGTCGAAAACGCATCAAATGGGGGGATAAAGTATGTATAATTTGGTGAATATCATAGACACACATATATGTATATAATATTTATATTCAAGTTATTGCATTTGAATTGGGCTTGATATTCCTGAATTTGAATTTGGATAAAATCCAAAGTAAAAATTTAAATCTAACAATGACTCGATTCAAATGAATTGGAATTCGAATTAGGTTTGAATCAAATTTTGGGTAATTCAAGCTCAATTCAAATAATGAACACCCATACTGCCAGCAGGAGTACGAGGATTTTGCAATACTATTGTTGTTTTCCCAAGTTAGGGAAAGGAATTTAGGTGAGAAAAGAAAAGGGAGAGAAAAAAATATATATTGTAATTTCGAGTTCCGAAGAAATGAAAAAATAAATTGTATTTATTTGTTTCTGAGTTGAAAAGAAGAAAATAAATTACAAAGTTACAATTATGCCTTTTAAAAGATTATTTATTAAAATAGGTAGAAGGTAATTTGAAAAATAACAAAGAGCTAGAGTTTGATAAGAGCTTTTTCTTTCCAAATCTCTCCGATTTGAAGAAAAGCCGGTGAATAAGATATGCATTAACTTTCTTCCCTTTTCTCTTATTTTCTCTCAACTTCTTTTGAAAAAAAATTAAATTTGTGGAAAACAACTTTTCTTCTTCGAGTAAATTGCCATTTTAGTCCCTGAGTTTTGTACAAATTTACCATTTTAGTCCAAATAGTTTTTTTTTGCCTCTGGGTCACTGACTTTTCCCTTTTGTTGCCATTTGGATCACATACACTAACTCCATCCAAAAACTCCATCTTTAACCAGGGTATTTTGGGGATTTTCATTTTAAATGTTTTCAATTGCCATTTTGATCCAATTCCAAAAAATCAAAAAATTCTAAAAAATCAAAAAAATTCCAAAAAATAATAAAAATTCTAAAAAAATCATAAAAATTCTAAAAAATCCAAAAAATCCGTTTCGGCGCGAATCGTTTCGAACACGAACCGTTTCGACGCGAACCGTTTCGACCCGTACCGTTTCGACCCGAACCGTTTCGAGCTGAACCGTTTCGACACGAACCGTTTCGACCCGTACCGTTTCGACCCGAACCGTTTCGAGCCGAACCGTTTCGACGCGAACCGTTTCGAGCTGAACCGTTTCGAACCGAACCGTTTCTAGCTGAACCGTTTCGAACTGAACCGTTTCGAGCTGAACCATTTCGAACCGAACCATTTCGAACCGAACCGTTTCGAGCTGAACCGTTTCGACGCGAACCGTTTCGACCCGTACCGTTTCGACCCGAACTGTTTCGAGCTGAATCGTTTCGACGCGAACCGTGCCTTATCGACGCGAACCGTTTCGAACCGTACCGTTTTGATGCGAACCGTGCCTTATCGACGCGAACCGTTTCGAACCGTACCGTTTCAATGCGTACTGTTTCGAACCGGACCCTTTCGAACCGAACCGTTTCGACCCGAACCGTCGAAACGGTTCAGCTCGAAACGGTTCGGTTCGATAAGGCACGGTTCGGTTCGAAACGGTACGGCTTGAAACGGTTCCGCTTCGAAACGGTACGGGTCGAAACGGTTCGGCTTCGAAACGGTACGGGTCGAAACGGTTCGGCTCGAAACGGTACAGGTCGAAACGGTTCCGCTCGAAACGGTTCGTGTTAGAAACGGTTCGCGCCGAAACGGATTTTTTAGAATTTTTATGATTTTTTAGAATTTTTATTATTTTTTAGAATTTTTTGGAATTTTTGGAATTTTTTTGATTTTTTAGAATTGGATCAAAATGGCAATTGAAAACATTTAAAATTAAAATCCGCAAAATACCCCTGGTTAAAGATGGAGTTTTTGGATGGAGTTAGTGTATGTGATCAAAATGGCAACAAAAGGGAAAAGTCAGGGACCCAGAGGCAAAAAAAAAAAAAAAAAAAAAAACTATTTGGACTAAAATGGCAAATTTGAACAAAACTCAGGGATTAAAATGGCAATTTACTCTTTCTTCTCCTTATCACAGTTTCTTTTACTTCCCTAGTTAAATTGGATTCTAGAACACAACTATAAGTTTGTAATTCAAACTCTTCATGGTATGTTTAATTATATTCGTTACTTGATAGTTAATTACTTAGACTGTTAAGTGTTAAACATGTTTATGGAAAGATTAAAACCAAAATCATCTTTATAATCATCAAACCAAAATTAAAATCGTCTTCAAAATTCATACAAACCGAATCAAATCATATGAACAAAATAGAAATCACCTTAAGGGTGGATGGTGTGGGGGTTAGTGAAGATCCGATGAAGCCCGTCACTGTCCGGGAACACTGCCCCTCGAACGCGGCTTCTTTTTTATTCCAATAAATGGGGAAATGCCACCGAAACACGGGGAAGTGGTGAGGAGTTTGAATTGATTAAATTAAACGGTAATATTATTGTTGGTAAAAAAATATTTTTACACCCTTTAAATACCTTCATTTCTATCATTTAACCACATAAAAGTCTTTCATTTCTCTTAAATACTCTCATATTTCTCTCTATAAATTTATTTATCTCAATTGGCAGGAAGACCATGGACCAAAGAAGAAGAGATTGCTTTGGCTACACCTTGCGTGGCAACCCATAACGAAACGCCTCCTAGCGCAATGACTTCGTTTTGGAACACGGGTTTTCAACAATTTTGTTTGCATATGGGTCAGACCAACTGCAATGAGAATTAACTTCGTTCACACTTAAAGGAAATCTGTCATAAAAGTGTAAGATTTTCTTTGCTCTTCAACAATGTGGAAAATGGCGAGGGTGAGCTAATGAAAGATGACGTGATTCAAGTAGCCCTAGTCGAATACAAACATATCTATGGCCATGATTTTAACCACGTTTCGACATGGCAAATTTTAAGGGTGTTTGTTTAATTATGTATTTTCCATTTATTTATGTTTAATTATGTGTTTTTTTTTTACATTTTAGAAGGGAGTAATTTTATTTTATAACTAGTAGGATGCCCGCGCGATGCGGCGGGGACGACACTTTGCATTGCGGCACTCGTTTGTGGTAGTTTTCTTATTCATATAATATTTATGATAATATTATTGTGGTGAATATATGTCATAAGTATTAAACATATGTAAAGTTTTGTTTTTTTTATAAAAATTAATAATCAAAAGACAAAAAATATTGTTTTTTTATAAAAATTAATAATCAAAAGACAAAAAATAAAAGATAAGTTGTTATAATTGTAAAGTATGTTTATTTTATTGGTTAAATTATAAAGTATAATTTTATTATTTAAAGTTCATAACTTTTTTTTTTAAATATTCACATAGTATTCATCCAATAAACTTTAAGTTTAAAATTTTTATTTTTATAAAAATAATAAATAATAGTATTTGACTTGTAAGTACATTTTAGACCTTTAACTTGAATTATTAATTTTTGTTTTTTACACATATAAAAATTTATATTTTTATACAATTTCAAGAACCTTTTATAAAAAAATAGGATGATAAAAGTTTATATCTTTATTAACTTTATATCATACTAAGTTTTGATTTTTAGTTCCTAACTAATCTTATCTATATGAGTCTACTTTTATCTTATAATCGCTAAAAATATGCAACACAATCTACTATGTATCTAGTCAAGTTGGTAAAGAATTCTTTTGAAACAAACTAATATTATCTATAACAATATAGTTGTACTTATAATTCCTAAAAATTTGCAACACAATTTATTATTTATCTAGTAAAGATTGTAAATTTCTGAAGTATTTTATTTATAGTACTTGTTACAAAAGTGTTTATAAAAGAATTATTTTTTATAAAAACAAAATGTTTTGTTTATAAATAACGTAAAGAGTTAATTACATAGTTAGTCCCTGTGGTTTGCACAAAATAACATACTTAGCTATTAATAGTTTAAAAGAGTAAATTACAAAACTCGTCCTTTATGTGTGTATGTTATTGCAAATCATGTCCTTTATCTTCAATTATTACATTAATTATACCTAATGTTTACAAATCCTAACATGTTATATCCTTTACCCCAAACCCAGTTAATTTTCTCAGTTAATTATAGTCACGTAGGGCCCACTTGAGGGCAATACTGTCTTTTAACCTACCCATCTCTTTCCCTTATTTAAAACCCCAAATAACCCTAATTTGTTGTTGCCCTGTTTCACTTTCATCTGCTACTAGAAAGCTCATGGAGCTTCAATATCTAATAATAATTGATCTTTTCAAACAAACAATCTCAAATTCAACAGAAAATTTGAGAATAGTGGAGAAACAAATCATGAATGAAGGTCACGTCCCTTTCCTCCCCTCCTCAATCTTCCTTTTCTTTTATGTCGGTTTCCCCAACCACTTTTCTTTTAATATACATATATATTCTGTCTCTATATGTTTTCAGATTACTTCTGCTGCTGATAATAATTATTTCATCTTTTCATTTTCATATTTCTCACACAGATACCTTATTCCGTTTATGCAGACTCTCATCAACGCTTTGATCCTCCAATTTCACCAAGCTTCGTCTTCTTTCATCGTTATCTTCATCATCATCGTTCATTTGTGGTGAAATTTGTTGTAATTATCTGTTATCACATGAATATATTGATATATGTACATATAGGTTCTTAAATCAGGGTTTCCTCAACGCTTAATCTCTTAAAAATCAAAATTCGAGTTGATAGGCTCAAATTGCTTGCTTTTGTTGTAATTTTTTGTTGAATTTGAGATTGTTTGTTTGAAAAGATCGATTATGATTAGATATTGAAGCTCCAAATCTATATGAGCTTTCTGGTAGCAGATGAAGGTGAAACAGGGCAACAACAAATTAGGGTTATTTGGGGTTTTAAATGAGGGTAAAGAGATGAGTAGGTTAAAAGACATTAATGCCCTCACGTGGGCCCCACGTGACTATAATTAACTGAGAAAATTAACTGGGTTTGGGATAAAGGATATAACATGTTAGGATTTGTAAACATTATGTATGATTAATGTAATTATTGAAGACAAAGGACATGATTTGCAATAACATACATACATAAAGGACGAGTTTTGTAATTTACTCTAGTTTAAAATCACCTTCTAGGGTATTAACTTTTCATTTTGTAATGTTTGGAGGTATTAACTTCTAGGGTATTAACATAGTTAGTCCCTGTGGTTTGCACAAAATAACATAGTTAGGTGCTAATAGTTTAACAAACAATTAACGTTAATACCTCCAAACGTTACAAAATAAAAAGTTAATACCATAGAGGGTGATTTTAAACTATTAGTACCTAAGTATGTTACTTTGTGTAAACTACAGGAACTAGCTATGTAATTAACTCTAAAGTAAAAAAACTGTTTTACACATGTAAAGTTTCGTGATTTAATAAAAGATAGAGTAAACTTCCGTTTTGCTCCCTGTGGTTTGGTCACTTTAACGGTTTTGCTCCAAACCTTTAAAAATAGCCATTTTACTCCCTGATGTTTCGGTTTTTTTGCCAGTTTGCTCACCGCCTCTAACTCCATCCAAATTGTTTGTTTTTCCATTTTGCTCCCCGCAGGGAGCAAACTGGCAACAAAACCAAAAGATCAGGGAGTAAAATGGATATTTTTAAAGGTTTGGAGCAAAACCGGTAAAGTGACCAAACCACAGGGAGCAAAACGGAAGTTTACTCTAAAAGATAATAATCAAATGACAAAAAATAAAACATAAGTTGTTATAGTTGTAAAGTAAGTTTATTTTGTTGGTTAAATAATAATGTTTATAATTTTATTCTTTAAAGTTCATAACTTTTTTTAAATATCCACGTGGTACTCATCCAATAAACTTTAAGTGTAAAACTTTTGTTTTTATAAAAATAAAAAATAGTAATTGACTCGTAAGTACGTTTTACACCTTTAACTTTAATTGTTAAATTTCGTTTTTATATATAAAAATTTATATTTTTATAAAATTTTAAAAACAGTTTTTATAAAAAATAGGATGTTAAGAGTTTATATCTTTATTAAATTTATATCATAGTAAGTTTAGTTTTTTAGTTTAATTTTAAAGTTTATTATTTATTATTTATTATTTTTCAATTAAAAAATACAAATTATTAGATTAATATCCAAGAATTACTGCAATATTTTACAATTTCAGCTTGACTATATCTAACTGCAATATCTATTTATTGAAACTTTGGGATATTAATTTATACAAGTTCAGTTGACTTGTAAATTTAGGATACTAACTTTATTTTGAACTTTGTTAATATGGTCAATAACTGCATTATATTAACACAAAAAATAAAGTTCAAATATAAAATAAACTTTATTCATACGTCAAGATCAAAAATAACAACTGAAAATGAAAAAAAAAAACATAAAAACACTTGATAGATTTCATATTTGACTGCATGAAATATGTTCCACTTCTGAATTGACACTCAAGGTTTTTTTAATCGGGTTTTCTGGTTTGTGCTTCAATCGACAGTATCTTCTAATTCCTCTTCTTTGTCATTGTCCTCAGAATCGTCTAAATTAAGAACCACACTCCATTTCCATTTAGGGAGTCTCTTGGATCTCTTCAATTGATTCTCAAACTTCCGATCCTTTAAAAAGATAAAAATTGAGTATAAAAGTTAAAAAAACATTAAATAAACCTTAAAATTACATCTTCACTAAATTCACGTTGAAGATTAGACTTGTATGGACTAAACATTGCACCATAAGAAATAATATCAACACTTTTATCACCATCATCCTGTAATAAAACACACATATAATAACATAACGAACATGTTAATATGAAAGATATACGCATAAATTAGGGGTGTGCAAAAAACCGAATTAATCGAACCATAACCGATTAACCGACAAAACCGAACCGAAAAAACCGAACCAAGTAAAAAACCGGTGGGTCGGTTAATGGTTTTTTCGAAAACCGAAAGTTGCAGGTCGGTTATGGTTATCAATGTTTCCATACCCACCATAACCGAACCGAACCAACATGTAATAAATCTTTGTAGGATTTAGGACTTTTCACCATATTTTTAATATTTGATGTTTTTGACTGAAGATTTTTACTATTATGCGTTTTTTCATATCGTTTTGTGGTTTTGGTTGAATGTTTATTTGAATTTATGAAATATATTATATCACTTTATTTGGATATTCAATAATAATTAGTATTAAAATTATATATTATATGTATTTTTTAATACTATAGGCAATAACAATTTATTGCATGCTAAAAAAATTAAGCTATTTTAGCTAGGCTAAATACACAGTTAACCACTCACAACCAACCCGCTATAACCATCAAAACCGATTAACCATAACCACAATAACCAATCGGTTATGGTTATGGTTATGGTTTTCCAATAACCGACATCGCGGTTATGGTTATCGTTTTAGGCCAAAACCGACCCAAACCGACCCATGCACACCCCTAGCAAAAATAATACTTAAAAACCATCAAAATCAATACCTTAGAAGCTTGTTCGACAACTGTGTTGTTTAAATTGGCATGTTCATCATGCAACCGAATCTGAAATATCAAATAAATTAACATTCACATAAAAGTAAATAAATGAAAACAATTATTCACTGCTGCGATATAACAGAACAGACCTTAAAATTTTCAATCTCGCATGCTGGGTTTTTCGCAACAATTGAATTCAGAACTGGATCCATGTTTTAACTTTGTTTAGCAATATATATAAAGTTGTCCTGCTATGTATTTATAGTAGTAACTATAGAAGTGCATTAGGGTTTAATTTTAGATTTGCCACCCCTTTATTTAGGAAGTTTGTTGTGGTTAGTTTTAAGTTTTTATAAGATATATCTGAGTATAGATATTAAGCAGTTTTAATAAAATAAAATGTGACACATAATATCTTCATTTTATGGTACGATACTTTTAATTCTTTTTGTTTTTGTTTGCATCAATGGAGCCCATCTTTGTAGATTAGGTGCATTAGATCACAAGTATTAATTACTTGTACATTAAAGCATTATCGACCTGTACCTTTTAATCGGTGCGTCGATATTGAATAGTAACTATAGAAGTGCATTAGGGTTTAATTTTAGATTTGCCACCATTTTATTTAGGAAGTTTGTTGTGGTTAGTTTTAAGTTTTTATAAGATATATCTAAGTATAGATACTAGACAGTTTTAATAAAATAAAATGTGACACATAATATCTTCATTTTATGTTACGGTACTTTTAATTCTTTTTGTTTTTGTTTGCATAGATGGAGCCCATCTTTGTAGATTAGGCGCATTTGATCACATGTATTAATTACTTGTACATTAAAGTATTATCGACTTGTACCTTTTAAGCCGTACGTCGATATTGAACAATACAACTACCGAAACGAAACGTGTAGGCCGTCATGCTATCTTTTGATTTTTTTTAAAAAGTATAATTTATAAGATATGTCAAAAATATGTAAAAAATTATAAGTTTATTGTGGAGGGGTGAATTGTAACTAATTATCTATACTTTTGTTAAAACTTATGGGATTTAAGTGTAATAAATTTAGGGGCTAAAAAGTAAATATTGTTTAAAATACCAAACTACCCTCATTTTAAGGGTCTTTCTATAAATAGGGGGTTCTTATTTTTTGGGTATCTTAAAACATCCCTCTGTCATGTATAGATTAACGTTTAATTTGAATTATGTAATGTTTATTTTAAAATATTTATATTTTGGGGAAATTTAGGATGACACCGCACAATATAGGAAAAACTGAAAAAAAAAAAAAACTGATGTAGCGCTGGCGTGTCACACGGGGAAAATTGGGACACCACCCTCCACCCTAACAAAACTCATACATAGTTGTAAACCATATAAAAATCTTAAATCAACACTAAAAAACCTTAACATATTTCGATGACCCGACTCAATATACTAATTATTTTTTAGACCCGACCTGTTATAAATTCTCTTTTTATAAGCAGACAAGGACATAAAATGACGATCTTAAAAAAAAGGTTTTGAATTTGTCACTGCCTGTCTAGTATTGATTACTTGTTATTTGCCCGGATTATAGCTATAACCGTTTATGAACTTCTACATGTCAACAAAAACCAAATCTTGAATATCAAATGGTAAATCACACTTTTAAGAATCTTAGCCTGTTGGGTGTACGAGTTATGGTTGGGACATGATTCGCCATGTAGGAACATGAATAAAAGGCTACATCACCTCCTTGCCTAATCCCCTGGTTCACATTTATTAAACCATGGCAAATATGGTCCTCTTTTTGAAGAGGCAAGAGGGTCATGACCATACCCTATAACCTTATACATTCAAGTTTATAACGATTTTGAGATTTGAGATATTATTTATTATTTTTAAAATTATGTATATTACATTAATATATTAAGTAAACCTTCCTTAGATAATTAGGAGAGTATCACTTAGTTCAATTCTGAGTTCTAATTCGTCCGGTTTCACCGTCCCTAAGTTGTATACATTAAGATATTGTACTCATAACTAATCCACTAATTAAAAATTTTAAAACGAAATCTCACATAATATTATAACTTAAAAACAACTTAATACAACAAAAAATTTAAAACCGGAATCTCACATAATATTATAACTTAAAAACAACTTAATACAACAAAATATTACGATAGGAGTTCCAAACTTATAAAGTACCTTCTGTGGAGCAATTCCACTTACACATATCCATCGCTTGTTTCCTGTTACTGTTATGTAATTGAGATTATATGAAGACAACAAACATGATTTGCAAGATTGTCCGCCTCAAGCAACTCGTTCAACGTTGGCGCCGCCACATACCCCCGTCCGGCTCGCTTGTTGTTTACGTGGGTAACGAACGCCGTCGGTTTGTCATTCCTACGCACTTTATCAACCTGCCTGTGTTTGTGTCGTTACTCAACAAAGCCGAGGAAGAGTTCGGGTTCCAGACCAACGGGGGACTCGTCCTACCATGTGACGTCGGGTTTTTCAAGATGTTGTTGAGCATTCTGGAGAGAGACGAGCGTAGATTCGGTTCATTGGATTTGGATGATTTTACAAAGATGTTTTCTGATTTGGCCGTTGAATAAAATTTTCATGCATGAGTTCTTACAGTTAGGGTTTTAAAACAGTTTTGTATAGATATGAAAGATTGATTAGGTTTGATCCGTCATGATTTTTCTTCTTTCGTTCGTAAGAGATTATGATTTTTGTAATTAAACAAGTGTAAGAACTCATGCATGATACTATACGATACGATACTATAGGATATCATACAACACCCGTATAGGCCTATAGGCATATACAAAACCTATAGGGGACCTATACGATACTTATACTACATTATTCGATATGATAAGATATGATACTATACTACACCTATAGGTCTATACGAGACTTATACAACACTATATGATACGATACTACATCCATAGGCCTATACGAGACTTATACTATATCTATATGATACGAGACTTGAAAATGTTATTTTTAAAGTACTTATTATAGAACTTATCTAAAACGATAAATAATGCTTACGATACTACATCTATAGTTCTATACGAGGTTTATAGGGGACATATACTGTACGATACTACACATATACGGGACTTATACTACACTACACTATACGATACGATACAATATCACACTTATAAGCTTATACGAGGTCAATATGTGATCTTACTACACCTATACCGATACGATATTTATAGTATAAAAATGATTAATATTGTGTAAAAAAGTTTGTAACAAATATTTACTTTTTTATTTATTTAAAATAGAAAACTTATTTTTTTATAAAACTTTGCTAAAACGATTAATATTGTATAATGGTTTTATAAAACTTTGCTAAAACGATTAATATTGTATTAATATTGTATAAATGTTGCTAAAACGATTATTTTTTTTATACACGGGACCTAAACCACACCTATAGTCCTATACGAGACCTATACTACACCTATAGGCCTATACGGGTGTTATATCGTATCCTATAGTATCGTATAGTGTAGTATAAGTCTCGTATAGGTCCCTTATAGGTCTTGTATATGCCTACGATACTACATCTATAGTTGTATATGAGGTTTATACAGGACCTATACTATATGATACTACACCTATAAGAGACCCATACTACACTGTACGATACGATATCACACTTATAGACTTATACGAGATCAATACGTGACCTATACTACATCTATACGTTACGATATTTATCGTATAAAAATGATTAATGTTGTATAAAGAAGTTTGTAAGAACCTTATTTATTTTTTATAAAACTTTCCAAAAACGATTTATATTGTAAAAATGTTTTTAAGAAACACTTATATACGCCGCCTATAGGCCTATACGCGACGTATAGGAGCAGTCAGTGTGACAACTCGCACTTATAACCTCGTGTGATTTCCTTTTACATCTCACTGTACGTTATAAGCCCCCCACGACGGTGAAGATTTCCCCGCCCCACATACCACGCTGCCCACTACGCCACACGCCAGACGGTGTGCCCGGCGTGAAGAGGCTTCCACGCTCACTCCGTATGGTCTTACAAATATAGTTCTTTATAGGTAAAAAGACTAAAAACCTTTAGGTGACTAAAATCTAAAATTAAAAATACATTTGGTTAGGGTCAAAGGACAAATTGTGTAGTATCTTAAAATATAAAATACACAACTCATCAATTTTAAAGTTAAAGGATAACGCCTCAAACTTGGTATAAAGGTAGAAAATAAATTTTATAATTTACTCTTTCTTTAAACGAGAAAAACCACAAACACAACCACGACCCCAAACAATAACAGGGTCGCATCACACACACTACTTACATAATATCGAATTTACACCATTTATCTCGTTCAATATCTTTACATTTTGACCTATTCTTGTACCAAAATAACACACCTATTCTTGTACCAAAAGAACGCTAAAAGCTTGACGTCACTAATAATTTCTTCAATCCTTGCTTCTTTGTCGAAAAATAACTCGTCAATTTTAGCTTTCCAAATCTTCCAAACATATGATAATAACAATACCATAGAAAGCTTCCTTATAGAAAGCTTCCTTCTCTTTTCCTCTCAAACCGAAATGCACCCATGGCTCGAGCAAATCCTAAACTGAAAACACAAAAATATAAGGGGGCATTTGGTTCGCGGAATGATTTGGAATTGGAATTGGAATTTGTATAGGAATTAGAATTTGATTGAATTGGATTTGGAATTTAAACATTCCAATTGAAATTGGAAATTGTTGGAATTGGAATCTCAATTCCATTTTTGTTGTGTTTGGTTTCACCCCGGCACCCACAACCACCAGTTCGGGTCGAAGCGGTTCGATTCGAAATGGTACTGGTCGAAACGGTACCGGTCGAAACGGTTCGGATCGAAACGGTTCGCGTCGAAACGTTACGGGTCGAAACCGTTCGCATTGAAACGGTACGAGTCAGATCTGTTTGCGTCGAAACAGTTCGGATCGAAACCAGTATGGGTCGAAACGGTCGAAGATTCCAATGAATTTACTTTAATTCCTTCACATATAGGAAGGATTTTGAATTCCTTTAGTTAAAGGAATTTGAAGGAATCATGCCTAATTCCAATTCCAATTCTATTGTCAACCAAACACATGAAGATTGGAATTGAGATTCCAATTCCATCAAATTCAATGAACCAAACATTTTAACAGATGAAATTCAAATTTCAATTTCCTTAAATTCTATTGAATTTATGCGAACCAAACGCCCCCTAACACACCCTCAGCCGACTCTAAACTCCCACCCCACCTGCATATTCCTTTTGCATATGGCTCATAAAATATGAGTTAAGTTCCTGTAAAAATAAAGTTATCGTACGAAACGTACGAAGTGAAAGAAAGTCAAAAAAGTGGCGGTGGCATTTTGGTAATTATCAGCAACTTCAAAATTACTCTAGTAGAGTAATTTTGAACTTCTGTAGGGTAATTTTGTAAAAGTTCAAGTAGAGTAATTTTGGTCGTGTAGGGTAATTATCAAAATTGTAGGGTAATTATCAAAATTACACTAAACCCCCCCCCCCACCCCCCAAAAACCTAAAACCCCCCCCCCCCCCCCCCCAAAAAAAAACCTAACCCCCCCACCCCCAAAAACCTAAAAAACCTAACCCCCCCACCCCCAAAAACCTAAAAAAACCTAACCCCCCCCACCCCCCAAAAACCTAAAAAACCTAAACCCCCCCCCCCCCCCAACCCAAACTAAAAGCTAAAAACTAAACCATAAAGCTAAACCCCATAACTAAATGCTAACAAAATTACTCTACAAGACATTTCCCAAAATTACCCTACAGAAGTCAAAATTACTCTACTAGAGTAATTTGATAATTACCCTACATTTCCTACAATTACTCTACAGATGCTCAAAATTACTCTACAGAAGTCAAAATTACTCTACCAGAGTAATTTGATAATTACCCTACATTTCCTAAAATTACTCTACAGATGCTCAAAATTACCCTACAGAAGTCAAAATTACTCTACCAGAGTAATTTGGAAGTTGCTCATAATTACCAAAATGACACCGCCACTTTTTGCTTTTTCCCTCAATGCGTACGTTTCGTACGTTAATTTTGTTTTTATTTGATCCTTTACCCATAAAATATCTGTTTCAAAAAATTTAACTAAAAAATAATAAAACAATAACAAGTCTGTCCGTACTTATCCACTTATCCTAGAAGGCTAAAACAATACAGAACCATTAAACACACTTTTATTCTTTCGGGTAACACTATAACTTAGTGACATTCTATGTGTGAGACCATAAATTTCTGAGTTTGATTTTCATATAAGATTTTTTTTTCTTTTCAAATGGGTGTATAGGCATTATAGTCTAATGAAGATAGATATGATCGGATGGTTCACTGGTGACACGATCATAATCCAATTACACGCCATTGATCTAAATTTGTCGTTAAAATAAAAAAAGCCATTGTCAAGGGGGCAAGTTGTAAATCTGCTGGACCTCTCTCCTACTTTCAGGATGCTTCCAGAAACACCGAACCATTGCGTGTAATTCCTATATCATATACCACTCAAAACAGCTCCAAAATCATACAAACTTTTCGTTCAATTTCAATAACAAACTTGCAAAAATCAACTTTGAAGAAGCTTATTATCATTGAAGATGAAGAGGAAAGACGCAGGTGAAGTTAACGATGACTTCTTCGACTTCACTCTCTCTTCTCCTGCTCTCAAAATCCGTCGTTTGGTAAGTCATTACATACGATTTATTATTTTTTATTTATTTATTTATTTATTTTTTTTTTGTAACTTGCATTTCTGTTTTGTAAATTTGATCATTTAAAGTTCGTGTGGTGTAATTTTCTGTTGAATTTGCTCTGTTTCGAAGGAGTTACAGTTACTACAGCTTGATTTTGTGTTCCGAAACTACCGAAAATGTGTATCGTTTGTGTTTCTAACTTGCGTTTAGTTATATGAATTGTTGGAGATAATTCTGATCCGTTTATTTGAGAAGATACAACAGAAGATTTAAATAAATTATTTAAAGTTTAATTGTTTAGATTTATTGTCAGAGTCGAAGTATGTTTATTTGTTTAGATTTATTGTTAGCTAAGCAGTTAATGCGAATATATCATGCTAAATTTATATATATAGCAATTAAACACTAACAATTCTGTTTAACAATTCAGTATGCTCTTCTACCATTAATAAATTAACCTTTTGTAACTTGCAAAACACTATTAAGACTTACATAGTGTTTGTTATGCAGGAATGAGAGGCGGAATGGAATGGGTCATTACAAGGGAATGAAGAAAAGGGTGTTTGGTTGGTCAAGGGAATGGAATCACCCATTCCAAAGGCATTCCATTCCCTCAAAATCATTCCATCCACCCCCCATGTTTTTTTTTCATTCCATCCCCTCTTGCACCCTTCATTAACAACACGTCAACACCACAACCCACCACCTTTGCCACCACTCACTACCACTACCACCACCACCGACGCCTATCGCCGCCGCCACCCACCCGCCACCGCTGCCACCAACCACCGCCGCCACCAACCACCGCCGCCAACAACCGCCGCCAACAACCACCACCGCCGCCACCAACCACCACCGCTGCCACCAACCACCGCCGCTAACAACCACCGCCAACAACCACCACCACCGCTGCCACCAACCACCGTCTCCAACAACCACCGTCGTTGCCACCACCGCTCGCCGCCACCAACCACTACCACTGTTGCCGCCACCACCAACCACTGCCGCTACGAACCACCATCGACGGCTGCCGCCGCCGCCCCCTGTCACCGCCACCCATCATCGTCACCACGCACCACCAATCGCCGCCACCACCTACAATCAGTACCACCGACCACCACCACTCACCGTTGATTTTATTCCTTAATTTTCTTGCCTACCAAACAATACACGATAATAATTTATTCTATTCCTACATGGTAACCAAAGGAGACATGGAATGGTAATGATCCATTGCATTCCCTTGTCTATTCCATTACCTCGTCCATTCCATTCACTCATCCATTCCATTACCCCATACCAAACAGACCCTTAAAACGCTAATAGCAGCAATAAGAAGAAAGACGAACGGTAGAACTAAGAAGAAATGTACTGATATCAGGAAAATCGGTGATATACCAGTCAAATATCGGTTATCGATACCAATATTTTGCACCGATATCTCGGCAGAGAACCGATAACCGATGTATCACTGATATATCGGGATGTTAACTACATAGATTGAGTTGAAGTATGTTATTTCTCTGCGTGTTTTCATATATTTTCGGTTTGATCTAATTCGTTATTTCAACAATATGATGTATTGGTTGATTTAATATAGGTTTTAAATGTATGGAAAATGTGTAGGATACTGGCAACATAATTGCTATGTTGAATTTATGAGGTGTTTTCATCTTCACATGTAATAATAATTTGTTAAATTGTTGTTAGGATGCTAAATTTGCATCGATAATTGATGCATCGTTTGAATTTCTGTTGAATTTGCTCTGTTTCGAAGGACTCGCAGCTTGATTTTGTACACCGCAACTACCAAAAATTGTATCGTTTTACGTATTGTTTGAGTTTGTTATTTGCATTTAGTTAGATGATGTATCGTTTGAGCTTGTTTGGTAAACTCTAGGTTTTATGTTATCGAAATGTCTAGGATACTGCAACATTATTGCTATGAATTATTGCTACTGATTCTAGGGTTTCAAACTCGCCTCTGTTTTTACTGAGGTGCTTTCATGTTAACATGTAAATAACAATTTGTTAAATTGTGGTTAGGATGCTGAATTCGCACCGATAATTGATCAACAAGACAGTTTGAATTCGGTTGAATTTGGACAATCAATGGAAAGTAGTCCCATAGCAATTGATGAGTTGAAGAGCAGTGTGCCTGTGAATGAAGAGAGGGCCATTGTTCTGTTCAACCCGAAGGACAATACGCCTTCATTACAGCCTCGGATCCCCTTCTCTATCTCCACTGGTTCAGACTTCCTCTCACGGTTTAAAAGTAAGTCGTTAGAACACATTTGTATGGTCTTTCTTTGTTTTCAGAATTAAGAGAGTCGCGTAATTAAGCAAAACACACTCTTCTAACATTATGCAGATCCTGTCATTTGGTCAAACCGGGTCAATACGCTTAAATTGTTACCAGATGAAACACAGGAGCATGATGATTATCGTTCAGGGATGCCTAATGGATGTTTGGCAGTTGTACCCTGGGTGCCTAATTCCCAACACTCTCCGGAATTCGCGGTTCGTGATGCAGAAACATCTGATATGATGGATTCGGATGCGATGGATGTCGAGGATAACTGCAACGCTCAGCAGATGCCAAACCACCCTAATGACAATTATGTTGCGGCAAGTGCAACTCAAGATTGGAATCAATGGCAACAACATTGCATGATTCAACAGCCTCCTAACAACTTGTCAACACCAATCACTTGGTTAGGTTAGATTAGGTTTGGTTTTAAAGTAGAACTTTTATATCTACTTCCACAATCAGATGAGTACAAGTATTTTGTGCTAAAAAGGCTTCCCATTAGTTTTAATGCTAAAGATGTTCAAGAATCAAAACAGCCTTCAGCGATCCGTTTTGGTAAAGATGTAAAGTTGAACCTTTGATATGTTTATAGGCCAGGATGAGGCAACCTCTCGTATTGGGGTTGGCACAACACTTATAGTATACTACTTAGGCGAATAGTATACTACTTAGGCGAGTGTTCTCTACCATGGGCTTGTAGGTGATACGCTTTCTAGGATACAATGAAATGACGTATAGGATATCTTATTAACGTTGCATTTGTTGTATTCGTGGCGATAAGTCAAGTCGATTGAGCTAGAATAATTAGCGACCCCATCGTGTTCGGATCAAAACATGACTATTACCGATCTCATATATGATAAAATGAGTGTTTCGTGTGGTTATAAGTTATAACCACAAAAAAGTTTTAACAAAATATTCGTTTTGTTTATGCACCAGTCATCAGATATTGGCATACTTAACGTCTAGCTAAAGTGTCACGGACTTTGAGAAAACCAACAACAAATCAAGAAGTAATCCATTTGTTGTCACTAAAGGATCTTGTTAAGACCGCTTGTTGTGATAACTGGTATGGTTGGGTGACCCGGCCCGAGCCACATTAGTAGGTGAGCGCTAGCGAACACGACAACGAGGGGTAGCTTGGGCGGGCATGATCGCTCATTTGAGCGTGGTAGCCTGGGTGAGCGGATGTTTTTGGGCGAGCAAAGGTTAACCACAACAGACTCAAGTGGGGGAGGCGCGAGTGAGCAAGGTGATGAGTAGACGTCTAGTCAATGTCATGTGTCGCAATATTAGAGGATAAATCGGGTTGTCAAGTGAGCGACAACATGACAACAAGTGAGGGGAGGCGTGAGTAAGCAAGGTGATGAGTAAGCGTCTAGTCAATGTCATGTATCGCAATATTAGAGGATAAATCCGGGTTGTCAAGTGAACACAGCACAAACGCTAAACATCAAGACATGTCGATGAAAAACAATATTATTCTTTCTTGTCTACCTCTTTGGAGAAAGCTTTCATCAATATTTGACTATTAATATAACCATTACTTATCTTTTATATGGGTAAAAAGGGCCTAAAGTGTGAGAAGTGTAAGAAGTGTTTTAAACCATTAGATTTGATCTAATGGTTGAGATCAATAGAGACCAAATTGTAAATTGTGTTTTAATTATTTGGGCTGATTTGAAAATTGTAGAACCAATAGTGTCTTTTTATATGTTTCAAATAAGGTAATCTCTCATAAATTCCAGCGATCGTTCTCCTAAATTCCAGTGATCCTTGTTCGTCCTTATTCTACGAATCCCGAAACATGTAACTGCTACCAGAAAATATAACACTATAACACTATAAAACACTATATAACACCATATAATATCATGTAACACTATATAACACTATACATCCATCATAGACCTGCTCACAGGAAATAACACTATATAACACTATACATCCATCATAGATCTGCTACCAGAAAATATAACACTGTATAACACTATACATCCATCATAGAACTGCTACTATAAAATATAACACTATAACACTGTAAAAAAAACTTCATTCTGCAACCATCACTATATAACACTCTATAAACATTCATTCTGTGATCTTCAGAAATTTGTATTCCTATAATAAAGGGTGGCGGTTATGGAAGGTTATCAATTAATTGAATCAATGAGAAGATTTTTTTTTACCTTTTTGAATTAATTTAGATTGAGTATACATGTCATCTCCACAATACTTCTCACACTTCTCACACTTTGGGCTCTTTGTACAGGATGTTTAATCTCTTTTATATAGTATATAATATTTTGTTTTCTAATTTATATACAATGATTATTTTTACTACTTATGTTTGTATTTTATCAATGATTTTATTTATGTTTGGACCTAGAAATTTTTTTAAGGGGAGCGGAATTTTTTTAAATATCATTTGGCTATAGCTATAAAATATATTTTTTTGTCCGGTATAGGTTGGATCTGGTCAGTTGATATTAAAAAAAGATAATCAAACTATAAAAGTGACTAATCTTATATGTTGATAAATGGTCAATTGTTTGTAAATTTATGTATTAGAGAAAACTTGAACTTTAAATTGAGAGTACCCTTTTTTAAGTAAGCTTTATTAGTTCTTTAGGCTGGATCATCAACAAGGAACACTTAATAGTATTTTTTTAATAATATATTTTTTAACCGTAAGAGATGTATAAATTGGATTACCCCTTACTCCATATTTTAACCTCTATTTCACATCCCCTAGGCTCTACTCCACATAATAGAAACAGTGTATTCTCCTCTTCTTCCGTTTTTTTGCCAACTCATAACAGGTCGCCGTAGAAATAAGCAGACCATGATAAATTATTTATCTCCCCCTCTTTCACACAGATCCGACGAGTTCGGGGGGGGGGGGGGGGGGGGGGGGCGAAACCAACATTTTATGGGGTGCGCTCGGGATTTTACCATATCTTTTAAATTAAAAAGAAAACTTTTAAGGGGGCGGCCACCCACCCACCACCCACAGTAGGTAGTGATCTAGTGATATGATGTTTGTTCTTTACAAAAATTACCCAATGCAAATCCTTAGATCATTCCTTAACGGTTAATGCCACTACTGAGGTGGCCATTAACCGGCGTAGACATGGCTCCGTGGGGCGTTATCAAAGTTGAAACTGAGCGTGATGGATTTGGGCGTGAGCCCCTTCACACCCGGAAAGTTGAAACATGATGCAAAAGGGTAGAATTTAATTAGAATGGCTAATGAAAAAAAAAAACATGTTTCCCGGTATAAGGTTTCAGGAGTAGGATCAAATACAAACCATATTTTGTATACAAACTGTAAGAACCATTTAAAATGTGTCATGTGGTATCCAACCAATTATTGAGAAATGGTAAAATGATAACCTAAATAATATCAATTATCTTGAATTCCTTATAATTATGCTAACAAGCAATTAATTCTTTATTTGAATCTTCCTTTTGTTTTCAATGTGCTGATGAAGAGAAGTGCTGATATCATTTCACATATGTGCTAAAATCAATTATCTTGATTAATTTTCATGTGCTAATATAATTCAAAAGTGCTATTTTTATGTATATATTGTTTTAGTATATGCTAATTTAACTTTTTTTTAAGTGCTAGAATCTGTTCTTACGGTTTGTAGGATAAATATGGTTTGTACTGGAACCAACCTCGTAGGTTTTATCCATTAATTTGTTTACAACAGATCACCCATTTTTTTCATACTTTATTTAATTGTTGTTTTAATAATTAGTGGGTAAAGAAAACTTGCAAAACTATTACTCGCAGATGTGAAAATAATTGAGTAATAGCTCATATCTCAGTGACAATCACATAGAATGAAAAAAAAAAAATATGAGATCACAACCCATAGCATTACATGATTAAAAGGTGGTGAGATTTAGAGCATCTACAGCAACAAACGTGGTTCATGTTCTAGACAGCTTAATCAGCATGCCACATCATTTCAAAACATCATCACTCTGACCCCTAACCTTTTCCTCCAACAATAAACCACAACAAACCCCTACTTAATAATTATTTAAATCCAGTTTTTTTCTATTTGATACAAACTCAGACGCACACAATGTGACCCAACCTCTCCCCACCTTGTCCGCGCTAAAGCGGACTGCCTCCTCCAAACCAATCTGAGTCATCATGCTCCAACGACGTGGCGCACTGTGTTGTTGGTTTGCCAGGTGAATGGTCCAGGCGGACGGCTTCGTTGTTGCTCTTAGCATGTATTTGGATGACGAGGAATCGACATTTTACAAATGCTGCATTGCAAAATTTAGCATTTGGAGGGTACCCTTCCTAAGGGGTCTGTATTTGGAAGTTGGGGGGGGGGGGGGGTAGTGGGACCCATGTGAGAGAAAACTATTTTTTTTCTTCAACTTATTCAAAATGCAACAATAGGTTCCTACATAATATGTTTTAAAACTTATAACGGTAAAAGCATCTGCAACAATAAACCTTGTCCAAAATTCAAGTTGTCTAATTAGTCTGCCACATCATTCTAAACCACCACAATTCCAAACCCTACTTTTTTCCCATAACAATAAACCATTCCAAACCTTCACATCACACCTCACTTTTTACACTAAAAAAAGGTTTGTGAGTGGTTGGTCCCCACAATCCCCCTCTTGCTCATCCACTCAAGCAAACCAATACCCACCAGACCACCTCCTCCAATGGTGTGATCCATGAAATTCCTCATCGGCTCTACCAAACCACTCCAAACCTCCCTTTTGGAGATGCTCTAAGAATGCTTGTAGGAGGGAAAAGAAAATTGAAGGGTTTTTGGTGTACGTGTGAAAATGTGATATTGGGTACCCGTTAGCCCATTTATGAACTTATATATAATGTTAAAATCTACCCATTGAAATATCTATAACCAAAGACCCCCTGACTCTATGGCTTACTTGCTTCGTATGGCATCGCCACTCCCTTTGGTAGCATCTACTAATTCGGAACTTAATTTGAAAACCCATTTTAGTCCCTAAGGTTTGTCCAAATTTGCCATTTTAGTCTAAATAGTTTTTTTTCGTCTCTGGGTCCCTGACTTTTCCCTTTTGTTGCCATTTTGATCACAGAACCTAACTCCATCCAAAAACCTTATTTTTAACCAGGGGCATTTTGGGGATTTTCATTTTAAATATTTTCAATTGCCATTTTGATCCAATTCTAAAAAATCCAAAAAATTCTAAAAAATAAAAAAAATCATAAAAATAAAAAAAATTCTAAAAATCATAAAAATTCTAAAAAATCAAAAAAATTCTAAAAAATTAAAAAATTCTAAAAAATCATAAAAATTCTAAAAAATCAAAAATTCAAAAAATAAGAAAAAATTCAAAAAAAATTCTAAAAATTCTAAAAAATCAAAAAAAAATCTAAAAAATCAAAAAAAAAATCTAAAAAATAAAAAAAAATCTAAAAACTCAAACAAACATATTTTAAAGTTTCAAATTCAAAAAATGACGATATATTCTCGTCCAGACGAATATATTTTCAAGTTTTATCTATTTTGTTGAGTGAATGAGTGGTCATAATGAGATAGAACCACTAACTAACGAACATACATGTTATGTTTTAGTTTATAAAATTTATATTTCAATATATTTATATTTAGTAAATTATATTAACTGATACTAAACTAAAGATGAAAATATTGTTGTAATGAATAGTTTTGCTATGAAAATATATATAAAAAGTCCAAAAGGGTGATAATTAATGTGGAAATGTAAGAATGCTTGTGAAAGATTTCAACTTAAAATGAAATTTGTTTTTTTTAAATGGATAAATGGTTCTATCTCATCATAACAACTCATTCACTCAACAAAATAGATAAAACTTGAAAATATATTCGTCTGGACGAGGAATATATCGTCATTTTTTGAATTTGAAACTTTAAAATATGTTTGTTTGAGTTTTTAGATTTTTTATTTTTTAGAATTTTTCTGATTTTTTAGAATTTTTTTATTTTTTAGATTTTTTTTATTTTTTAGAATTTTTTTGATTTTTTAGAATTTTTTTATTTTTTAGAATTTTTTTTTATTTTTTAGATTTTTTAGAGTTTTTTTTATTTTTTTAATTTTTAGATTTTTTAGATTTTTTATGATTTTTTGATTTTTTAGAATTGTTTTTGATTTTTTTAGAAATTTTATGATTTTTAGACTTTTTTTTTATTTTTATGTTTTTTTTATTTTTTAGATTTTTTTTTGATTTTTTTTAGATTTTTTTGGATTTTTTAGAATTTTTGGATTTTTTAGAATTTTTGGATTTTTTAGAATTGGATCAAAATGACAACTGAAAAGATTTAAAATGAAAATCCCCTAGTTAAAAATGAGGTTTTTGGATGGAGTTAGGGTCTGTGATCAAAATGGCAATAAAAGGGAAAAGTCAGGGATCTAGAGGCGAAAAAAAAACTATTTGGACTAAAATGGCAAATTTAGACAAACCTCAGGGACCAAAATGACAATTTACTCAATATCAAATACTAAAGTTCACTTCGAAAAACTATAATAATAATAATAACTTTATAATAACTCTTAAATATATTTATATTTGTTAAAATCCTATTATATATTAATATACTAGGTAAGAACCTCGTATATTACACGTGTTGAATGAATATAGTTTTATATACTAAATAATTAAATAAACTATATCTTTAAAAAAACCTGTATATTATATTGTATGAGTTGAATAAACCCGTGTATTACACATGTTGAATATATATAACGTAATCATTAACACATATAGTCGCTAAGATATGTTTTTTAAAAAATAAACTTTGATGTAATATTTACTTATTAAAATATAAGAGGATTAAGATGTATTGGGATTCTATTTTAATCACAAAATTAATAATAGTATCTTAGTTAAAATATGATAGGATTAAGGCGTATTGGAATCCTAATTTAGTGTTCGAGAGTGAAAATGTCTAATAACTAAATTGTAATATGTAAATATATTTTACACGATGAGGATAAACATTATTTAAATCATTTATAAAATATAAATAGATTTAGTTAAGTTATTTTCAAATTTTATCATTTGATAATGATATCTTGTTAGAATTTGTTTTTGTAAGTATCATATCTATACTATATAGTAAAAGAAAACCATTTGTGAGACACATGGTGCTCTATGGGGTGGTCTCAATTCTTTTTTCCTGTCTAAATCAATATTTATTATGGAAATTCGATTATTGATAATGTTAAATTTAAATTTTAATGAAGAGATTTTGATGATAAGGCCAAGAATAACGGACAACCATATATTAATTATAAAAAATATATTAACCTTTTTATTGTTTACAAAGATAAATATTTAACTTAGTTTTGGAGAATTGGCTTGTAATAATCCCAACTAGAGGTCATTGGTCATTGACAGTCTCACCTTTGAATATTCCCCCCACCAGTCCCACCTTTCACCTATTTTTCCTACACCGGTCCCCCGTTAAAAAAACTTAATGGAGTTAAGTTTTTTTTTCCAAATTACAAACAGATTTTTTAGGTCTTTTGATTAGAACGACGATACATGTCCATTGATGTAAAACTTACCTCGAAATGGTGCTCCAAATGACTTGATTTTTGTTAATTGGAAATTTAAACACCCGAATTGTAACGTCGTTTTTATCGTTTGGAGCACCGTTTCGAGGTAAGTTTTACATCAATGGACTCATATCGTCGTTATGATCAAAAGTCGTAAAAAACTGTTTGTAATTTGGAAAAAAACATAACTCCGTTAAGTTTTTTTTAACGGGGGGCCAGTGTAGGAAAAATAGGTGAAAGATGAGACTGGGGGGGGGAATATTTAAAGGTGAGACTGTTAATGGCCAATAACCTCCAGTTGAGATTATTACAGGCCAATTCCACCTTAATTTTAGTTGTTTATATAAGAGTTTATCAATTTTGTTTCATTGTTTTGTTCTAACATCACTATACTTTGTAAACACCCCCTTATATATGTCTACTAGTATTAAGCCCCTGCGTTGCAGCGGTTGTCGTAAAACTGTGTCAAGTAGTACCAATGCTATACCACTGTCAGCGACCATCAACACCGAAAAAGCTCGTAAAAACAAAATAAATAAAAATGGAAAAAAAATAACGCCGCGTGAAAGCAGACGTAAAATCTTTGAATCACGCACGCTCGTTGCAGGGAAATTAAACCGAAACGTAAAACATAGAAAAAATAACTAAGTCAATCCAGGACCCGCACGTTGCGACGAACTTGTCAAACGGAGAAAAATAGATGTGTTGCGACGAGCCAGTCAAACGGGAAAAATATATGAAAAATGCTGAACCCCCACACGCACGTTGCGGTGCGTTAACTCACAAAAATTTTGAAGGAAACAAAAAATTGGGAAAGATGAAATGTACGGTGGACCAAAATTGAAAATAAAAAAAGAGTTTGGGTTAAATTGCAAAAGATGAAAAGGTTTGGGTTAGAAGTAAAAAAACCAAGGGTCTTAATTGTAAAAAGAAGAAAATTTTTCGGTTAGAAATGAAAAAGAAAAAAACCTATACATAAGGTATAACACTATAAATTACAAAAAAAATTAAAATTTATAAATATTAATAGTGTAAACTCTAGTTAATGGTTAAATATTTATTTATTATCTGCATAATACACGATATGGTTTCAATTTATTGGGTAAGGATAGTGTAAAAAGGGCCTAAAGTGTGAGAAGTGTATTATAACACTATATATAATACTATATAACACCATATAAACACCGTATAACAATATGTAACACCATATAATACCATATAACACTATGTAACACTATATATCATTATATAATAAATATAACACTATACATCTATCATAGACATGCTATCAGACAACCTATAGTGTTATATTTGTTATATAATGATATATAGTGTTACATAGTGTTATATGGTATTATATGGTGTTACATATTGTTATACGGTGTTTATATGGTGTTATATAGTATTATATATAGTGTTATAATACACTTCTCACACTTTTTACACTTTGAGCACTTTTTACAGGATCCTCTACCTCAATTTATATTTTATTCTTTGATTAGTTTATTATGGTGAATTAATTCTTTTCATATTAGTTTAAGACATATTAATAATTTATTAGATATATTATCTGCATAATATACGATATGGTTTCCATTTATTTTTTATTCTTTGATTAATTTAATATTGTGAATTAGTTCTTTTTCATATTAGTGCAAAACATGTTAATAATTTATTAGATATAAGATTTAGATATTAATAATTTATTAAAAGACTGAAGGAGAAAACGCCATGTAGCATTAATTAAAATTATTTATTAATCTTAGATAAAGATAAGGATAAGGATAAAGATAAGTGATATCTATATATTAGTTGTTGTGAGCGCATTGTAGGACCGTAAACGACTCCCCATTCCTGCACTCACAGTTGTTAATATTAGAATAAATATATTAAACAAATATAAATAAAATTTATGAGGTTGAAGGAGAGAATGACATGTTGCATTATTTGGAGTCTTTTATTATAATACGTTAACTAGTATTTACACCCACCCGCGCGTTGTGACGGGGAAAACGGATAATCAACATCAAACTACAAACTCATATAATTGTAGTATCAAAAAAATACTCCTATTACATCTGATAACCAAAAGTATACTCATTGCACTCTTGATGGTGCTTGGGCATTAAGCAAAACATTGATGAGCCAAGCAGTGAGAGCGATGCACCATGTTAGTACTGCACGTATAATCAAATAATCACAAATAGTATCTTACAACAAGAATCACAAATAGTATCTTACTACAAGGCCATAGTGAAAATCTTTTGTAAGCAAACATGGTAAGATGCAACGAACCATCTTTGCAAGAATCCTTGCCAAGCATGTCTAGTTCAGAGAGATGGCTTCTTCACATGCCTGCAATAGAGCACAACCATATAATTATAGTACATATCTATTAACAAAAGATACTTATCACTTCTATATATGTTAAATTTAAGAATTACCATGGATGGTGAACATGGCTTCATGATAGTTGTGATCAAGGATCCATATACTTGGATCTTCCATTTAGAAGAATGAATGTTAGATGAATAAATATTAAAATACGTTTTTAACTAAAGAATGGGACTCAGGGTCAAACTGGTGAAATAGGTCGAATTCACCCAAAGCGTGTCTGTGTTTTATATATACAACCTAGTATATCACTATATACAAAAATTAGATAAACGAAGATTATTCCATCGCTTCAATCAATTCATGCTTGGTTCTTTCCACGAAACAAAACTCTATCATATCTTCCAATTTGGTGAAAAATTAAACTGAAGCTGCAATCCATGGGCCAACTTAACAGGATCAACACTATTCAACCAAATTTTGGACCTATAGAATAAAAAATCAATCATCATATTGTGTTTTGGCAAACATATCTTGGAATCAAAAACATGGAAACAAAGGAACATGTAGACAAATCACATTAAAGTCAATAATCAGTTGACCTTTTTTTTTTCTCTAAATTTGATTAATTTGACCCATTACCATGATTTTACTCTTTTGTTAGCTATCACAACCTTCTAACCACTAATGAATTAAGTAAAACTAAAATCTTCTTAACTTTATATCTAGTGTGGGAATCTTCCTCTATAAGATTTTTCAAAAGAGCCTCTTTGACTTCAAAAGTCATATTTTTGTAGCTGACAAATAACATAGTTGCTCTAAACCCATATTGAACCTCTGAATATGCAATGCTTAAGAGTTTCTGAAGATAGTGACTAATTTAAGGCTTGGTATCTCCATGTTAATATTACCAAAATAACAAACCTAACTTATAAAAATCATAAAATCTAGTGCAAAATTGAGTCCTAAATTACTTTTCCATTTATAAAAATCATAAAATCTGGAGCAAAATTGAGTCCTAAATTACTTTTCCATAAATGTATAAGATCGGAAAGTAATTTCAAAACAGAATATAATCAACATCAACGAAGATAAGTTTGGTAAACTGTAAGAAGAAAACGTAATATGTACCTGGTGAAAACGACGGAGACTGAAGTGAAAATAAACAGGAGGAATGAGAGGGATGACTACACGACGACAAACCTACGACACCAAAACTGACGTTGCCTCCCCTACCCACCAACATCCCATTTTCTACCATGTCTGCCCGCCCAAGCAACCGATTCCACTCATCTTCTCCGTCGTGAAACCACACCACCATCATCAGTCGCTGTGAAATCCCCAAACGCACCACCTACTCCCATCGTTATCTCTCTCTCTCCAATCGACACTCCGACGCACACAAGCAAGACCACCGGAGTCCTCAAGATAAAGTGGCTGGCCGGAGGCCATGCCTGGCACCCGCTCCCATCAGCGTCGTGTCTCTCTCTAGCGGTTTCACTCTCTCTGTCCCTGAAATCTGAAAGCAGGGGACAAAATGGGTGAGTGGCACAGTTATTTGAACGGTAAAATTACAAAAGTACCCCTAGAACTGTTCCTAACACCTTTCATCATTTGTTATTATATATAATATAATATAATATAATTAGAGCGTTATTAAAACGATAAACAACCTACTAGGGGGCTCTACACTGTATCATTTATGTCAGATCTTGCTAATTAAAAAAAATACATATAGATGCATTTTAATTTTCTAATCTTTATACAAACTCAAATTCATGCAATGTCAAATTGAGAAACAACCATAAATGGATCATGGATGAATTGACTCCATATAGCAAACTAAACAAACAATAGAAAATGGGAATTAAATTTATACATAATTAAAACTAACTAATTAAGGACATACCTTTGCTTTTACTTGAGATTGCTAGTGGATATTCTGCAAAGTCTGAGTTGATAGCCTATGAATGTAAAGAAAAAAAATAAAAGGATTAGCATGGTTTTATAATCGAGGGAAAAAATAAAAGGGGACCGGACACGTAGGTGTGACGCGCAGCAAAAAAAAATAAAACGCACAAAACCAAACAGCAGGCGTGCAACTCTATGTACGGTCGCCGGAAGTTTAACTCGACTAAATAGCCTTATATGACGCCTTTCTTGACTTGAGTATTATAAACCCAACACAACTTTCACCACTGACATTTGCTGCTCAATATCTTCTCACAAAACCATTCGAGATACAAAGGTTGTCAGAATTTAGAAGAACCATTATATCAAACTCCAATCCAACAGAAGTTAGTTGTTAGATCTAAAGAGGAGTGAAACATGCAAGGCGATCGAAATGATATAAAGTGATAAATGGTTCACCTCGTGTCTCTCAGTTGTCGTAGGTAACGCTGATCTACTCAGATAACATACACACACCTTGAATCAGTTCGCCAAATCCCTAATCTAACCATAAGAACACCAATAAAATCAAAATAAAATGAGTAAAGAACAAAAAAAACATCAATAATATCAAATTCAGCAAAACCATTACATATAGAAACCCTGCAATTATATGAAATTCGGATAAGTAAAGCTCAAAATCGAAGAACAAACCAGACCAGAAATCGAAGAAACAAGAAAAAAACATGCCATAAAGCCAACACACTCCGATCATCTACGTCGGCGGGTTCGAAGCGGAACCCTAGCCGCCGCAGAACTGAGCATTCCACTCATCGCAACTGTCGTTTTGTAGGACAGTGAGGCGGTGGGGCGTTGGAGTTCACTCATCGCCGTCGACGGGTTGTAGGGGTGTGAAGCGGTGGGCTGATAGAGTTCTGTATACATCACTCTCTCCATCTCAGTCTGTGCCTGGGTTAAAGAAGAAAACAAAACAAAGAAGCCACCTAAACCCACTCACAATACACTTGGCATCCAACAAAGAAATCACAACCCACGATGCCAAACGTACAACAAAGATTTGCACAAAACTCACCTTATGCATACTGTACAACTACATGAAGCCCAAAGATGTTACAAAATTATAATATACAATATTAAAAAAATATATTAAACAAATTTGAATAAAATTTAGAGTTAATTGCCAAAATCGTCCCTGAGGTTTGGGCAGGTTTACCATTTTATCCAAAATGACACTTTTGTACTAAATTGTCCCTAATGTTTGTAACTTTTTGCCATTTTCATCGAAACCACTAACTTAGTTTATTTTTTATGTTAAGTTGAGGATATTTGGATGAAACTGAAACCACAGGGACGATTTTGGAAATTTACTCAAACCCTTTTTAATTTCTTTTATTTAATTATTTTTGTTACATATATAATAAAAAGAATATATAGAAAAAAATAGTTTTTCCATATAATTTTTATAAATTTTCATCCAAATCACTAACTCAGTTTATTTTTTCTGTTAAGGTGAAGGATGTTTTAAATTTTATAAATTAAGACAGAAATTAATTTACAGCTTCTTTATATAAATCAGTTTTATAAAGAGGAAACGTCATTGATGTGCAACACATAACAATCGATTACAACTTTTAGTATTTATCAGTTGTAGAGATAGAAAAAATTGTAAAACGTTACATAATTTTTAAATGTGTTGAGCACCTAGGAATATGTTGGTAGAAATAAAATATTTATTTAATTAAGATTATGAGGGTAACTAACTAATACTTATTCTGAGTGGCTTGAGTAAAGAAACTTTTGGTTCATAGCATTATAATTACAATTTGGTGGGTAATTTTAAGGTTTGGTAATGATACGTTGTTTGATAGAGGGGGGGGGGGGGACACTGGCTTCTGTTTTTCCTTAAGAGCGAGTTTAAAAGAGTAGAAGATAAATTACAAATTTGGTACATATGATAAGATTTTTTTATTTGACCTTTTTTCAATAAGGTCACCAGCATTTTAATTTTATAAAATTTAGAGGTTTAAGTAGATTTTATTTTTATAAAACTTATATATATAAAAAATTAGAAATTAATTTCTGTCGTAGTTTATAAATATCCTTCGCCTTAATAGAAAAATTAACTTAGTTAGTGGTTGGATGAAAGTTTATAAAAAAATATGTGACAAAGCTATTATTTTTTTTCATATAAAAATTGCATGTATATTCTTTTTTATTATATATGTAAGAAAATTAATTAAATAAAAGAACTTTAAAAGAGTTTGAGTAATTGCCAAAATCGTCCCTGTGGTTTTATATTTGCCAGTTTCATCCAAATATCCTCAACTTAAAAGAAAAAATAAACTAAGTTAGTGGTTTGGATGAAAATGACAAAAAGTTACAAACGTTGGGGGCAATTTGGTACGAAAGTGTCATTTTGGACAAAAATGGCAATCCTGCCCAAACCTCGGGGACAATTTTGGCAATTAACTCTAAAATTTATGAGGTTGAAGGAGAGAATGACATATGATATTTTTGGAATTAATGTGACATTAATTAAAGTTATTTATTAGTCTTAGATAAAGATAACGATAAAGATAACGATAAAGATAATTGATATCTATATATTAGTTGTTAATATTAAAAAAATATATTAAACAAATATAAATAAAATATATGAGGTTGAAGGAGAGAATGACATGTGACATTATTTGGAGTCTTTTGTTATAAGTTAGATATTAAAAAAATAAGAAAGAAAGAAAACCACCCACATATGTCAACGTCCTCTATTTTTGTATTTATATTTTTTTTATAAAATAGTAAAATAAATATATTTATTTTAATCAGTTGTTTCATTAAAAGGATTTATTCAATACATGTGGTATATTTACATTCCTACTTCAAACAAAGTATTCCAATGAATGTTAAATTATAATATTAAATCATGATTATCCCGTTTTTCACTCCAATGAATTAATAGTATTAAATCATGATATCCAGCTTATCTCTTGTATATTTAATTTCAAAATCATGTAATACACAAGTTTCTAACATAATAATAAATAAAAAAGCAAAGTAAAATATTATAATCCATGTAATACATCAGTCTCTAACCTAATAATAAAAAAAAATACAAAGTAAAATGCTAAAATAAGTAAATAGTATATCAACGTTCGTATTTTAGAAAACACATCTTGATCTTGATGACTAAATATGTTAACGAATTACATTATACGTGTAATATACATATGTTTATTCAACTCGTGCAATACACGAGTTTTTAAAAGATGTTAGTATTATCTTACTTAGTATATAGAATTTTATTTATCTAACCTGTGAAATACACGGGGTTCTAACCTAGTTGGATCTATGATAAACTAACACCATCTTTTTAAATTAAAGCCACTCGGAAGCGTTGGTAGAAGCATTGTCAGGGATACAAACTGCAAGAAATGATTAAAAATATTTAAAACATTAAAGTTGGTGAAGAGATTAATAATGTATACATGTATAAGGTAATATACATCATACCATCTGAAATGTTAGAGCCTTCACATCCTATGTCACACCCTCAAATCCACATGCGGAGTACTACCGCGAGGCGTGCGACTGACCAGGATCCAGCCACCAATTATACTGAGCATTCAATTAATAATAGTAATATTGTTCACCAACCATAAGGGTTAGTAAATACCATAATTAAAGTTCAAAAGTTTTATGTTCAAATAGCAGTTTAAGTAAGTAGCGGAAGCATAGATAACACAGTTCAAAACAAAGTTTATAGTTTAAGTTTATTATAGAATCCAACACACGGGTTAAGACGACCACTACACATCCCCAAGCTGCAAGCTCCTGAGTCATTGGGTACCTGCAAAGCATGCAGTAGGGTATCTGTCATACCCTGACTTTTGCGGAAGCGTATGATGTGTGACTGGTTTAATATCATTGCATTCAATCATAATAAACAACTACATGATCAAAACGATGTTCATCCATTCATAAAATTTGAGTATTACAAACACTGATTATTCAAGTTTTTAAAACACAACCTTCGACTAGGTTACAAACCAACAAAAGTGGATGACATCTAAACTTGTAGTCTACTTCTAGTTACGACACCCGTGCCCAAGATCCATTCCTGTTACCTGAAATACATGTAATTTTGGAAAACATCAACAAAAGTTGAGCGAGTTCATGCGTCTTGTTTGTATACTGTAATGCTTGTAAATCTTTGAGAGACTCCTTTGTAAACAGGTATGAAAAGCGTGTATGAACATAAGTGTTTTCAAGGACTTTAAGGCATGTGAGGACATAGGAAGCACTCGTAATGGCTTATACCCTGGTCGATTTTCCTCGACTGTGTCGATTAACCTCGATTGTGTCAATTTACCTTGACTGTGTCGATTACCCTCGACTGTGTCGATTAACCTCGACTGTGTCGATTAACCTCGACTGTGTCGATTAACCTCGACTGGGACTCCGAAGCACTACTAGGTACTAGTTGTGACCATGAGTGGGGTTCGACCGTACCTGTTAGATCTAACCCTCGCCCCTAATTAAGTACTAATGGCATTTCAATATCTTGTCTATGCTCATATGATCTAGTATTTCATAGGCATTTCATACCGCTCAAGTATTCGTAACATGTATTTCACCCCCGAGAGTTATAAAACCAAAAACAGTTAAAGAAAAGGGGGAGCATGAACTCACTGTTTTGCGTCTTAAGTACTCGTAACTCAAATCTCGTCAGCAAACACGACTACCTACAATGTGCTAGGGTTTATTAGACTAGCGGGCCGTGCCTTACCATAGTATTCATGTTTTGAGTTACGTTTCCTTTATGTCTTTAACATTATCTAGAGTTATATTACTTCTCAAGTATTTATTATCGTATTTCCTTCCCAAGGATGGGAGTATTTCATACATGTATTCTCGTATTCTTGTATTTGTAGTTTCCAAAATAATATATTTTCAAGTTTCACTTAGAAAGTATATATAGACATCGTTTTGTCCAAAAATAATGTATTTCAAGAAAATATATATTTTTATCTCCCAAAGATAGTATATTTTATTCTTGTTGAAAATATAACACAATCTTGGTAATATGTACAAAATCATATTTTCACTTCTTGTATCCAAAATAATATTTACCAAAAATATATTTGTAACGGTATTTTCCGGAATATTTTATAAGTTACGTTCTTGTTTGATTTGCCAATATTTAAGTGTGTAACTTATATACTTTATTCCTTGTAATTTTTGGTATTATTTTGGATTGTAAGTTCTTGGTCTTTTTGTTAAGTCATATTATTTTAAATCCAAAAATAATATAACTATACACAAGGTATACACATATTCACACAAGTGTCTTTAATGTAAAATATATATTCTAAATATATATTTACCCATTTTTATTTACAAAAACCAACTTCCAATACTTGTATTTTTGTTACAAAAATTTATGGCAAAATTTATGTTATATATCATAATTTAAAACACGCTTGTGAACACTTGTTTAGAAAATATTTTCTAAGTGTTGGAATTTTTAGAAAATTTCACCATAGTTTCCTTTGTAAATGGAGATGTCCATGCTATTTAGCATATCATTTTCTTTTCAAAAATTAACACACAATATTCAATCAATCACCCTTAAACAATGTTATACTTACCAAGTACTAAAACTATACACTTTATATAAGAACATGAACTTGATCCTTCACAAAAATGCGTAGTAACTTGGTAAAGTATTTAGTAGCCTTTGTTATTCTCTAAAGTGTGTTTATTTCTCAATAAACTTCATTCCTGAAAATTTTAGGTGTTTACAACTTGTAAACATATTTCACAAAAATGTTTCTTTATTAAACCTTCTTGTTTCTCTAGTGTTTCTACACTTATTTTATCACCCAATATAATGTAAGTTTAAGTAAAAACCAAGATCTTCCATAAATCATCTTTTGGACTTGGTTCTTTTAGGAAAACCACTCATGAATCTTGGATCCATAAGATTATTAGCTCACTTTGCTTATTATTTTCCAAGAAATCATTTATTCATCAAGTTCATGTTTACTCAATAAGATGATTATCTTATGTTGTCACATAATCATCTTCCTACTTGCTAGATTATGTGTTTAATCACCATCTAGCAAGCTTCATGTGATGATTAACATCATCATCTCAAGAAATCAACAAGCAAACATCATTCATATGCTAAACATCATCATTCTATTCATATTTCATCATATGAAGGCTTTATGTTCATGATTCCAACTTATGTCTTTTAATGTTTTAGTGATTTACATCATGTTACACCTTTCTAGTAATGTCCGGTTGTTCGGTTAGATACCGGTTCGGTAAAGTTTCAAGCTATTCCGTATAGTGTCCTTTATGTAACTTTTTGTGACACTTTTAATTCCCGATACTTAGGAAAGCATACAGGACCATTTTGCCATATTTTTTTGCATGTAATAATCTTGTTAAATGCTGAATTTTTGCTGATTTGCGCAGAAATTCTGCACTTTATGTGGGTTTTAGGCACTTTCCGGCACTTTGTCTATCACTTAGGCATGCAGTTTTGTGGTCCTTACTTCCATACACACCATACTAGTGTAATACGTCATCTCTGGCTCATACAGGGCCTTAAAATACTGTCTGTCTATGTACTGAACATCATCAGCGTTTTTAGTTTGTCTGGTAACGGTGCCAATTCTGTTCTATGTATCATTAGAACTATCTCGTGTTGCATGTAGCAACGAATAAAGTCTTGTATCATGAAATGCCATTGTATGTAATCAAAAATTCATTTGTCTTGTAAACTAGATTGTGCACAGTTATTAAAGCACAGATTATTGTTCATTTAGTGTATGGAATGTACGGAAAAGTGAAGGTTGTCACAGTATCAACATAATGTTGGTGAGTTCACGAGTTTGTCCAGTTTTTAATTCCAAGAACTTGTTTCAACAGTTAATTTACCCATTTATACCATGCCAAGGGGAGCTACCCCTTAAGTAAGCTACTAAACTGGTTTACAATACCAAATACTATGCGACCGTACGTTTCCGTAGAGTGCCCCGTTTGTCAATGTTCTATAATCACTGACGGTTTGCCAAAGTCTATTAGTTCACTCCCGATCCCATACGCGGGCACGGTGTGAGGCTGGTGAGACCTAAATAGCGCTATCAACTAATAACCCGTTCGCCTGGCCCCGACGACTAATCGTTATTAAGTAGTAGGGACTTGAGTGATATAGTTTCGCTTAGTATTGCTTGTTGCATCCAATATAAATAGTAATTAACCAAGGGTCCCGCATAAGGGGAGAAAAGTAGGTTTGTATCCCTCACAAGGGGATAACGTTGTGCTAAGTTTCGTTTCCCAACCACCGGGAACGCATGATTTAAAAAGTTGTGAACTCACCCTGGGTTGCTCGGCAAATTAGTTTACTTGGTCAAGCACGCTGGTCACCACGTCCTAACATGGTTACCAGTATGGGTCAGGTTTGGGTACAGCGAAGTCACGTATATTCTACACATAACTACACATATCATGCATAACAATTATCCATTAAGTTATTGGGCCGATTCTAATCCTTAAACAGTTAATCAGCACTTAGCACGTAGTCCAGTTAAACATGCAGCCCAAACATGACCAAACACATTGTGGGCCAATAACTAAGGTAGGCGGCCCAGTCGAGACTAGGTGGTCTCGACTCGAGAACATGCGGTCTCGAGTCGCAATCATGGGGTCTCGGGTTACCAACTGGAGGTATCCAGTGGTGCATATATGAGTCGCAACCTTGGAGGTCTCGAGTTCAGTCTCGAGTCGAGATCAGGAAATCTCGAGTCGAGATCTTGCTGGTCTCGAGTCTTTGATATCTGTTGCGTGGTCTCGAGTTGTAGCTTTAATGGTCTCCAGTCAAAACCGGGGGTCTCGACTCGTATGTCTGATGAGGAGATCCTTCTAGAACATGTGCCAGCTTTTTGTACTAACCAATAGAATTGCAATATCATGATTTTATGTACTAACCAATAAAATATCACAAACATGTTCCCTTGTCTAATTTCTAAGCAAAACGGATCAAACAAAGTATTTTTCAAATATTCATATCAATAGTCAAACTGTTCTTCCTTAGGGTTTTCAACCTTTAACTCAAATGTTGATTTATGAACATTCATTCCTAATACACTAACATTCATCCTTGATTTATGAACACATCTACAAAGCCTTATATTTTGCAAAGAGTCATCAAAACAGTGTTATCATCCAAAGTGCATTCAAGAACACATATGCACAACATTTACTCATTCTTATACAACTCAAATGTCAAGCTAGCATGATAACCATCAAATCACTCCATTCTTCCTAACCATATGCATTATTCAACAAATAAGCATCTTTTATCAAGCAAACACTTTCATTACACATAAACAATAATCACCATGCATTTTTGTCACTAAACAACTAAGAGGAGATACTAACCAGATGGTGTTCGGGTGTGAGAGTGGTGTGAAATCAGCCAAAAGGGGACCTCCTAGCTTAGAATGCGAGCTAGAACAAGAGCTTGAGCTGCTACTAATGATCCGATACAAGAGGAGAGGGTGATGTTGCTAGGGTTTTGAGAGGATGAAGGAGAGTGTGTGGGAGTGAGTGTGAGGGAATGTTTGGGGATTTGAGCTAATGATGGTATGTCCAAAAATAGGGAAATGTTGGCTTATGTGGGGGTTTTATACTAGCCCCAAGTCGGTGTACCCTAATGGGTTTCCGAGTTGGCTTCTCCGGTGCGTGGCCCAACCGGTTTGGGTTCACTCGAGACCGAGTGGTCTCGAGTTGGGTCCTTGTGGTCTCGGTTCACAGTACATGCATACACATATATATATATATATATATACATGCTACATACACTTAACTTAATACAAGGATCACACAGCACACCAAGATAATTCACAATCTTTCATCTAAAACGTACGTACACATAATGCTATTACAAGAAGGTTGCTCGGGAAAACCTAGAGTGTCACATTATCCCCAAGTTTTAAGAACTTTCGTCCCGAAAGTTAGTGCGCAGCCACTGTCAAGCTAGTATGAGTGAGAGCGTTTCAACGGGGCATCACATCATCCCCCCGTTAGTTTGGAATTTCGTTCTGAAATTCTGATGTAGCTTCAGTGCTGGGAGTTTCGTCTGGGAACAACTGGGGTTATTTGTGCTTCATCTGGTCTTCCCGCTCCCAAGTAAACTCTGGGCCACGGCGCGAGTTCCAACGGACTCGCACGCCTGGCTACGTTTGAGGGTCTTGATCTCTCGATCCGTGATCTCAATCGGTTCCTCAGTAAACTGTAGCTGATCATCAAAAGCGAGTTCCTTAAAAGGAATGATGAGTGTCTCATCTGACAGACACTTCTTCAGATTAGACACGTGAAAGACGTTGTGCACCGCACTCAGCTCTTCAGGCAGATTTAATCTGTAAGCAACCTTGCAGAGCTTCTCGGTGATTTTGAATGGTCCGACATATCACGGATTAAGCTTGCCCCATTTACCAAAACGAACCACACCCTTCCAGGGTGAGACTTTAAGTAGAACCCGGTCACCGACCTGGAATTCTAGTGGTTTCCTACGCTTATCAGCGTAACTTTTCTGACGGTCGCGAGCTGCCGCCATGCGTTGTTTGAT
Source organism: Helianthus annuus (assembly GCF_002127325.2). NCBI lineage: Eukaryota > Viridiplantae > Streptophyta > Magnoliopsida > Asterales > Asteraceae > Helianthus > Helianthus annuus. Next base: position 160,835,896 of record NC_035442.2, read on the forward strand.
CTGGGCAATCCTTTCCATAGTCTCGACTACAAGTTCCGGGCCAGTAATTTGGCTTTCGCCAACTTCCGCCCAACATAGAGGTGATTGGAATTTACGACCGTACAATGCCTCAAAGGGTGTTGCCTAAATGCTAGTGTGGTAGCTGTTGTTGTAGGAGAACTCTACCAACGGTAAGTGTCGTTCCCACCCGTTTCCAAAATCAATAACACATGCTCTCAGCATGTCTTCAAGCGTTTGGATGGTACGTTCCGTTTGACCATCGGTCTGCGGGTGGTAAGCAGTGCTCATATCCAGACACGAGCCAAAAGATTTATGCGTAGCTTGCCATAATTCGGATGTAAAGCGTGGGTCACGATCAGATATAATAGAGATTGGCACCCCATGCCTAGCAACTATTTCCTTCAAGTAGATGGCAGCGAGCTTCGAATACTTATCTATTTCCTTGATCGCGAGGAAGTGTGCTGACTTGGTTAGGCGTTCCACGATGACCCAAATGGTATCGTTCCCGCTTTGGGATCTAGGTAAGCCTGTAACAAAATCCATAGAAATCTGCTCCCATTTTCATGTTGGCAGCTCTGGTTGTTGCAACAAGCCCGACGGCTTCTGGTATTCGGCCTTGACCCTGGCACAGGTTAAACATTTGCTAACGTACTTAGCGATGAGAACTTTCATGTTAGGCCACCAATACAGGATCTTGAGGTCGTGATACATTTTATCGGCACCAGGATGTATCGAGTAGCGTGACTTGTGCGCTTCATCCATCACAAGTTCTCGAAGATTTCCATAAGATGGAATCCAAATGCGACCAGCAACGTAACGAATACCATCGTCCTTGAGTTCCAGCCATTTCTCCATACCCCGTAGGGATTCGGCTGGAAGGTTTTCCTCCTTGAGTGCTTCCACTTGAGCACTACGAATTTGACTAGGGAGGTTCGAGTGGATAGTGAGCTGTAAGGCACGAACACGCCTAGGTTTGGTTTCCTTCCTGCTAAGGGCATGAGCCACAACATTAGCCTTGCCTGGGTGATACTTGATCGCGTATTCGTAGTCGTTAAGGAGTTCTACCCATCTTCGTTGCTTCATGTTCAACTCCTTCTGTTCCAAAATATGCTGGAGGCTCTTGTGATCGGTGTAAATTGTGCACTTGGTACCATACAAGTAATGCCTCCAAATCTTGAGCGCAAAAACCACCGCTCCGAGTTCCAAGTCGTGCGTCGTGTAGTTCCTCTCATGAATCTTGAGTTGTCGAGAAGCGTAAGCGATAACTTTCTCGCGTTGCATTAACACGCAACCGAGCCCATGAATAGACGCGTCGCAGTAAACCACAAAGTCGTCGGTACCTTCAGGTAACGAGAGTATAGGAGCACTACAAAGGTTATCCTTTAGCTTCTGAAAAGCAGCCTCCTGAGCATCATTCCATTTGTAAGCGATACCCTTCTAGGTGAGGGTCGTGAGGGGTTGAGCGATCTTCGAAAATCCCTTGATGAATCTACGGTAGTATCCTGCCAATCCCAAGAATTGGTGAACTTCGGTCGGCGTCCTAGGTGTAGGCCAATTCTTTATAGAGTCGATCTTAGCTGGGTCGACGTGAATTTCGTCCTTATTGACCACGTGCCCAAGGAAATGGACTTCTCGAAGCCAGAAGTCACATTTCGAGAACTTGGCGTACAGTTGCTCATTGCGAAGGAGTTCGAGAATAAGACGTAGGTGTTGTTCATGCTCTTCTTGGCTCTTTGAGTAGATCAGGATGTCATCGATAAACACAATCACAAACTTGTCGAGGTAGGGTTTGCACACTCGGTTCATGAGATCCATAAAAATTACAGGCGCATTGGTCATTCCAAAAGGCATGACAAGGAACTTGTAGTGACCATAACGAGTTCTGAACGCAGTTTTGGAGATGTCCTCGTCGAGAACTCTCAACTGATGATAACCCGATCGCAGATCAATCTTGGAGTAATAGCTTGATCCTTGCAACTGGTCGAATAGATCGTTGATACGTGGGAGTGGGTAGCGGTTCTTGATGGTAACTTTGTTCAGCTCACGATAGTCGATGCACATACGGAATGTGCCATCCTTCTTCTTAACAAAGAGCACTGGTGCTCCCCAGGGCGACGAACTAGGACGGATAAATCCTTTATCCAAAAGTTCTTGCAGTTGCGTAGAAAGCTCCTTTAGTTCAGCGGGGGCTAGTCGATAAGGCGCACGAGCTATAGGTGCCGCTCCGGGAGTTAGCTCGATTTGAAACTCGACCTGACAGTGAGGAGGGAGTCCAGGTAATTCTTCAGGAAATACCTCGGGGTAGTCTCGTACAACTGGAAAATCTTCGATCCTCTTTTCCTTTTCCCGTGTGTCGGTGACAAGTGCTAAGATAGCGGTGTGCCCCTTTCGTAAACACTTTTAGGCCTTAAGAATGAGATGATGCCTGTGACTTCTCCGCCTTTGTCACATTGAACGATGAGGGGTTTGCCAGAAGGACGGGGAATACGAACCATTTTCTCTTGACAGGGGATTTCAGCCCGATGTTTGGATAACCAATCCATACCAATGACGACATCGAAGCTTTCAAGAACGATAGGGAAAAGATCGATGCTAAAGGTCTGACCAGACAATACTAGTTTGCAGTTACTTATCACGTGTGAGGCCTCAATTTTTCTACCATTTGCTGACTCGACGGTATGCTTAGAACTTAATATCGTAGGCGTACGCTTAAGCTTCTTACTAATACGTAGGGATACATAGCTAGCATCGGCTCCAGAATCAAACAATACAGTAACGTAACGATCATCAAGTAGGAACTTACCCGCTACGACATTGGGATCATTCCTAGCTTCTCCAGCTCCAATCACAAAAGCCCTTCCTCTTGCACCATTTCCAGCATTGTTGTTGTTTTGATCGTTGTTTCCAGCACCTTGGTTGTTATTGCGGTTCTGGTTCAGTTCAGGGCAATCCCTTCGCATGTGCCCCGTTGCTCCACACTTGAAGCATCCACGGTTGTTTCCTTGCTGCTGTTGTTGCTGTGGTTGTTGCTGATTCCGCCTAGCTGGAAGCTGGCTCCTGCAGTCTTTGTCTTCATGCCCCATCTTGTTGCATCGCTAACACTGACTTTTTCCACATGGCCCACTGTGGTGTCGGTTACACTTGTTACATTTGGGGTGGTTTCCTCGATAGCCACCCTGTTGCTGAGGGCCCTTGTTGTTTTCAGTTTTCCTTTGCTGAGTTGGGGCCTGAGTGGGGTTAGCATCCTTGCTCTGGTTTCCTTCCCACTTACGCTTGTTATCACCAAAAGTTCCAGCAGTAGCACTGATCCTTTTGGGCAGCTTGCCCTGTTCCACAGCCTGATCAGTGAGTTTGTGAGCAAGACGAATGACTGGCTGAATGGTAGTGAGGTTAGCTAAAGTGACCAAGCTCTGGATTTCTGGAACCAAACCCTTGATGTATAATTCGATCCTTCGATAAGCTGGTCGAGACATGTTTGGACAGAGAGCAGCGTAGTCATTGGACTGCTTGGTGTAGGTCTCAATCTCTGACCCAACCATCTTAAGCTCGAAGTACTCGTTTTCGAGCTTGTGGATGTCATCCCTGTGACAGTACTCTTCCTTGATCAGTTTCCACGCAGTAGCATTAGCAGTTTCCAAACCAAGCATCTGAATCTGCGGTTTCCACCATGAAAGCGCGTTTCCTTCAAGCGTACCAGTAGCAAACTTCACCCAATTAGCAAGGGGACACTCGCATACAGCAAATACAGCTTCAACCTTCTCAATCCAGTGCAGAAGGCCTATGGCACCCTCAGTGCCATTGAAAGGGAGAGGCTTGCAATCCATGAAGGTTTTGAAAGTACAAACACGTGGTTGCGCAGGTGCATGCTGACCTGTTGTGAGAAGCGAGGTGAATATGTTTAGGGGTGAAAAGACGATGCGAGGGTAGGATCTAAACATCCTAAAATAACGAGTTTACCTCCAGGGTGAGCTGCGAAAGCTGCAGCCACCGTGTTGATCAGGTTAGTGAACTGAGCCTGGGTCATGTTAACGTTTCCTCTTCCGCATCCACTCATTGTATTCATAACCAGAAAACACAATATGAGTGCGATGGCGTAATGAAGCAAGAATGAGATAGAAGAGGGAGGTGTACACATCTAACTAGGCACACTAGTACATATAGTAGAGCGTAGACATAAAACAAACAAGCAAGTAAACACAAGTCCGAGCCATGAGGTCTAAAACATCCACTTGGAGTGTAGTGTCGTCACGAGTCACGGGTTATAGTCTGGTTTTTCTCAAAAAGACTTTCTTTTTAAAAACCGAGTTCACTATAACCAATGGCTCTGATACCAATCTGTCACACCCTCAAATCCACATGCGGAGTATTACTGCGAGGCGTGCGACTGACCAGGATCCAACCACCAATTATACTGAGCATTCAATTAATAATAGTAATACTGTTCACCAACCATAAGGGTTAGTAAATACCATAATTAAAGTTCAAATAGTAGTTTAAGTAAGTAGCGAAAGCATAGGTAACACAGTTCAAAACAAAGTTCATAGTTTACGTTTATTATAGAATCCAACACACGGGTTAAGACGACCACTACACATCCCCAAGCTGCAAGCTCCTGAGTGGTACCTTCAAAGCATGCAGTAGGGTATCAACATAATGTTGGCGAGTTCACGAGTTTGTCCAGTTTTTAATTCCAAAAACTTGTTTCAACAGTTAATTTACCCATTTATACCATGCCAAGGGGAGCTACCCCTTAAGTAAGCTACTAAACTGGTTTACAATACCGAATACTATGCGACCGTATGTTTTCGTAGAGTGCCCCATTTGTCAATGTTCTATCATCATTGACGGTTTTCCAGAGTCAATTAGTTCACTCCCGATCCCAGACGCGGGCACAGTGTGAGGTTGGTGAGACCTAAATAGCGTTATCAACTAATAACCCGTTCGTCTGGCCCCGGCGACTAATCGGTATTAAGTAGTAGGGACTTGAGTGATAGAGTTTCGTTTAGTATTGCTTGTTGCATCCAATATAAATAGTAATTAACTAAGGGTCCCGCATAAGGGGAGAAAACTAGGTTTGTATCCCTCATAAGGGGATAGCGTTGGGCTAAGTTTCGTTTCCCAACCACCGGGAACGCATGCTTTAATAAGTTGTGAACTCACCTTGGGTTGCTCGGCAGATTAGTTTACTTGGTCAAGCACGCTGGTCACCACGTCCTAACATGGTTACCAGTATGGGTCAGGTTTGGGTACAGAGAAGTCACGTATATTCTACACATAACTACACATATCATGCATAACAATTATCCATTAAGTTATTGGGTCGGTTCTTATCCTTAAACAGTTAATCAGCAGTTAGCACATAGTCCAGTTAAACATGCAGCCCAAACATGACCAAACACATTGTGGCCTAATAACTAAGGTAAGCAGCCCAGTAGAGACCAGGTGGTCTCGACTCGAGAACATGCGGTCTCGAGTCGCAACCATGGGGTCTCGGGTTGCCAACTGGAGGTCTCGAGTGGTGCATATATGAGTCGCAACCTTGGAGGTCTCGAGTTCAGTCTCGAGTCGAGATCAGGAGATCTCGAGTCGAGATCTTGCTGGTCTCGAGTCTTTGATATCTGATGCGTGGTCTCGAGTTGTAGCTTTAGTGGTCTCGAGTCGAAACTGGGGGTCTCGACTCGTATGTCTGATGAGGAGATCCTTCTAGAACATGTGCCAACTTTTTGTACTAACCAATAGAATTGCAATATCATGATTTTATGTACTAACCAATCAAATATCACAAACATGTTCCCTTGTCTAATTTCTAAGCAAAACGGATCAAACAAAGTATTTTTCAAATATTCATATCAATATTCAAACTGTTCTTCCTTAGGGTTTTCAACCTTTAACTCAAATGTTGACTTATGAACATTCATTCCTAATCCATTAACATTTATTCCTTGATTTATGAACACATCTACAAAGCCTTATATTTTGCAAAGAGTCATCAAAACAGTGTCATCATCCAAAGTGCATTCAGGAACACATATGCATAACATTTATTCATTCTTATACAACTCAAATGTCAAGCTAGCATGATAACCATCAAATCACTCCATTCTTCCTAACATATGCATTATTCAACAAATAAGCATCTTTTATCAAGCAAACACTTTCATTACACATAAACAATAATCACCATGCATTTTTGTCACTAAACAACTAAGAGGAGATACTAACCGGATGGTGTTCGGGTGTGAGAGTGGTGTGAAATCAGCCGAAAGGGGACCTCCTAGCTTAGAATGCGAGTTAGTACAAGAGCTTGAGCTGCTACTAATGATCCGAGACAAGAGGAGAGGGTGATGTTGCTAGGGTTTTGAGAGGATGAAGGAGACTGTGTGGGAGTGAGTGTGAGGGAATGTTTGGGGATTTGAGCTAATGATGGTGTGTCCAAAAAATGTGGGGGTTTTATACTAGCCCCAAGTCGGTGCACCCTAATGGGTTTCCGAGTGGGCTTCTCGGGTGCGTGGCCCAACCGGTTTGGGTTCACTCGAGACCGAGTGGTCTCGAGTCGGGTCAATATGAAAAAAAAACACTGTCATCCCCTATAAAATTTTTAGTATTTTTAGAAAGTGGTTATGAGTAGAGAAAAAAATAATAATAAAGATATAAAAAATATTATTTAAAGTTTGCTAAATTATGTATCATACTAGCATACAAATACTAAATATCAATCCAAAGTTTGGCACTAGCGTAACCTTATCACCGAAGTTAAAAGACCGTAAAGAATACTTAACAATGACCCACACTACAGGCGGTGTGCTAAACATATATCTCTATACATGTTAAGGGAGGCTTGCAAGGTTAATGATATATAGCAAAGTGTAAGAATGTTCTAGCATGCATCACATATTAGCGTAACAAATAAGCATGTTAGAAGATTGATTGTTTGCACAAGTTTGATTGTATGTGTGTGAAAGTGTGTTTAATACGGATACATATTGCAACCTAAATAGTGTCTAAAGCATGAAATAGGTCAAGTATGAATTCACAATTTTCCAAGAATTTCCACATAAGCGATTAAGCAGTTTGAATGATGAAATTATCAAAGTTACCATAAAAAGGTAAAACAAAGGTGTATGAGTACGAGGATTTGGAGGTTGGAATATGACGAAATTTACAAGTTTGAAATTACATAAAACATATCTTGCTTTAGACACTATTTTTAGTTTGTGTTTTTCATAAGTGTTAAACACTCATTAGAAGCCCAAATAAGGAAATCTAAGATCAAGATATTTTTCCACCTTACCATATGATATTCAACCATGGATTGGTTTATATCATGGTTTGGTTTTTGAAGTATCTAGTAATGTATGTCAAGCATTAGAGGTAGGATTAAATCCATTAACCGCAAGAATTCACCAACGCACAAAATGACCAACATGGTTGATGATTTGGATGGTCATGAATGTAAGTAAGATATACATAAGTAACTAGTAACCAAGTGGTGTGTTTCCAACATTGTGTGGTTGGAGACTTGGTGTAGTTTTGCTCACTTTATTGCTTGGAAATTATTTAGAGTCACACAAGAATAAGAAATGAAGATATATGACCTCAAAGTTTCTAGAACAAAACCTCAATCCAAGTCATTCAACATAGAGACTTGTTGGTAACTTGAAGATGTTCCAAAAACAAATCAAAGATAAACAATTTTATAAAGTTTAATAAAAATCCAAACTTGGACCTAAAAAGGTAGTATACCATCTTTGTTTACCTTGGTAAACATGTGGTAATACTCATAGAGGTTATCCAAGGGTAGGGAAGAAGAAAAACAAAAAGAAGAGTGCAAGAACACGCTCAAAACTCACTGTTTTGAAGCTTGAACAATCTGTCCAAAGTTGAAAATTTTGAAGATTCGAGAGTGTTAGAGAGAGTGTTTTGAGTGTGGAAAGTTTTAGGAGGTGTGGGAGTGTTATATTTATAATGGGATTAAATGGTTGGGTGTTTAGTGAAGGTAGTTGGGAGTCCAAAAGAGGGAAATAACAAAATTCACGAGATTGAAAAGTGTCTACCAGCCAGGTCCAGGTCCCTTGCGGACCGCAAGGACATGGCTATACGGTCCGCAAGGACCGGGTAAAATTTGAAAAAAAAATCATTTTAGTCCATACACTTGGGTTCTTTGTTATTTTATGCAATAAACTCATAGTTAGGCATGTTTTGGAGGGTTTTAAGGTGTATGCAAGCATGTGAATAATAATAACACGTGTGAGTAACATTCCCAAAAGATAGAAACTCGATGTATGGCTCGGTTTTTAATTAAAAACGCGTATTTGTGAATGTTTACGTATCATGCCACTATGATTGGGCAAAAATGATACAAAATATAATTCCCATTATGAGCAAATCTCAAATTACATTGGATTGAAATAAAAATACGAATTACAAAACAAATGAAAAAGAATGAAAAAATACAAAACGCTACACCCTCATAACCACTACCTATAATATGGGGAGCCTCTCATAGATTTGGTGGACATGATGTGAATGCTCATAGATAAAAATAGTTCTTTTCTCGTCACCTATGAAAGAGTTAGTAATATATTGTATTTTTATTATTTTATGTGTGTTACATTATATTTTACAAATAAAACTTGTGGATAATAAAAAAACTTACAATTTCATGTATCGGCGTTGGTAGGTTTTTTAGCAGAACGGATTTGAGCGTTTGATTTTTTTTAGCATTTCCTTGTATAGTGAGAATGCAAAACAATAAGTTGTATTATAATTCATACACTTAGTACGTTTAAAAATGTTTTATAACGGAGATTGATTAATGCCAAATAACAAAAACAAATCTGCAACTCTTCGTATTCATCAATTACATCAAACAAAGAACTCTTTAATTATCTTTTAATATTTTATTTGTTTAATAAATAATCAACATGAATAATATGTATTAATACTTGAAGTTAAAAAGAACAATTTCAAGTAAAAGTTACTGACATATAAACAGCTTATATATATTGTTTCAAATACCGGAAAAAAATAAAAGGGAATATAATTATCCTTATATTAAAATTCCAGTGTTTTGAACAGTAACCATTGAACACTAACCAGCCCACGTGGGCTGGTTTGGTAATTTTCTTTTTTGATTTTTTTCTTTGCGGGTTTGCTTTAAAAATATTTTCCTCGGCTATTGTTTCATGTCTTGTCTTTTGGCATAATGGTTTATGGCTTCCTATGCGAATGTTAATGTCCAGGTTCGAATTCCGTTTATTTTCTTTTTGCTCTCAGCTACACGTTTCAATCCTATAAGTCCTATAAAGTATAAACCCACGCTCATTCATGTTTCCCCCTTTCAGTTCTTTTGCTACTTTCAATTGTGCTTTGAAGATCAGGTATATGTCTCCCCACATTTGTTAGTAGCATAAGGTATAAACTTTTGCTAACTCTGCTTTGAAGATCAGGTATGTCTTCCTCACATTTGTTTTAGTCTCTGCATTTTTTAACTGTGTGTCATTTAGGGTTTTAACCTGCATATCTTTTCTACCTTCATAGCTACACAAAAGTAGAATCAAACTTTTAGTCAAACAGTTTGGGGTTCTTCGTGACCTAATAAAGTTTTGTGGTAATTACTAGGTGGAAATAGTGTGATGTGTGTCCGGTTGAAATTATATAGATTGTGTAGCTGCTGTGAAATATTAAATCCTATAAGACTTCAGTTTTTTTAACACAATCCGTTCTGAGTCTTCTGACCCAGCTTGTCCATTCTGCAAGGTATGATGTTTTATGTGAATATTAATAGGTGATTAGCATATGAAACAATATAGGTTAATGAATATACCTGCCATAATGGACGGGTTCGACCATGTGGGAATGGGTTCGGGTTAGGATGGGTCATTTTAAAAAGCAGTTTGGTTCGGTGTAAAAGGCGGTAAATACCGGTAACGAACCGGTACCAAAAACGTCAAAAGTTGGTACCGAATCAGTACCGAAAATGTACCCGGTTAGGTAAATTCGGTACCGGTACCCGGTACCATTTGCTCTTCCCTGTTTTTATCGAGTCGTGAAAGTGATTCGGGTTTCATGTGAAGTAGATAAACTGCTAATCCTCCTAAAAATTTCCACAAGCAAGATTATGTACCTGCTGTGAAATATTAAATCCAATAAAGATTCACTTTTTTAAAACAATTAATAGGTGATTAGTATAAGAAACAATATAAGTTAATGAATATACCAGGCATAATGCATAATGGATGGGTTCGACCGTGTGGGAATGGGTTCGGGTTAGGATGGGTCATTTTAAAAAGCGGTCAGCTTGGTTCAGGGTAAAATACGGTTAATAACGATAACGAACCAGTACTGAAAACGTCAAAAGTCGGTACCATTCGCTCATCGTTATTGAGTCGTGAAAGTATTTCAGCTTTCATGTGAACTAGATAAACTGCTAATATAGAGTGTAGCCTGTTTCGAACTCATGTTTTCGCCTGTTTCCTTTAATCATACTTTTTAAAACAATTAATAGATGATTAGCATAAGAAAGAATATAAGTTAATGAATATACCTGGCATAATGGACGGCTTCGACCGTGTGGGAATGGGTTCGGGTTAGGATGCGTCATTTTAAAAAGTGGTCAGTTTCGTTCGGTGTAAAATACGGTTAATAATGGTAACGAACTGATAACGAAATGGTCAAAAGTCGGTACCGAATTGGTATCGAAAAATGTACCCGGTTTGGTAAACTCGGTAACGGTACCCGGTACCATCTACTCATCGTTATTGAGTCGTGAAAGTGATTCGGGTTTCATATGAACTACATAACCTGTTTCCAGTTCATGTTTTGGCTTGCTTCCTTTAATCATAGAAGTACCAAATATTCCCTTGATAGGGGTATGACCCTCGAATCACCGATTCAAAACAAACAATAAAATTTAAGATAGTTCTACGGTTCGTTTTGGATACAGATACACCACCAAAACCAACAGTAGGGCTGCGAATCACTCCCGAAGATACAGAAATCACCACTTTGGTTATAAATTCGGGTCTAAGAACACCACCCAATGTGCCAAAATTGAGCTAGTTAATTTAAATTTGAAAATTTAGATTTCTATAAGAGAATTACATTGGTTGTAATTATGGATAAAGATATTATTTTTTAGTAGAGGAATATAATTTTAAATTACTTTTGTAATTTAAAATTTATATGTATCATATTTATTTGAAAGTGATAAATAATTAAGTAGGGATAATTTTTTTAGTAGAAATTTTTATAATTTATTACGAACATATTTAGAGTGATTTTTTTGTTTATATTTAAAATTTATATCGAGATAGTAGGTAAACGGGCAATAAGTTGCGCCACTACCCTTTTTTGAATAGTAAAACTGCTTCTTTTAAAAAATACGTTCATAGATCTCGGGTCATAACATTACTATGCATAACTCTTTGATCTTGGGGATAAATGTAGAAAAAAAAAAATACATTTTAGGCTGAAAACCCAATGAAGATCACCCCCTAAAATTTGTACCTATCATATTTATTTGAATTTGACAAATTAATTAAGTAGAGATAATTGAGGAAAAAAATTACATTTTCGACAGAAAACCTCCCTATAAAATGGCATGTGTTCTCTATTTGATCTTTATTATTGAGATATAGATATAGATTAATATGATTAGGAGAGTAGGAATCGCCAATAGTTTCGAGTTCTAATTCGTCCGGTTTCAACGTCCCTAAGTTGCATGCGTTAAGATATTGTAGTCATTATTTGAAAATTTGAAAACGGAACCTGATATGATACATTATATACTAAAAAATTAACTCAAGATAATAAAATAATACTTTTTTTCAGGTACTAAAAAAATTACTTCAACTAAAGATAACAAAATAATATTTTTTAAGGTACACGTGAATTCCAAACCTTTAAATACCCTCTCGCTCTTGTAAGCATATAGGTTTTCTATCTATATTGTCTAGTTTCTTGTTAAACAGTCAAAAAATTTAACCGTTCAAAGAAAAGAAATCTAGCCATCTCTTCACAAAGCTGGTTTTTTCGGGTGCAATGAAGGAAACCAACATGATCCGCAAGATCGTCCGCCTCAAGCAACTCGTCCAACGTTGGCGTCGCCGCATCCCCCCAGGCGGCTCGCTTGCGGTTTACGTTGGAGATGAACATGAACACCGCCGGTTTGTGATTCCTACACGCTTTATCAACCTGCCTGTGTTCGCCTCCTTACTCAACAAAGCCGAGGAGGCGTTCGGGTTCCAGACCACCGGCAGACTCGTTCTACCATGCGATGTCGTTTTTTTCGAGAAGCTGTTGAATGCTCTAGAGAGAAACGAGCGTAGATTTGGTGCGTTGGATTTGGATGATTTTACGGAGATGTTCTCAGAGTCTTTGACCGTTGATTGATTCATTGTCGTTGTAAAACTGGTTGTAAAATTGGTGGTATCATGGACACTCATGTAAAATATGTAAAATTAAAGAGTATACTTAGTGGGTGTGTGAGTTTTTCGTTCTAAAAAATCTCGTACTTCCGTTGATGGTGTTGATGATAACATTTTTGTTTGTAATTCGTCCTGATTCGTTGGAAAGAGATGTACAGAATGATATAATGAGATATAAGAGTATAGAGAAAGGTTAACATACAAAAAGCCTTATCATACTTTACGTACGCGAGTATAGTAACCGTCAGATCAGGTCCATGCGTGATTAATCAGTCCCCTGCATGATTATTTAACGTGCGTGATTACATATACCTATGCGTGATTACATACCCTATGCATGATTATGTACAAAAAATCCTGCATGCGTGATTAGGTATTTAAAGTTCATAACGTGCGTGATTTTCATATGTACGTGCGTCATTTTGTCGCGTACGTTAACGTACGTTAAGGCGTTTTGTACATTATACTTTCTCTGAGAGTATAATAATAATAGAAAACAATGAATGTTAATTACGTCATTGTATTTAACTAGCTTTGTTTGTTGTTAAATTTATTCACAACGTCACACCTCAAAAAACTTGCTACTAATTACTATGTTGGATCATAAGCATAAAACACAACTTTATACGACAAATTCTAACTATTTTGGAAACATATAATAATTATGAGATGTATTGAACAATTGATATTGTTAGTGTTGGAACTTTGGAAGTGGTCAAATGTGTGATGGCCCAAGCTTTAACTAATCTCCAAATTTCAACAATGAAGAATGTTGACAAAACTGAAGGGATAAGTTTGTAGTGTTGCGTCAAACTAGTTACAAATACAAGTAAATCTAGTTCAACACTATACATATAAAATTACTTTATCCATTATGTTTTGGAGCATGGTCAAATATGTGATGGTCAAATATAAGGCATATAAATACACACATAATGTTAAAAGCGCGTCAATTAATCGGCAACTACTACCTTCTCGATCTTACTTCCACTAAGGTTCGAAACCTATGATAAAATTATCAAATAAAATTTATCACGACACAAGTATCGGCACCTATCACGCCGTACCTATACGACCTCGACATCACTAAATAAAATGTCATTCGCCCATACAGGACTGATAAAGCCCGATTAATCACTACGTCGTATAAAAACATTGTTCGTGTGAAAACGTTTATAAAACATTTTAATCGCAAAAGTCGTTAATATATATAACTCGTAACCAAGTATGAAAACAAGTGAAAAACATGTATGCTAGCTCAGAAAATATTGAAGAAAAAGAGGATTAGAACTCAGTGGTTGCAAAGCTTCCCAATCCACGAACCAACCTTAGTGCAAACTCGTCCTCAAGCACGAGCCTATAAGCTTAAATTAAATTAACTGCCCCTTGTCAGAACTCAAGGATTGAAACCACAAACACAGTTTTATTATGAATCTCAGCAATCAGATACACGCAATAGACAATCAGTCAACACAGATTGTTTTACAAGTAAAGATCTCCAGTAGGATGATCTGTATAAGACAGAAGGAAACCCTAATCTCACGAATGTACGTGTGAGCAGAAGGAATCAAGACAGAATGATATAAGATAAGAGCGAGTGAAGTAAGGAGCTCGAATGAATCAGCCACACCAAACACCCTTCTTTATACGGGCCAAGCCCTAAGGGGCCACCGAGAATCAAGGGAGCCCAAAGCAATCAACAGCTAAGCCCAAAGCAATCAACAGCAATCAACAGCTAAGCATAACGGATACTAGCCCAATGACAGCAACCTCACAAACAATAAACATGGAAATATATTAGAGAAGGCAATGAACATTTAAACTGAATAAATAGTATAAATAGTATTTTATAAATAGTATTTTTAACACCCCCCCGCAGTTTAAATGTGGAAAAGATTAGACAGACCTAAGAACTTACACATGTCTGCATGAGCTTTTGGCAGCAGGCCTTTAGTGAAAATATCTGCCAGTTGATGTTCAGACTTGACACCAGTGGCTTTAATTAAGCCTGAAGCAATTTTTTCTCGCAAAAAAAAGAGGTCAACCTCGAAATGTTTCGTTCTTTCATGAAAGACAGGGTTAGCAGCAATGGATAAAGCTGCTGTGTTGTCACATTTCAGCACAACAGGAATATCCACATCCACTTTCAGTTCCCTTAAGATGTTTATCAACCATAATACTTCACATGTAGCATTGCACATAGATCGATATTCTGCTTCGGCAGAGGATCTTGAGACAACGTTTTGCTTTTTGCTTTTCCAGGAGATCAATGAGCTTCCAAGGATCTGCGACTTTCAACACATTTGGCCCAGTCCGAATCTGCAAAGGCTGTTAAATGAAACGTGCTACTTTTTTGAAAAAGAATCCCAGTACCTGGTGCACTTTTCAAGTAGCGCAGAACCTTGAAGGCAATTTGGGTATGAGCCTCAGTTGGCTTATGCATAAACTGAGACAAATAATGAACCGAATAGGCAATGTCCGGTCTTGTATGTGATAGATAAATTAATTTTCCTATCAGTTGTTGATACTGTGTGACATCCACAGGTTTTGACTTAGTGAGAGTTAGATTTGTTAAAACATGATTTTGATCTATGGGACAACTGTTGGGTTTACTTCCACTCATCCCGTATGCATTTAATAGGTCCATACAGTACTTCCTTTGAGAAAGGCAAATACCATTGGTAGTTTTAATTACCTCAATGCCCAAGAAATATTTGAGTAGGCCAAGATCTTTGATTAAAAACTCAGTTTTTAAAAAATCCTTAATTTTGTTTATTTCTTTTTCACAGTTTCCAGTTAGAACAATATCATCTACATAAACAAGAAGCACAATAAACACAGAGTTCACAGATTTGATGAAAATGGAATGATCACACTTAGATTGTGTAAAGCCAATTTTGACCAACACTTGAACAAGTTTTTCATTCCACATTCGTGGAGCTTGCTTTAGGCCATATAGAGACTTATTTAACTTACATACTTTGTTCCCTTTAACATCCAACCCATCAGGTAAAGTCATATAAACTTCCTCTCTAAGATTACCATATAGGAAGGCGTTGTTAATATCAAGTTGATACAAGGGCCAATCATTTTGGACAGCTAGACTAACAACACATCTGACAGTTACCATTTTAACGACAGGGGAGAATGTTTCCTCAAAGTCAATCCCCTCTCGTTGGTTAAAGCCTTTGGCCACAAGCCGAGCTTTGAACCTATCTACTTCCCCTGTTGACTTGTATTTGACCTTAAATACCCATTTACACCCAATAGGTTTCTTACCACTAGGAAGATCAACAATATCCCATGTATTATTCTTATACAAGGCAGATAATTCATCATTCATAGCATCAATCCACCTTTTATCATTAAGAGCATCTTTATAGGTGCATGGTTCAATTATTTTATTGATATTAGCAGCAAAGCAAATGTTCTCACTAGGTAAGTTGGAATAATTGACGACTTTATCATAGCTATATTTTGCATTCCCAACAATATAATCATCGAATCTTTTAGGAACAGAAGCGGACCTAGTGGACCTTCTAATGTTTTGAGTACCCTCATGAAGGTTTGACTCATCACCAATGCCACTAGACTCAGCCCTCACAGGTTCAGTTGTAGCCCCCATGGACTCATTCCTCTCAGTCTCAACATCAGCTCCTGATGATTGCTGAGTATCACTATCGACAGTTGACTCAACTGCATCACTGTGTTGCTGAGTCACAGTGGTTGAGTCAGTAATATCCTTCTCTTTATCATTGGGATTTGTATCATTTGATGTTTCAAAATTGTCAAAGAAGTTGAGTTGGTTTAAAAGGTTTGTACTTATTTGTTCATGAGTGTTATTAAACGGGAAGACAGTTTCGTGAAAACTGACATCCCTAGAAAAAAATGAATTTTCTTTGTTCTAGACTCCAAACCTTATATCCCTTTTTAAGATTTGAATATCCCATAAAAACACATTTTTCAGCTCGTTCCTCAAGTTTATCAGAGTTGTCTAAAATGGTAAAATAGCAAAGACAACCAAAAACTTTCAAGTGATCAAGAGAAGGTTTAAAGCCAAATAACATTTCATAAGGAGAACAACCATGCAACACAGAAGAGGGAAGCATGTTAATCAAGTAGGAAGCAGTAAGCACACATTCAGACCAGTATTTGAGGGGAACTTTAGACTGAAATAATAAAGCTCTTGCAACATTTAGCAAGTGTCTATGTTTTCTTTCCACAACACCATTTTGTTGTGGAGTATATGTGCATGAGGTTTGATGAATAATCCCTTTGTTTTTAACAAAGGATGACATTTAAGAATTAATAAACTCGGATCCGTTATCACTACGAAAAACCTTGATATCGACTTCAAATTGAGTTTTGACCAGATTGTAAAAATTTTGTATGTTTTCAAAAACTTCTGATTTGGATTTTAGTAAGTACACCCAAACAGTCGTGGTAAAATCATCAACAACTGTGAGGAAAAATTTGTACCCATCTATGCTAGTGACTTTGTAGGGACCCCAGACATCCAAATGAACTAGATCCCCTACTTTAGATGATCTGTGTTCATTTAGAGGAAAGGGGACTCTATGTTGTTTGGCTTTGTGACAGATGTCACAAGGCTTGATGTTATTTGACTCAGTTTCAATTTGTAAGACTTTCAACACTTGTTCAGCTGGGTGACCCAGCCTTGAGTGCCAGAGCTTTATATTTTCAGTTTTACTCAAACAAGAGAAATTAGTGCCTAGAGGGTTACCATAAAAGTACAAACCCTCAGTTTGTCTACCAGTCACCAGGGTTTTCTTTGTGCAGGAATCCTGAATGAAACAAGTATTTTCATCAAAAATGACCCTAAGTTTGTTGTCCTTGGCTAACTTATAGACAGAAATAAGATTCACATAGTACTCTGGCACAACAGAAACATCTTTTAAGATCACAGAGTCTGACAACTTAAAGGACCCAATTTTAGTGACTTTAGCATCAGTCCCATTTGGATGTTTAATGGTAATATTATATTCAGACACATCAACTAAGTTAAACATGTTTTCACTGGTCATGACCATATGCTGGTTTGCACCAGAATCAATGATCCAATTCAGATTCTGTGTTGAAGGCCCCATAGAGTTAAAACAGAAAAAAATTTTATAGTTTCTAAGAGTAGAGAAGGAGTTAAAGCATTTACCTCCTACATTGGATTCTTCAATTTTATTTTCATTCAGCAAACCTAGCAACTTAGAAAACTGATCAGCAGACAGTGTGTTCAAGGAACTAGCACTTTTGTCACTCACAGAATTGTTCACAGATAGACTATTGTTGCTATTAGCAGAATTATTAGACCTAGACCATTGACCATTTTGATTTGGCTTTTGTCTATAATTGGTAGGGTAGCCATGAAGCTCATAACATTTGTCAACAGTATGCCCAATTTTGTTGCAATGAGTACACTTAAGATTAGGATTAGGGCCCTTGTTAAACCTTTTTTTATTGTCATTGAAGTTATTTATTTTAGTAGCAAAACCAACATTAGGAGCTTTAGACCCAGTATTTGATCCTCTATGAGACTCTTCTCTAGAAATGATAGAGAAGGCAGTTTTGATAGTTGGTAGAGGATCCTTGGTTAAAAGATTAGTCCTAACAGGTTGATAAATATCATCCAGGCCCATCAGGAATTGCATAAGCTTAATTAGCTGATTAAATTCATTAAATTTAGTGGAAGCATTGCAAGTACAAGAGGGCAACTGTAGCATGGCATCAAATTGTTTCCACATTGTGTTAATCTTATGATAATATTCAGAGACACTAGCACCATTTTGACTCACAGAGTTAATTTTTTGAAATAGACCAAACACAACAGAACCATCAACTTTATCATAAGTGTCTTTTAAATCATCCCATACTTCAGACGCAAGCCTAGAATAGACTTGTCCAACATATAATTCCTCAGAAACAGAGTTCAAGATCCATGTTAACACAATTGAATTGCATCTGTCCCATTGACTAGCAAGAACATCATCAGTTTTAGATTTAACACAAGTACCATCAATAAACCCTAGTTTGTTTTTAGCCATTAGAGCCAGCTTCATAGCATTTGACCAAACCACGTAATTTTCAGTTCCTTTTAATTTAACACTCACAATAGTGAGACCACTGGAATCACTAGCATGCAGATATAGAGGATCACAGGCATCAAGCTTACTAACCAAGGTAACAGATGAATCAGATTTATCAGGCATATTTGGCAGGCAAACACAGAAAGTAACACAGAAACAAAGGCATGTAAAAAATTAAAAACACAACCAGCAAATCACAAGGACCGGCGAAGCCTGGACAGAGGTCCGATCAGAGGTTCGTCACTCAAGGTGCCTCCGCAGACGTAATCCAGGGAGCCACAACACAACTGACCAACTAAATGCAACAGAGTGAACCCTCTCTGTGTCCCAATAAATCAAACCGGTATGCCTAAAATTCGGTATCAAGATGCCTAGACTCAAAACAGTCAAAAAATGATGCAGAGTAAAATAAAAGGGAGAGATGGAACGGACTCACAGTGGGTGCAAAATCTCCGGTCAATCAGGCTTGTAACCTTCACTTAGGGTTACAAGTTTTCTGATCAGAGAACCAAGAACACACTCTGTTGGTTTGCCCTAAAGAGGGACCAACTAGAGTCTTCTTCAAGAGAAATGCAAAAAGCCCCAAAAAACAAGTGAAAAACATGTATGCTAGCTCAGAAAATATTGAAGAAAAAGAGGATTAGAACTCAGTGGTTGCAAAGCTTCCAAATCCACGAACCAACCTTAGTGCAAACTCGTCCTCAAGCACGAGCCTATAAGCTTAAATTAAATTAACTGACCCTTGTCAGAACTCAAGGATTGAAACCACAAACACAGTTTTATTATGAATCTCAGCAATCAGATACACGCAATAGACAATCAGTCAACACAGATTGTTTTACAAGTAAAGATCTCCAGTAGGATGATCTGTATAAGACAGAAGGAAACCCTAATCTCACGAATGTACGTGTGAGCAGAGGGAATCAAGACGGAATGATATAAGATAAGAGCGAGTGAAGTAAGGAGCTCGAATGAATCAGCCACACCAAACACCCTTCTTTATACGGGCCAAGCCCTAAGGGGCCACCGAGAATCAAGGGAGCCCAAAGCAATCAACAGCTAAGCCCAAAGCAATCAACAGCAATCAACAGCTAAGCATAACGGATACTAGCCCAATGACAGCAACCTCGCAAACAATAAACATGGAAATATATTAGAGAAGGCAATGAACATTTAAACTGAATAAATAGTATAAATAGTATTTTATAAATAGTATTTTTAACAACCCTGCTTGTGTACCTTGTTAAATTAATTCACCAACTTGCTTGTGTGTAACTGGTTAAATTAATTCACCAGCTTGCTTGTATGCTTCCTTATTTTAATACTATATATTGACATGCTCGTGAGCCTGCTTACTTCAATCTTTTGCTTTTGTTTCGATGTATGGTAAGCTAGCTTGTATGCTTCCCCTATCACTACAAGAATATGGAGCAATAACGGCGACACCAATAGCGGCGACAGGTTATATGTCGCCGTTATTGGTCGATCCAGAACCCGGTGTCCCACAATAAACCCCAGCCACTCATTCCTTATCCTGATCGAACGGCTGGGGTTTATTCTTCATCCGATGCTTGCTTCCTTATTATCCCTTTTTTTATTATAATCACAACAGTTGCCATCCCAAGTTGCCTAATTAAAACCCTCACCACATGCAAGATTAACAATCAATCGGGTCCCTTTATGCACTTCAACTTGCAAACACATGGGTTCAACATTCATATCCAAACTCGATGAAACAAAATTATCGTCATCACCATCCCATGAAGCATGTTCAACATCACAATTATCCCCATGCAGCATTTGGTAATTTAAACTGTGACATCTTGGTTACCACTTCCTAACCCAAGAGTACAAACCTATGGTTCAAATATGAAACATTATGACCAATATTCTTATTCTAACTCTTGACTTTTTTTTCTTTTAACTTATAAGCTTGCATCACCCTTTTAACTTATAAGTTTGAAGGCTATAATACACATCACCCACATCATTGGTAACCATCATCATCCATTCACGCATACCTATAATCAATCAATATGTTCATCACCATCACCATCACCATCACCATCACGATCTCCATCACCTTCCATTTCAACTTAACTAATGTCCACTTTCTCCATGTTCAAGCTACTGTCAACACCATCATGAATATTAATTCATATAAATCCTAGCTTCATTAGCCATCACGCATCACCATCATCTAAATCACTTAACACCACCAACCTCACCATTACCACCCACGATAACCTCAACTACCACCACCAATATTGCCGTTGTGACATGCCGTATTTTCAGGTTAACGTCGTTAACTCTTTCTGTTAATTACATTTAGTAACACACGAACAAACATACGGAGTTAATTTGATTAACTTGGCAAAACGAAGGGCCTGTGTGTCATTTTATAAAGTTATGTTGATAACTTCCTGCTCAAATTTGAGACATGGGAAACATGAAGGACCATTTGTGCATTTATTAAAAGTTCGTTTAAAAAATAATAATAAAACCAAATCCCAACCCTAGGCTGTCCCCACAATCATGTACGCACACTCTCCCTTACATCTCTCCCAGACGATTTTTCAAGAAGCCAAGGAAACCCTAATCTCACTTGTTTGATCTTCATCTCCATCTCTAGGTAATCTATAGGTTATGTATAGTTTTAGTTGCATGTTGGCTGCGTTTCTTGATTCTACATGAGTTCTTGATCTTGTTGTGATTCTTGTTGCATGATAACATGGATTCTATGTGTTAGGATTACTAGAAACATGTATTTTAATGTCTAGATGATGATACTTGTTAGTTTAGTAACTTTATGATCATGTATGCATGCTAGGGTTTTAGTTATGTATGATCTTGATAATGAAACTTGATGCTAAATTCGTATATGTGATGTTGTTGTGGTTTTTGATTGCTGAAAATAGTATTATAATGTCATAAACATGTTTTAATTGAAAGCTGAATTTAAACAGAACCTGATCAGAATTTACAGCTGACTTTTATTGGTTGTAACATGGGCAAAACTTGACAAAAACATGTGTTTCTTGAGTTTAAAATGTAATTCCAGGAAATAGCTTTCAAACCCCACTGGAATCATAATTTTCGATGAGTTTTGATATTTTAAATGAATTTTTCCGTGTCAAAGGTCAGGCTGCGTTTTTCGGCAGAAATTGCAGCCTATTACGAATGTCATAACATAGTCAGTTTTGGAAAGTATATGTGAAATTTATACAATAGGTAGTTCTAGGAAGTTACAAAATTCTCCAACTGGAATTTACTTGCTATGTGTTAGATACGTGTAGAGTTACATGTCTTGTATGAACACACACTAACAATCCTAATGGTAACCATAATAGGAAGTGGTTGACTACATCAGCTCGTAATTCATTTAAGTCATACCGAGCAAAACAAAGGTGAGTTCACGACCCTTACTATTTAAACGTTTATAAAACACAGGGGAGAAAACATGTATCACATTACTGCAAGGTAATGCCACGTTACGGGAACGTAATGCTTAACATTATGGTAATATAACGTCTTTAGTTAATAGAGTGTTTTGTTATATCGTTATGGTCACAAAGTAGAATTTTATCACATAAAGTCCTCACAAACCTTGGACCGTTAGTATTTGGTGGATAACGAGGGAATTTTTAGTACTACTAGGCCTGACATGCCCCACTTGAGCTAGTCGTGCTAGCTAGACCGGTAATGGTCAACGGGTGTAGAATTGGCTCAACTTTCGCCATGGTCAGTGATAAACATGGAAAACAGAGGCAACAATAGTCAGCTTCGTTTTCAAACTCTTTCATGACGTAACATAGGTTAGCTACCTACAATATAACAAGTAACTGCTAAACACTATAATTACTGTTTGGGTTGGAACAGTGGAAACTTTTGGGAAACAACTTACTGTGTAACTATGACCTAAACCCTGTGAACTCACTCATCATAATTGTTGACACTTGTTTCTGGCATGTTTTCATAGGTCGCTAAGGTACTCACGGTTTAGGTGCACAACATGGATATCAAAAACATTTTTCTTGATGATGCATTATTACATTATTTACGTTGGTTTTGGCGTTTGTTTTGGCGCACACTTTACTTTACATTTATTTACGCTTTCGCATTTTCGTTAGCTATCTATTGGTTGTTTAGTTTAAAACGTATTTTTCTCATATAGAGGTCGTTCTATATGACTAGTTTAAAAGCTCTAATTTAGTGACATGTGACCCTAACTTATTTTCATTTATTATGTATAAAATAAAATAATAATAGATAGATATAGATTAAGTAATCGTCCCTGTCCCTGGTGATTAGGAGAGAGTACGTATTGCGCTTCTTCCTTCATCGCACTTATTCCTAAAGTGGCGGACCCATTGGGCTTCAATGACTTTCGACCCATCAATCTGGTGGGTTCTCTGAGCAAAGTTATTTCCAAAGTTTTGGCGACCATACTAAAAATAGTGCTAATTAGTTCGGTAATTTCCGACTTCCAATCTTCTTTTGTACGGGATAGAAATATCATTGATGGGCCGCTCATAATGAAGGAGATCGTTTCGTGGGTAAAAAAAGGAAGAAGAAACTACTGATGTTCCAAATAGATTTCGAAAAGGCTTACGATCACATAAGCTGGGGTCTTCTTGACTCTATTCTTCGGCAAATGGGATTTCCGCTTATATGGCGCAATTGGGTTTATGCCATCCTTGCCTCGGCAAGGTCGTCCGTTTTAATTAACGGGTCACCATCCTTTGAATTTGAATTTCAAAGGGGCATGCGTCAAGGTGACCCGTTATCCCCTTTCTTGTTTATTATAGGCATGGAAGCTTTCTCATGCATGATGTCGAAGGCAGTTAAAGTGGATCTCTTCCATGGTTTTAAACCTCCGAACAAAGGACCCGTTATTTCCTACTTATTGTTTGTCGATGATGCAATCATCGTCGGTGAATGGTCAAGGAGAAATGTCACCAACATGGCTCGATTGTTAAGATGTTTTTTCTTAGTTTCAGGTCTCCGAATTAATTACTTTAAATCCAATTTGTTTCGAGTTGGAGTTCATCAAAGTGAAGTAATTTATATGGCCAATGGGATAAATGCAAAGCCGATTCTCTCCCTTGTGCTTACCTTGGGTGACGAATTGGTCGAATATGAACCGTATGCTAAATTAGGAGCTGGTGTTCGATATATTCGATAAAAGGTTATCGGGTTGGAAATCTTCCACTCTGTCGGTTGGTGGCAGGTTGACTCTTCATAAAGCTGTTTTAGAGACCATTCCAACTTATTTTTTTCGCTATACAAGCCTCCTGAAGGTGTTATCGATAAGTTGGAAGCAAAGCATAAGAAGTTCTTTTGGGATGAAAACGAGGATATTAATAAGATGAGCTGGGTGTGCTGGGAGAAAGTTGTTAAACCTAAGGACGTGGGCGGTTTGGGTCTCACGCCTCTTCGAGAAGCAAACATTGTGCTTCTATCGAAATGGTGGCGACGCTTTAAAAACGAAACCAAGTCGTTGTGGAGAAAAGTCATTGTTTCGCTGCCTCTTCTAATCGTTCGTGGCCAAGCCTTCCTCATGCGAAAGGCAGTTGCAGTGTCTGGGCTTCGATCGCTAAGCTAGAAAATCTTTTATCCAGCCAAAATACCCCATTCTCAAGCCTAATTAAAAGCATTATCGGGCGGGGCGATTCGACCCGTTTCTGGATCGACCCATGGATAACTCAGGAGCTGTTAAAAGAGCTTTTTCCAAGTATTTTCAAACAACAAAAAAAATAAAATTGTGTTGGTGGTAAATTGCGTCAGTAGTGTCGAGAATGATTTAAATTGGATTTGGAGGTGGAAAAAGTCCAACTTATCTACCGAGGAAAATAGGGAGCTGGATGAATGCCAAAGTCTTCTTCGTCATGCGAACCTATCGAATGCTTAGGATCGATGGGTTTGGACCAGAAGCAAGGATGAACATTTTTCAGTTGCGTCGACGAAGAAAGTTTTGACGAATACACAACAAGTTACTCCTTTTGTATTAGATTGGAATAATTAGATCCCAGGGCCGGCCCTGAGAATCCATGTACCCTGTTCGAGCTCGAAAAAACGTGCCCTTAGGTCTTAACTAAATAAAAAAATTAAACTAGTTTTTCATACAACTTTGAACCGTTGACAAAAATATAGCATTCGATAAACAATGCAATTAACAAAATACAAAATATAGTATTCGAATAAATGACATACCGTAAAAACTAATAAGCTAATAGCTAACCAATGATTCGTGAAGCTCTCCTTGGATTCTTGATAGCAAATTGGTGAATCAAATCTTCACAGTTTATATCATCTAAGACTTCGTTCTCGATAGCAATCATCGACAACCCACTAAGTCTTTCTTGGGACATTGAAGATCGTAGGTAAGATTTCAATACTTCCACATGTTCTTGCTCTTGTTCCACTTCCTCGTGTTCCCGTTCTACTTCAACATGCTCTTGTGATTTTTCCACATCAACAATAGGCGGATTAGGCGTAAAAATTTTTTGCAAAGCACCCTTTTGTGACTTCACCAATTCATCTTGTCGTTTCCTCTTTTGACGTTTTTGCCATCCGGATGCTTGTTTAGGAGCCATTAACGCCTAAATAATCAATAATCGACAAAGTTTGTATCAAATTAAGTCAACGCCTAAATAATGTTCGACAACATAAAGGAACTGAAATCGACATAAGTTATCTGAATAAATGAATTCGACATAATAACTGATTAACTGAAATCGAAAATCAATCCTAAATCATAAGTTAAGTGATTTTGACATAAGTTAACTGAATTCGACATAATAACTGAAATCGTAAATCAATCCTAAATCATAAATAAGCTGAATTCGATAATTGATTTTTAGTTGTTTACCTGTGAAATCGAATCGAAGGCCTGCTGATGATCGAAGGGCTGCAGACTGCAGTGCTCTGTCTCTGATCTCGATTGCAGAATGAATGATGATGATCGAAGGCCTGCAGAACAACACCTACAAAATTGCAGAATGATGAATTGATGATGATCGAAGTCTCGAAGATTCGAAATCGAAGGCCTGTTTGTTCCTGTGCGACGTTTGACGTTTCAATTACCCAGTCCCGGATGAAAGTTGCCGCCCAGAAAATTTTTTTATTAGTTTTTAGAAAATATTTGGGTATTGGGCTTACTAACCTAATGGGCTAAATAACTTAAACAATATGATTTTTTTAAGTGGGCCTAAGTTAATATTTTTTTGGTTATACCCTATTATTTTTTTACATATATAATATCTGATTTTTTTTAAAAATTACGTGCCCTACGAAATCACGGGCCCTGTTCGGTTGTCCTTCCCGCCCTCCTTCAGGGCCGGCTCTGTTAGATCCCCAAAAAAGTCAACATTTTGGCGTGGAAGGCGGAGATGAACAGATTGCCAACTCGATGGGCATTGTCTAGAAGAAATATTAATGTGGAGTCGTCTTTATGTAAATGGTGTGGTGAGTACGAGGAAACCAGCGACCACTTATTTTCAGCTTGTTACGTCTCTTCTATTGTTTGGCAGGTGATTAGCTCCTGGTGTGATGTTCATCCTAGAGTTAATTACTGTTTTCGTCCCTGTTGTTTGTCAAAATTCACTATTTCAGTTCATTAGTTTAAAAATTGCGATTTCAGTCCCTCCCTGTGGTTTCACTTTCGTAACCATTTCAGTCCATCTCGTAACCATTTCAGTCCTTGTACTAACAGAATAAATGGATTGAAATGGTTACGAAAGTGAAACAACAAGGACTGAAATGGTTACGAAAGTGAAATCACAGGGACTGAAATCGCAATTTTTAAACTAGTGGACTGAAATAATGATTTTTGACAAACCACAGGGTCGAAAACAGTAATTAACTCTTCCTCCTATATTCTCCTTTTCGGTTCGAGACATCCTTTGTTATCACAAAAGTTTACAGGCGGACCGAACCAAAAGAAGAGTTACGCATGGTATCATTTTGACGGCTTGTTAGTGTATGTGGAAAGCTAGAAATGAACTCATTTTTTCTAACAAGGAAACTAACATTGCCAAGATCATTGAAGACACGAAATCGCTCTACTACTTATGGATAAAGAATAGATCCTCGTGTAAAAATTTTGTTGGTGCACTTGTGTCTGTACTTTGTCTGTATTCGGTCTGATATAAACGATGTCCTGATTTGTATTGTAAGTTGACCAAGTCAACCATCCTCCGGTTTGACTTGGACAACAGTTGAAAGATGTTCTGATCGAAGGATAGCCTCGAAGGATACACCTGATCCTTCGAGGTGATCGAAAGATATGGTTCGACCATGGTTCGACCATTAGACCTCGAAGGATGATCCTTCGAGGTCCATGCTGATCTTTCGTGTAACATGTGGTCGACAGATGATCCTTCGGACCATCTGTCGAATCCTTCGAGCAGACATGCTGAGCTGGGTATATATACCCATGCATGTGTTGAGTGTGAGTTAGTTCTGGAGTTCTGCCATTTTCACACACCCGAGAGATAGAAGCTTAGAGAGCATTCTGCCCAGAACTCACTCACACACTTAGAGAGTTTATAGAACACTTCTGTAAACATTGAGCTTGTAACCGAACCCTCATTGCATTAATACAAGTTGTGTTAATCGGTGAATCTTTGTGTGTTTGTTTCTCTACTTGCTACTAACTCGGTTTGCTTGCTAGCTTGGATTCCGCACTCGCTAGTAGGTTTGTATAACAAGGTTTAGGTTCGTAATCCTCCGCGAAACAGGGACCTACAAGTGGTATCAGAGCCTCGCTCTTTACCTTGTTTAAAACCGGGTTTTTACAAGTTTTGGTGTGTTGAAACACTTGGTTTTGCACCTGTTTTTACTTGTTTTCCTGCACATTCTTTGAGTAAAAACGTGTCTAAACTAACCGGGAGTGTTTTAAAGTGGGTTGGGTAACTTGAAAACTTGTTTTTGAGTGATTTGGTGAATTCCGGCAAATATTCCGGTTAAGGTTCCGGTCACCGGTTTCTGGGTTAAGTTTTCCTTTTTGGGTAAATTACCTTTGAAAATCTTGGTTGGTGGGAAAGTTGTCAGCCTGCCATACCATTCTGCCGAAAGTTGACTTACCTACCCATCACCTTTTCACCAACCCGTCACATCTGTGTCAGTGTGTCAGTGCACATTCGAAAGATATCCTTCGACTTCGAAAGATATCCTTCGACATCGAAAGACCATCCTTCGATCAGTGACAGCTCGATAGATAAACATCTTTCGAGTAGTCCCTCGAAGTTCGAAATATATCTTTCGATCAGGGAATCTTTTCGAAAGATAGTTGTTTTATCTCGAAAGATAAGGACCTTTCAAGTGTGAATCTTTCGAGATTTTGAGTCTTTCGAAGCCAGTGCTCGAAAGTCAACAGTGATCCTTCGAACACTGTTGATCATTCGAACAAGTGTGATCCTTCGGAAGTTAGCTATTCGAAAGATAAGTGTCCGAAAGATAGGGATTTGACTCGAAAGATAAGGATCTTTCAAAAGGGAATCCTTCGAGTTCTTGAATCTTTCGATATTATTGTTCAAGACTCAACAGTAATCTTTCGAGTACTGTTGATCCTTCGAACAATAGTTGATCTTTCGATTGTGGTCAGTTTATTGTTAACAAGTTTCTGTGATCTCAGATCTTGCAACCAGGATCCTTCGGCTGTGTGATCTTTCGGGTGGCTATTATCCTTTGAGACATTGATATAGTTTTCATTTTTCTGATCAAAAATGAATCCAGCATGGGGTAATCCGTCAACTGCAGAGAGCAGTACGTTTTCTGCAAGATCCAGTGTGCCATGCAATTCTGATATGTATTTTGGAACTTCCAGTACTTCGTTTGCAAGACCCGTTTCACATGCTCCATTAAAAACGGAGTACGTCACAATCACAGATTGTTTTGGCAATCCAAAACTAGTTCCTGTAAAGCCAGCTCCCACCACAGACATGTATGGAAATCCATTACCCCCAGTTGCAGTGCAACACCATTATTCTACTGTAGAATCGTCATTTCTTAATCCCAAGAACAGTAGTCAGACAAAAACGGCGTTGTATGCTGAAATTGTCAAAGATGTCGGCAAGGGTGGATCCTCGGGGAATGATGACAGTTCTGAACATGTTAGAAGTTCAGGTGAAGATGTTTCAACTTCAGTGGAAGGTGATACAACTTCAAGTTCAAGTGAGGATGGATCTGAATGTGAATCATCAAGAGAGATTGTTGATTCTGATGCAGAAAGGCCAACACCTGAGAGTAATTCCAGTCAGGTATGTGTTGATGAACCAACTGCTGTAGATTGTGATAATTGTGCTAGATTAAAGGCAAACATGTCTGAGTTGCAAGGCAAACATGATGCTTTACAAGCTAGTTTGTTTGACTTGCAAGACAAACATGTTTCATTGAATGCCAAGTGGTGTGAATTGCAAAGCAAACACGAAGCTTTGCAAGAGAAATATGATGTGACATTTATCCACAACCAGAAGTTGACCGTGGATCTTTCAAAATGCACAGAAGCCAATATGTTTTATGAAAACCATGAAAAAGAATTTAAGTCAATGATTGAGACGTTAAAGAAAGATAAAACTGAATTGACTAAAATGGTTTCCAGAAAACAAACGGAAATTAATTTGTATATCTCACGTCTTGAGACAATGCAAAAAGAAATGGCTTGTGTGAAAACCGAAAGTGATGCGATCCAACTTAAGCTAGATAGTTATTTGAGCTCTAGCTATGTGTTGGATCACATCATTGACGTTCAGAAAGAAAAACGGGATGTCACATGCATAGGATATAAGAAATGTCCACCACCTGTGAGACACAATTATGATGCGATGCCTGACGAGGAGGATAGAGTGTTCTTCGAACAATCTGTTCCTCTTGATGTGAAGGAGTTTGCAGCAGGACTCGGATACCAGAAATAAGTATCCTCAGATTCAAATGTGTCAGCAGATACATCTGTAACTGCTGAACAGAAACAGGATCCTCCAGTTGTGATTGAGGATGCTGATTCGTCTGATGATGAATCTGATAATGCTGTCCCAGCAAAGTCTGATGCGGTAGTCAAAAATGAGGACATACCTCTTGAGAATCACATTCTATGTGATCCCCCTGCAAAACCCGCTAAGACTGTTGCAATCGAGTCCTCGTCTGAAAAAGAGTCGGAGGGTGTGAACTTGCTGTACACTCTCGTTGGTAATGATAAAATCTACTCTGACAAAGATTTTCCTATTAAAAATGTTAATCAATCTTTAATAAGTAAAGTCTTTGAAGATTCGACAAGTAAGTTTTTGGGAAAGACAGGACCACGTGTTACAGTTACACAGTGTCCTCCAATCCCAAGGGCTGAAGTTCGAAAACAATTTGGCAACAAGAAATTACCAGCAATGCCAAAACAGCAAAATCACACCAAGCCCAAAGGAAAGGCACCGGCTCAAGTCCAGAAGAAGCCGAATCAAAAGAAGAAGAAAAATGTTAACTTTGTGAAATCGACGGGAACAGACAAAATTGAAACGTTTGAAAATAAATCTAACTTAGATTTTGTCAAGAAAGCTACTGTTTTGAAAAGAAATGAACAAAACAGTTCACAGCCTAGTACCTCGGGTTCACAAAGTTCAACATCATCGGCTAAGAGAACACATGATGCTTCGGGGATTGTTGAACGAAGATATTGTTTTGAGTGTGGAACAATTGGACATATCATTCGAAATTGTCCATATCTTCATAAGCTGAAAGCAAAGGTTGATGATCCCCGTGAACAAAATCATGCCGCCCAAGAGAATAGTAAAGGCAAACAGGGCGAAAACAAGAAAAAGGTTCGGAAGATAAACCTCGTGAAATCAAGAGGGACTGATAAAATTGATACTTCCAAAAACAAATCCAATAAGGATTTTGTTAAACAAAGTAAAATTTTGAAAAGAAACAGTCAAAACAACTATACACAACACACAAACGGTTGTGATGTAGGACCAAGTACCTCAAGATCACGAAGTTCATCATCCGGCTATTGCAGTTATGATACTCCGAGGTTTGTTGAGCGGAGATCATGCTTTGAATGCTGTGAGTATGGGCACATCATTAAGAATTGTCCATATCTCACCAAAAGAAAGACAAAAATTGATGCCCCCCATGGTAACAATTACCATAAAAGATCTGTTTCACCAAAACAGGACCCTCGTCTTGTTAAACAACGAGCAAAGAAACAGAAAAAGAAACAAAGAAAAGAAGTTGAAAAGTTTTTAAAACCGGAGATTATCCAAACAAAATCTGTTAAATCAGATGTTAAACATGAAAAACAGAAAGAGATTTGGATACCAAAACCGGTAACTGTTTCAGGGGGAGCTACATCAATTCCGAATCATCGGGAAATGGATGTTACAATTCTCGATGATGACGGACGACCCAAGTCTGTGAAGGCTTGGGTCCCACTCTCCAACTAATCTCTGAGTGAGTGTGCAGGAAATTCCAGGAGGAACTATTAATAGTCTTAGGATTGTTGATAGTGGAATGTCCTTGCACAAGATAGGCGACAGAAGAAATTGTTGCCTTTGATGGAGAGAGAGGAAAGAAAAAGAAAATGTGGCTGAATGAAGTTGCAAAAAAATTCGACCAAATGAAGAACGTGCCAAAAGTTGGTCATTATGGTTTTTGATCGGGTCCACAGGAACGAATGAAGTGAAATGTGTGTCGATGCCTTGGAATGCATTGAACATCCGCACACCATTTCTGAAAGAGAAAGTCACAGACCTTCGCTGGTGCAATGTGGAAGACCAGCCGGACCCGGAGGTTTATGAGCTTATTGCTGTCAAGAGACTTTTCAGTAGTTGCAAATTCGACCTTGAAGTCCACACCGGGTGGATATCCAGTTGGGAGAGTGCTTAGATTCCTTGCAATGCACGGAACAGTTGCAGGCTACGCCTTTAAATTCTTAATCTCTCCTATACTTGTCGATATTTAAGCTACTTTGTGAATTATTATTATCTCGAACAGCACTCTTTGGCCTGACACGTTGATCTCAAATATCACCTCACACGTGATTGTTTCTTTGTGAAACTCGTCAATGTTGTCATGGTCCGCACCGCTTACCGACATGCCAACTCATTTTTCCAAAATTGGTTAAATCTTTTCTGATAAAACTTAATTTTGGTAAACGGCATTAAGGTCAAGCACAAGAGAAAACCAGCATCGGAAAATCATTTTTGTAAATAACTTTGTGTTTTAAATTTGTCTTAGTTTATTGATTTTAGGGGGAGTAAATCCAAAAATCGGAAAATCCAAAAACATCGAAAAATTCAAAAACACAAAAACAATAGAAAATCAAAAATGAGTTTCCTGGCGAGCAAAAGAGAAAATGATAGTACATCAGTGGTCTATCCAAACCTCTTTAAACCTTAAATGCAAAACGATAAGCAGCTCTATATAAGATGTATCGGTAGGCTCACAATCATTTTAAAGTGTGCAGGGTGATATAAATCTTAATCGACTGAAGATCAGGTGGGAACCATTCATTGGCATATGGTCTTAGTACCGAAATTTCGTTTGATAGATTGCCGAGGTTCTGAGATATTCGGTCTTTATGCTGCTTATCATCTGGGTATCATGGTTGTATCTTTTACTGAAAAATAACGGGGACGCAAGTCTAGATCTTCCATGATACTATACATACGTGTACATATTGCATACTGCATTCGACCTCAATAAGTGATAAACAATCACATGTCCAAATCAAATAAGTGATAATATATCACATTTATCCGGGTGTCAAGTTCGTCTCTCTGCTGTACGGAAGTACTGACCTGTTCACGGACTTGCACCTGTGCCCTCATGCATACGAAAATCAAGTTCCTCATCAATAAGTGATTATATCACATAGGGCTTGTTTTCAATTCAAAATAAGTGAGTATCTCACAATTTATACGGTCAAACAGATGATAATCGGTATACTCACCGGTAAGATGAACTCTCGTGCATACCTTGATACGGGAATGTGTCGTGATGTGGATGAACACCGGTCGGTAAGTATAAATCACACATTAACGTATCCTCTAAACATGATTACATCTGATAAGTTGAGCTTAAGTGGACAACAATACCGATAATTGTTATAGGATGCTTATCTTAATGTTAACTAACTGAACAACAAGAGTGTTTTGGCATGACTGTACACTGATATGATTCTTTTACCCTCGAAACTCACAAAAAGAATGTTTGTATATATTTATTCATTTACTGCTTAACCTTTATTATTTCTTTTAAACAGTTTCATCGTTTGGTGCATATCAGCACGACATTAGCGGTGATGTCGTTTGATAACACTCAAAGGATTTTAAATTGTTGTCTTTTAATTTCAAAAATACCAAAAAGATTTTAGGCTTGTTTTAATATAAACTTTATAAAAGCCAAAAAGATTTTATTTCTGCTTTATTTTCGATCGTACGATGTTGGAGCTCAAGTCTTCGTTACCTGAAACCGGACTGAAAACCGAACTGACTAAATCTTCATAAACGGTCGAAATTTGCATGTTTTGAAAGTTAAAATTTAAAATTGATAAATTTATTAAACTTTCAAACTGTCGGACGGTGTTTGATTATGACATGGTCATTCGTGTGTCATTTGTTTATGCTAACTATATTCCAAGCAGTTGTTCTCATTACGCGTTTAGATTTCTTGCATGTGCAGATTCTAAAGGCTAGGAGAACATGGTCGATGACGAGCTTTGGAATGAAGACACGACGAGAAGGCGCTCAAGTGATGAAAATGATCTAGTTGCCGTTGGCCATCATCAACACCACAAGGATCTCACTTCATAAAGATAAAGTCTTTTCACGAGCATAACTCAAGGGGGAGCTTATGTTAAGGGGGAGTTTGTCAACACACTTCCTACATGATACGGGTAGTTTGTTGATACACTCTCTACTTTCAAGACGTGAAGACTTTGAAGATCCTCCGGCATTGAAGACATGATAGGACATCAGAGTCTTGAAGACCTGAAGACCAAAGACTGTCGAAGTTCCAGACAAGTCTACACTTTTAGAAGAACAAGACAAAGCTTAGAGATCAAAGACAAAGCTACAGCCAAGGGGGAGTTTGTTGGTGCACTTGTGTCTGTACTTTGTCTGTATTCGGTCTGATATAAACGATGTCCTGATTTGTATTGTAAGTTGACCAAGTCAACCATCCTCCGGTTTGACTTGGACAACAGTTGAAAGATGTTCTGATCGAAGGATAGCCTCGAAGGATACACCTGATCCTTCGAGGTGATCGAAAGATATGGTTCGACCATGGTTCGACCATTAGACCTCGAAGGATGATCCTTCGAGGTCCATGCTGATCTTTCGTGTAACATGTGGTCGACAGATGATCCTTCGGACCATCTGTCGAATCCTTCGAGCAGACATGCTGAGCTGGGTATATATACCCATGCATGTGTTGAGTGTGAGTTAGTTCTGGAGTTCTGCCATTTTCACACACCCGAGAGATAGAAGCTTAGAGAGCATTCTGCCCAGAACTCACTCACACACTTAGAGAGTTTATAGAACACTTCTGTAAACATTGAGCTTGTAACCGAACCCTCATTGCATTAATACAAGTTGTGTTAATCGGTGAATCTTTGTGTGTTTGTTTCTCTACTTGCTACTAACTCGGTTTGCTTGCTAGCTTGGATTCCGCACTCGCTAGTAGGTTTGTATAACAAGGTTTAGGTTCGTAATCCTCCGCGAAACAGGGACCTACAAATTTGACGTGAAGAAATTGGTGTAATTTCATTTTGTAGCATTGTTACCTTTGTGTTTGTTTGTTCGGGTCTAGCGTCTTGCTAGTCGCCGTTGTTGAATGAAATAGCCGTTCAAAAAAAAAGGAATAATGGATTTTAATAATCCAAACTTTCACCCATTGGCCAGCAACGGACCCAACTTCAAAAATAACCGGTGGTGGTCCCAACTTTTCGTATATTGTAAACCAATGGACTTTTACTAAAAAAAACCTTAATTTCTTTTTGTCTCCTTATCCTTTTCGGTTTAGTAAAGGTCCATTGGTTTACATTATACGAAAAAGTTGCCGAAAAGGATAAGGAGACAAAAAGAAATTAAGGTTGTTATTAGTAAAAGTCCATTGGTTTACAATATACGAAAAGTTGGGACCACCACCGGTTATTTTTGAAGTTGGGTCCGTTGCCCGCCAATGGGTGAAAGTTTGGATTATTAAAATCCATTTTTCCAAAAAAAAAAAAAATAGTTTCGAGTTCTAATTCGTCCAGTTTCACCGTCCCTAAGTTGCATACGTTAAGATATTGTAGTCATTATTTGAAAACTTGAAAGTTGAAACGGAACCTGACAGTGTAGATTTTATACTAAATTAAATAACTAAAGATAATAAAATAATACGTTTTTTCAGGTACGCAGGAGTTCCAAACCTATAAATACCCTCTCGCTCTTGTAAACTTTTGTAGACTTGCCCATAGGTTTTCTAACTATAAAGTCTAGTTTCTTGCTTGACAGTTAAAAATTAAAGCGTTCAAAGAAAAAAAGTCTAGCTATCTCTTCTTCTTCTTCACAAAGCTGGTTTTTCCAGGTGCAATGAAGGAAACCAACACGATCCGCAAGATCGTCAGCCTCAAGCAACTCGTCCAACGTTGGCGTCGTCGCATCCCCCCAGGTGGCTCTCTTACGGTTTACGTTGGAGATGAACACCGCCGGTTTGTGATTCCTACACGCTTTATCAACCTGCCTGTGTTCGCCTCCTTACTCAAAAAAGCCGAGGAGGCGTTCGGGTTCCAGACAACCAGCGGACTCGTTCTACCGTGTGACGCCATTTTCTTCGAGAAGCTGTTGAACGTTCTAGAGAGAAACGAGCGTAGATTTGGTGCCTTGGATTTGGATGATTTTACGGGGATGTTCCCAGAGTCTTTGGCCGTTGATTGATTCATTGTCGTTGTAAAAGTACTGGTGGTGTCAAGGAGTGGCTCGGGTTCTAGTCCTGTCACGGACATTAATGTTAAATTAAAGAGTAGATTTAGTGAGTGTGTGAATTTTTGTTCTGAAAAATCTCGTACTTCCGTTGATGGAAGGAGATAACAGAATAATATATTGAGATATAAAAGAATATAACAATAACAAAAAAAACAGTGAAATGTTATGTCATTGTATTCTAGCGTTTATATGAAAACTTTTACGACGAATTCTAACTATTTTGGAAATATATAAGAACTATCAGATGTATATTGATATTGATAGTGTTGGAACTTGGAAGTGGTCAAATGTGTGATGGCCCAAGCTTTAACTAATCTCCAAATTTCAACAATGAAGGATGTTGATTAATTTGTAGTCGGAAGATGCTGACAAAACTGAAGGGATAAGTTTGTAATGTTGCGTAAAACTAGTTAGAAGTATAACTAAAACTAGTTCAACACTATTACATTATCCATTATGCTCTTGGAGCCTGCTTGGTGCTCGTGTATATATCACATGCATTTGTAAAAAAAATTCTATACTCGTTTTCAGCTTGTTGGCACGGACACAATTGATGTATCGTTTGTATAGTCCAAGGGAGGAAGCAAAAGCCAAATGGCACTACATGAATGCCCTACCAAGAGCGGCGGCGAAATAGCGGCGAGATGTCGCCGCTATTATCTTTAGCGACGTAAATCACCACCTTTAGGGGCGACAACTGTAGCCGCTATTGCCGCGTAAGATGCATGTGGTTGGGACCCAAGTTATGCATGTAGGTATGTTTTCTGTTAAGAGAGGCCTTAAGGATCATGTTGAGTCATTCCTTGTTGCTTCGATCTACTGATATCGCGAAAACATGCAAGAACAGGTATTGCGGCTACGGACCGCCATGTGGAACCATTTGTCCGTGGGATGGTCTGATTGTAGAGTCGTAGATGCCCTGAGCGAATCTTCACTTGGAGGTAAAAGTCATTGGTAATAAAATTAAGGGATTGTCTTTAGAAGAAAATAGGTCATGGGTCAAATTATGGACTTGAACTAAAACATGGGGTATCGGGTACAGGACCATTGAAAACATATTCACTGTTGTTCTTTATGGACTAATTTCCAGTATAAGAAAAATAAAAAAGGTTCATCTAAGTTCAAAATATGAATGGCGGTTTGAGTTGTAGCGGATCCATGAAATTTTTCATTGGGGTGTAGAATAATTTTAAAGATTTTAGGTCCCTAGGTATATAAAAAAATTTTTGTTCATATCGGGTCATGTAAAACAAAAGAACATCAAGCTAAAATTTATATTATCATCAAAAATACGTTAAACGTCGTTACAAACATATTTAAAATGTCATCCAACAGGTTTTCAGTTTTTGAAATCTATCCAAAACATAATTTAGAGCTACTTTAGTACTCATGGTTCCTAACTTCCTATCAAATATAAAACAACAACACCATTCAAAACAACAATAAACACTTAAAGTTCTAAACAATTATCACCAAACTTCATAATTTCCAATTTTAATTTCAACCCCTAGTTGTTGATTGCTTGTAACTAACCATTTAAACAAACTAAAACAACGAAATCACCCTACCAAAGTTTCAAATAACATCAAAACAACTAAAAATTTCAAACCTTTTACAACTCTATTTCTCCTAAAAATCCAAATAACAACTTAAATAATCGAACCATATCCGATTGCGTGATGTGTAATGCTCGCATTTTCTGTACTTTCCATATTTAGAAAGTTGTATTCGCATTTTTGTTTTTAAAAACTTGTATTCTTACTTTATTTCAATCCTTGTAATCTCGAGACTATGATCATAATGGAAATCGTATTTTTGTATCAACCTTATTTAATCATACATGCATAGTATGTAATCAGTCACGAAATACACATTTTAATTTAAAACCGAGACATACATCGAAATTATATTTTCTCGGAATCACATTTATACATGTATCATATTTATAATATACATGCATACACTTTTATAGCATAAAATAACCAACAATACAAGTGTAAGGACTAAAAATGAAATTTTCCATCTCCCCAACCACTTTCTTTAATGTCCTAACCTCCAACCAACTCATTTAATACCCAAACCCACTTTATAACCTCCAACCAACTCATTTAATACCCTTCCGAACTCCCAACCACCTTCATTTAAATTCCAACCACTTAACCCTCTTATAAATACCAACCCTAATACCTTCCAAACACTGCACCACCTCCAAATTACTCCCAAACTCTCTCAAATCTTCAAGATTTTCAACTTTGGGCAAAAAGTTCAAGAACCAAAATTGGTAACTTTGGTGTTCCAACAACTCAAGACTCGTTAAACTCACTAAGTGGAAATTTCTTCGCAAACCGTGAGTGTACTTGACCCTTTTTACGCTTTAACGCACTTTTGGGTGTAATGATGTGTGTAAAATGCAACATATAAATTACATCAAATGAGGCATAAAACTAACCCTTTTAAGTACTAATGTTGGAAAAAGAGTGTTTTTGTCTTCCTTTTGTATTTTCAGGATTAAATGAGCTCAAATTAACAAAAGAAGCAAAAAGGTAGCTAAATCTAATATAAATACAAGAAAAGGAACATAAGTGGATTGCCCAACCCCTCGACAGCATCCTTCCAAGCAAAACAGAGAAGGCAGAAGACTGAACACGCCCCGTGCTCAGCGAGCACGGGGCCGTGCCCAAGAAGCAGCAGATAAGACAAACCTATAGAAGCTTCTATTGCCCACCACGGGGCCGTGCCCAGTGAACACGGGGGCGTGGCGAAAGCACTGCAGGCGCATTAATTGTAATTGCGAATTACAATTAACGAGGAGAGAGATTGTCAGACAGGCACGGGGCCGTGCCCAGCGGACACGGGGCCGTGCCCAGGCTTCTGTTCAGCCTATAAATAGGAGTGCTTGGTTTTATTGCAACTCATCCCTTGGCACACCACCTCTCTCACACTTCATCCACCATCCACCACCATCAAAACACCATCATCCATTGTCCATCATAGAGTGTGTGAGTCGTCTCGGGATCCAAGATTGATCGTAAGAGTTCTTGACAATCAAGGTCTTGTTTGCCTAAGTCTCTTACATCACTTGGTGATGACAAGTGTTTAGTATAATACTTTTTATTTTTAATCTTTTGCACTTTTTATTTGGTTTTGTATTAATGACTTTAATAACTAGTTGCTTATGTTGAAGGTGATTCTTCCTTATCTTTTGTCCGTGGTGTCTTGGCATTATTTTACTGTCTATATAAAATAAAAGATTTTCACCATTCATATCTCCATGGTCTATATAGAGGTATGTTGGCTACCTGGTCGGGGGTTAAGGGAACGGTTTGGTAAGGGTCTTGCCCTTGTTCAGCGTTTAGAGGTCCTGCAAGGGACCTAGGTCAAATTTAGTAGGATCTCCTTCAATACCCAAAGGTATTGGATGGCAGGGATCCAAACTCTTTGACCCCCTTCATAAGTTAACTACTATTAATACTATAACTTAGCTATTTAGGACTGTATCCCTGCTGACTCAGACTACTTAGTCGAGGGTAACGTCACCCCCAAAAGAGGGGCCTACCATAATTTGCATTAATAACTTAATTCATTATCTTTCAATAATCCGACCCTTTAGGATTGTATCCTTACTGACTCAAATTACTGGGTTGAGGGTAACGTCGCATTCAAAAGAGGGGCCTACTACAATAACTAAGATAATCTCTTAAATAAGTGCAAAAGTGCGAAAATAATCAAAGGTTATACTAATACACGAGTCGGATCCAAGTGATTCATCTTGTCTATCTGTTTTTATTTTT
This sequence comes from Helianthus annuus, assembly GCF_002127325.2. Lineage (NCBI taxonomy): Eukaryota > Viridiplantae > Streptophyta > Magnoliopsida > Asterales > Asteraceae > Helianthus > Helianthus annuus. The sequence goes on from NC_035442.2 coordinate 160,875,171, forward strand.
ATTTTATTTTTCAGCATTTAGTTAGTTTTATTTTCTTAGTTTAAAAATCTTTTCTAACATTTTGATTTGGTTAGACGTTGAGGATAAACCGGTACTAAAAGCTCTTGTGTCCTTGGACGATCTCGGTATCTTACCAACACTATACTACGTCCACGATGGGTGCACTTGCCCATATGTGTGTTTAGTGTTAGTAAATATCGTGTTTTATAAATTTAAAACTTGGCTAAAAGTGTAAAAGTGTAACATGTTTTACTTGTCAAATACACAATTCACACAAACTTATTCAATCACTCAATCCGCCAAACATGCTATTTGTTATGCTTAGGTTGTTTATTGTGACAACTCCTATTTCAAACCTCTCTTTGTGTGCTTTGATGTAACATGTTTGAACGATATATGATTATGTGAACCTGAATGATTAATTAAATGCAATGTTAGGTGATTATGTGAAACGAATGTATGTAGTATATAATTTGAACCGATCGCACAACACAACCCGATAGCACAAGCCCTGTTGGGCCGCACAACTTGTACTCGAATCAAAAGGGCAGCCTAAGTTTGGGTTCGGCCCATTCCCCTTGAACTCGAACCGAATGCACAACCCATTAGGGGTTTCGGCCACTCCCACATATAACCAATACAAAACCTTGTTGAGGGTTTTGTTTCCTCATTGTTTGCAAATCAAGAGCACACACCAAACCCTAATACCTCTCCCTCTCTCTCTCGAAGCCGACGGCAGCCCCTTACTCACTCGAGGTCTTCCTTGTTCCAATCATTTAATCCGGTTAGTGTTTTAGTGTTTTGTTGTTAATTGATTGTATGTTGCATGATGTTGTGATATATATATATATATATATATATATATATATATATATATATATATATATATATGCTTTACACGATGATTTAGTGATGTCTTGGGATTGAACATGATATATATAAACTGTTAAATCCTAGTGTTCATAGTAATCGACTCACACATGTAATTGATAATGTTCTTATAAATCGGATTTGTATAATGATGATCTAGAACCGAATAGATAAAAATCGGCTGTTAGGGTTTAATAATCGAAGTGTTTGCATGATGGTTAGGATTTCATGTCGACATAAAAGTTTACTAATCTGATGATTCGAATTGAATGTTGTGATTACTGTTTATGCTTGATAAATTATTAGGGTTCATATGAATCCAATGTTGAATGGTATTTTGATCGATTAGGGCATGATTGGTAACTGTTAGGATTATCTTAGTAAAGGTCAAAGATGTAACTGATTTCCTAAATTACTGGATCATTAAATGGATCGCACAAGCCCCGTAGCCGCACAAGTGCTGAACATACCAGCTCTTGGATCGCACAAGGGCAATCGCACAATGGAGTCGGACAAGCTAGGTACCACCATTAAAGCATGGAGTACTGCTTAGTTATGCATGATCTCACAACATATTGTGGATCACACAAGCTGGTGCCGATCACACAAGATGTCGGGCCACACACAACCTGCCGAGCAAACCAAGGTGAGTTCACACTCTTTCCAAGGCATGGGATTCCCAGGGGTTGGGAATGGGATTGAATAACTACTTGAACTATCATTACCATTAAACTACTTACTATTGTCCTCGGATCGAGGGGCACGTACGTAAAACCTACGTACACGACTATAAGACCATCAACTCTATCATTTGAAGTCCCTCAATTATCGACTTAATCGCCGAGGCCTAGGGCGAGCGGGTCATTAGTAGATAGCGCTATTAGGTTTAACAAACCTCACACCGTGTCGTCCGAACGGGCGTGTACTAATGGACTATGGGCAAAGGGTCAATGCTGATAGACATTGACTTAGGGCACCTCTTACATTTTCGTAGCAGTCGATACGCGTGGTCTAGTAATACATGGGAAGCCCCCACTAATCTTCGCAACATGTCTCTGGGAGACCGCGATACTAATTAATACGATACATGGGTTACAAACGAACATACGATATACGAAACGAATGCTATAACTAAACAACCCACTGTGAACTCGCTCAACTTTGTTGTTGATTCGTTGCTACATGCCTTGCAGGTCGTTAGGTACTCTTGGAGCTTGCACAGGGAGGCACGGTCGTTGTGGGACATGGCAGTGTGTGCCATGCTAAGTACATTACCTTATTTCGTACTTAATACTTACAATGGGTTTTACATTTATGCTTCCGCTAAACACTTAACTATGTTTTGGTTTTGGACACCTTTCATATTGTTTGGTTGAATTTTATTTACTACTTACATTGTTCAATATGATTGGTGGCTTGATCATGGTCAGTCACGCCCCCAGGCGATGATACTCCGCGTGTGGATTTTGGGGGTGTGACAGATTGGTATCAGAGCCATTGGTTATAGTGAACTTGGTTTTAATAAGGGGAAAAAGTTTTTGTTAAAACCAGACTATAACTTGTACAGTTCTCAACGATCCACAACGACGCTTCGCTCCACGTGCAAGACTCAACACTATAGGTGATACTATTCATGTTTACATTGCCTACTTGCTAGATTACATAGAACATTGCTTATGGTATGCTTAGATAAACGTAACCACTATTGCTTGAGAACACGTGTGTGCTTACTCTCTTCTGTCACCGCATTTTTTTTGCGAACCTCTCTCACTTATGCTGCCTTGACATGAAGATCATGGCTGGATGCGTTAACCTAACTCAAGCCCAGTTGACGGCTCTGATCAACGAACAAGTCGCTGCGGCACTTGCAGCCGCTCAGGCAGGAGGTCAGAACGCTCAACCACCCGTGGGCACGTTCAAAACCTTCATGGATTGCCAACCTAGTACCTTCAGTGGTACTGAGGGAGTTGCAGGCCTCCTCCATTGGTTCGAGAGGCTCGAAACTGACTTCGAGATGCGTGAATGCCCTGAGTCTCGTAGGGTAAAGTTTGCTGCTGGAACACTCGAAGGTGCCGCGTTAACCTGGTGGAAAGCACAGGTTCAAATGTTAGGGCTGGCAGCTGCTAATGCCACCCCCTGGAACGACTTCAAGGATCTAATTAAGGAGGAGTTTTGCAGTCAGGATGACATCCACAAACTAGAGGTGGAGTTTCTCAACTTACAGATGACGCGGTCGGAAACTGAGGCTTATACAAAGAGATCGAATGAATTAGCCACATTGTGTCCCACTATGGTAGACCCTCCCACCAAACGTATCGAGCTGTATCTCAAGGGCCTGGTGCCAGAAATTCAGAGTCATGTGACTGCGGCTAATCTTGGCACTATCCAGCAGGTCACTCGGCTTGCTCATCGTCTCACAGACCAGGCGGTAGAACAAAACAAACTACCGAAACATGTTAATGCTGCTACAACTTGTGCTCCTAGTGACAACAAACGTAAGTGGGATGGAAACCTGAGCAAGGGTTCCACTTCGGTCCAGTCCCAAGCGCAGCAGCGAAAGACAGATGACTACCAGAGCCCCAGACAGCAGTCTTCTGGTAGTCGCGGGCAGAGAAGATATCGAGGAAATCACCCAAGGGGCAACAATTGTAACAGACACCACAGTGGCCAGTGCAACAAGGGTCGTTGTCAGATGTGTCTCAAGATGGGTTATGAAGCCAAGGATTGCCGAAACTCACGTCCTGCAAACCAGGAACAACAACAGCAGCCTCAAGCTCCACAGAATCAGCAGCAACAACAAAGTTTTAGAGGATGTTTTCAGTGTGGTGCTAAAGATCACTACAAGAGACACTGTCTACAGTTGAACCGGAACCAGAATCAGGACGATGACCATGGAAACAAGAACGACAATGGGGATAGCGACGGGGGAAGCAATGGAAACAATGACGCCCAGGGCCGCGTGTTCTTGATTGGTCAGGGTGATGCAAGGAATGATCCTAACGCGGTGATGTGTAAGTTCTTTCTCGACGACTCTTATGTAACTATGTTATTCGATTCGGGGGCAGATGTCAGTTAGGTGTCTTTAAAGCTTAGTCAAGTGCTTAAACGTACACCAACTCCTTTAAACACCAAGCATGTCGTAGAGTTAGCTAATGGTAAGAGTTTAGAGGCCACACACATAGTTCAGGGTTGTAATCTTATCCTCGTTGGTCAGACTTTCTCTATCAATATCATTCCCATAGTTCTGGGTAGTTTCGACATCGTCATTGGGGTGGATTGGTTATCCCAACAGCAAGCAGAGATCTTATGCAAGGAGAAGATTGTTCGTATTCCCCGTTCTGGCAAGGAACCTCTCGAAGTTCAAGGCGACAAGAGTGGTGCCGTGGTTGGCATCGTCTCCTTCCTGAAGGCCCAGAAGTGTTTGCGAAAGGGCCACACTGCTATTTTGGCACTCGTTACTGACGCGTCGGCGAAGGAGAATAGATTAGAGGATATCCCAGTTGTACGCGATTTTCCTCAGGTGTTTCCTGAAGATTTACCTGGGCTACCGCCTCATCACCAGGTCGAATTCCAAATCGAGCAATAGCTGGTGCACCGTATCGCTTAGATCCATCAGAATTGGAAGAGCTATCCAGACAACTACAAGAGCTCTTGGATAAGGGCTATATTCGTCCTAGATCTTCACCTTGGGGAGCTCTAGCATTATTTGTGAAAAAGAAAGACGTTACCTTCAGGATGTGTATCGACCACCACGAACTCAACAAGGTGACCGTGAAGAATCGCTATCCTCTTCCACACATTGATGACTTGTTCGATCAGCTGCAAGGGTCGAGCTACTATTCGAAGATTGACCTGAGGTCAAGCTACCATCAACTGAGAGTCCGAGACGAGGACATCTCTAAAACAGCATTCAGGACTCGTTATGGGCATTATGAGTTCCTGGTTATACCTCTGGATTGACAAAACGCACCTACAGTCTTCATGGACCTTATGAATAGAGTGTGCAAACCTTACCTGGATAGGTTCGTTGTAGTTTTCATCAGCGGCATCCTGATCTATTCTAAGAGTCAGGAGGAACACGAGCAGCATTTATAACTTATTCTGGAACTCCTTCGAACAAAACAGCTGTATGCCAAGTTTTCGAAATGCGACTTCTGGCTTCATGAAGTCCATTTCCTAGGCCACGTGGTAAACAAGGATGAGATTCATGTTGATCCATCCAAGGTAGATTCGATTAAAAACTGGCATGCACCTCGCACACCAATGGAAATACGCCAACTCCTGGGTTTGGCAGGTTACTACAGAAGGTTCATCAAATATTTCTCGAAGATTGCGCAGCCACTTGCGCTACTGACACAGAAGGGTGTCACCTACCGTTGGGGTAGTACTCAAGATACCGCTTTTCAGCACCTAAAAGATAGGCTCCGTAGCGCACCTATCCTTTCATTGCCAGAGGGCACAGACGACTCTGTGGTTTATTGCGACGCACCCCTTCAGGGTCTTGGATGTGTGTTAATGCAGCGCGACAAGGTCATTGCTTATGCGTTACATCAACTTAAGGTTCATGAACGAAACTATACTACGCACGATTTAGAGCTGGGAGCTGTAGTTTTCGCGCTTAAGATATGGCGACACTACCTGTACGGTACCAAGTGCACCATCTACACCGATCAGAGGATTCTCGAGCATATCTTCAAGCAAAAGGAATTGAACATGCGACAACGACGATGGGTTGAGTTACTGAACGATTACGAATGTGCTATCAAGTACCATCCGGGCAAAGCCAACGTGGTGGCCGATGCCCTCAGTCGAAAAGATGCTACCCCTAGGCGTCTACGAGCATTGCAACTCACCATCCAGTCTAGTCTTCTTTCCCAGATACGAGATGTTCAGGTAGACGCATTGAAACTAGAAAACGTCAGGGCTGAAGCCTTACACGGCTCAAGGCAACGATTAGAACAAAAGGAAGACGGCGCTTTTTACGTAACAGGATGCATCTGGGTCCCACTCTATGGCAATTTTCGAGAACTTGTGATGGATGAAGCGCATAAGTCTCGCTACTCAGTACATCCTGATTCAGACAAGATGTACCACAACCTCAGAACTACGTATTGGTGGCCTAGCGTGAAGGCCCACATAGCAACGTACGTCAGCAAATGTTTAACTTGTGCAAGAGTTAAGACGGAGTATCAGAAACCATCAGGCCTACTTCAGCAACCAAAGATACCACCATGGAAATAGGAGGAAATTTCCATGGATTTTGTTACTGGCCTGCCTAGATCTCAACGTGGGAATGATCCTATTTGGGTGAGCGTGGATCGACTCACAAAGTCTGCTCACTTCTTGGCTATCAAGGAAACGGATAAGTTCTCCACTCTAGTAGACGTTTACTTAAAGGAGGTGGCTTCGAGGCACGGGGTGCCAATCTCTATTATTTCCGATCGCGATGCACGCTTTACTTCGTAACTGTGGCAAGCTATGCACAAATCCTTTGGCTCACGTTTGGACAAGAGCATAGCTTATCATCCTCAGACGGATGGGCAGTCTGAGCGCACTATTCAAACCCTCGAAGACATGCTTAGGGCATGTGTGAATTGACTTTGGCAACAGCTGGGAAAAGCATCTACCATTAGTAGAATTTTCATATAATAACAGCTACCACACCAGCATTCAAGCTGCTCCATTTGAGGCATTGAACGGGCGTAAATGCCGATCACCCCTTTGTTGGGCAGAGGTGGGTGATAGTCAGATTACTGGTCCAGAACGTGAGGTAGACGCAACGGAAAGAATTGCTTAGATACGGTAACGAATGACGGCGGCTCGTGACCGTCAGAAAAGCTACGCTCGAGTTCCAGGTTGGGGATCGAGTGCTACTCAAAGTTTCACTCTGGAAGGGTGTAGTTCATTTTGGCAAACGAGGCAAGCTCAATCCGCGGTATGTCGGACCATTCGAAATCATCGAGAAAATAGGCAAGGTGGCCTACAAACTGGACCTACCAGCAGAATTCGGTACAGCTCACAACGTTTTCCACGTGTCAAATCTGAAGAAGTGTCTGTCAGATGAGACCCTCAAAGTTCCTTTGAAGGAGCTCACTATCAACGATCAGTTGCGATTCGTTGGGGAACTAGTTGAAAATTACGGACCGGGATGTTAAGGTCCTCAAGCACACCAAAATACCTCTTGTATGAGTTCGTGGCCCAGAGTTCACCTGGGAACGAGAAGATCAAATGAAACTCAAGTATCCCCAGTTGTTCGAAAACAATGCAACTACTACTGAGGCTGAAGCTACTACGGAATTTCGGGACGGAATTCCAAATCAACTGGGGGATGATGTGACACCCCAGGAAAAACCAGTAAACCATAAAACGCAACTAGCTTCCTCAGTAACCGCATGCTAAATTTCGGGACGAAATTTCTTTCAAGTTGGGGATAATGTGACAACTCGTATTTCAAACCTCTCTTTGTGTGCTTTGATGTAACATGTTTGAACGATATATGATTATGTGAACCTGAATGATTAATTGAATGTAATGTTAGGTGATTATGTGAAACGAATGTATGTAGTATATAATTTGAACCGATCGCACAAGCCCTGTTGGGCCGCACAACTTGTACTCGAATCAAAAGGGCAGCCTAAGTTTGGGTTCGGCCCATTCCCCTTGAACTCCAACCGAATGCACAGCCCATTAGGGGTTTCGGCCACTCCCATATATAACCAATACAAAACCTTGTTGAGGGTTTTGTTTCCTCATTGTTTGCAAATCAAGAGCACACACCAAACCCTAATACCTCTCCCTCTCTCTCTCTCGAAGCCGACGGCAGCCCCTTACTCACTCGAGGTCTTCCTTGTTCCAATCATTTAATCCGGTTAGTGTTTTAGTGTTTTGTTGTTAATTGATTGTATGTTGCATGATGTTGTGATATATATATATATATATATATATATATATATATATATGCTTTACACGATGATTTAGTGATGTCTTAGGATTGAACATGATATATATAAACTGTTAAATCCTAGTGTTCATAGTAATCGACTCACACGTGTAATTGATAATGTTCTTATAAATCGGATTTGTATAATGATGATCTAGAACCGAATAGATAAAAATCGGCTGTTAGGGTTTAATAATCGAAGTGTTTGCATGATGGTTAGGATTTCATGTTGACATAAAAGTTTACTAATCTGATGATTCGAATTGAATGTTGTGATTACTGTTTATGCTTGATAAATTATTATGGTTCATATGAATCCAATGTTGATTGGTATTTTGATCGATTAGGGCATGATTGGTAACTGTTAGGATTATCTTACTAAAGGTCAAAGATGTAACTGATTTCCTAAATTACTGGATCATTAAATGGATCGCACAAGCCCCGTAGCCGCACAAGAGCTGAACATACCAGCTCTTGGATCGCACAAGGGCAATCGCACAATGGAGTCGCACAAGCTAGGTACCACCATTAAAGCATGGAGTACTGCTTAGTTATGCATGATCGCACAACATATTGTGGATCGCACAAGCTGGTGCCGATCGCACAAGATGTTGGGCCACACACAACCTGCTTGAACCATTTCGCTGTTGGGCCTCAAAACCCAAATTCAATCGCACAAGTCTTGTTCAGTCGCACAAGCTGAACTGGATCACACAAGGTTATTAACTGTTAACTGTTTGGGCCGTATGCTTGTTGGGATTGTTATTGGGCCGAGGTGGTTTCCAATCGCACAACCCATTGTGGATCGCACAAGCTATGCCGATCGCACAACGGGTTGGGCCGCCTGTTTATTGGGCTTCATCTTTCGGGTCGCACAAGTTTGGACCTGTTGGTACTTGACCGTTACTATTGATGTGTTAACATGTATTATGTGTTTGTCATGATCAATACGTGTTCGTAACCTGTTAGCTTATGTCTAAACATACGTGCATTACTTGAACCTAGACCTGACTTGTATGGTAACCATGTTAGGACGTGGTTGACCACACATAGCTCAAGTGACCTTTTTGTTTATCTGCCGAGCAAACCAAGGTGAGTTCACACTCTTTCCAAGGCATGGGATTCCCAGGGGTTGGGAATGGGATTGAATAACTACTTGAACTATCATTACCATTAAACTACTTACTATTGTCCTCGGATCGAGGGGCACGTACGTAAAACCTACGTACACGACTATAAGACCATCAACTCTATCATTTGAAGTCCCTCAATTATCGACTTAATCGCCGAGGCCTAGGGCGAGCAGGTCATTAGTAGATAGCGCTATTAGGTTTAACAAACCTCACACCGTGTCGTCCGAACGGGCGTGTACTAATGGACTATGGGCAAAGGGTCAATGCTGATAGACATTGACTTAGGGCACCTCTTACATTTTCGTAGCAGTCGATACGCGTGGTCTAGTAATACATGGGAAGCCCCCACTAATCTTCGCAACATGTCTCTGGGAGACCGCGATACTAATTAATACGATACATGGGTTACAAACGAACATACGATATACGAAACGAATGCTATAACTAAACAACCCACTGTGAACTCGCTCAACTTTGTTGTTGATTCGTTGCTACATGCCTTGCAGGTCGTTAGGTACTCTTGGAGCTTGCACAGGGAGGCACGGTCGTTGTGGGACATGGCAGTGTGTGCCATGCTAAGTACATTACCTTATTTCGTACTTAATACTTACAATGGGTTTTACATTTATGCTTCCGCTAAACACTTAACTATGTTTTGGTTTTGGACACCTTTCATATTGTTTGGTTGAATTTTATTTACTACTTACATTGTTCAATATGATTGGTGGCTTGATCCTGGTCAGTCACGCCTCCAGGTGGTGATACTCCGCGTGTGGATTTTGGGGGTGTGACATTTATGCTAGAATACTTTCATGCACTTTATTTGTCATTAACTTAGCTAGCCCACCTTAACAATTATAGCGCTATAGGAGTAGCATACCACCCGTCGGGGTATTGTTAAGTTAACATGCTTTACGGTCTCAATTACTTCGGTGTCGAGGGATGCACATTATACATTACGGTCTCGTTCACTTCGGTGACGAGGGATGCACATTATTCTTGTGAACACTCGGGTTTGGCCTATAGTTATGCATGCTAGCTACAACTTTGTATATGAATTGCCATGTTGGATTTGAGACAACCTTTTTATACTTATATGCTAGTATTCCAAAACTTGTATACTCGCCAATACTTTTATATTGAACTATACTTTAAAACATGTTGCAGGATTTTGATGATGATGATGAGGCACGGAACTTAGTAGGATGCCTAGAAACGCATTTTAAACTTTAAATACCTGTTGTATAGTAATTCATTTGTTTCAACTTGTTGTATTCGATCTCAAACAATGTAATTGATTCTTTTAGCAATGAAATGAAATTTACTATTTAAATACTTGTCACAATTTAGTGTTATGAGTAATGAGCAATCTATTTCGTCTTACTCCGATGTTTCCGCCATCGGTTGGGGTGTGACATGATGTTCCTGTTGTTTGCGTGGGAAGGGTGGCTAGATTTCACTTTTCTTCGGCGAACAAAACAAGGGAAATCGATCGCCCGTGGACTGTGGTTTGCTAGTGGGTCTGGGGATCGTAGAGAGGGGGAACCGAGAGAGAAGTGGAAAGGGCGATGGGTTGGGTTATTTTATTTTTGTTCAAATTAGAATGGATTAGGCTTAGGTAATTGGGTTATGTATTCTTTATTAGGCTAAAGGAGTAAAGGTTAAGTGATTGTTAATTGGGTTAATTTAGAGTGATTAATAATTATATAAATTATATAAATTGGGAATTTTGGTTGTATTTTAATAAAAATCAGAGTTTACATATTTTTTTATAAATTCATAAGATTTTTTTCTAACGGGGCGGTCGAAAATTTCCAAGGGATGCGGTCGGGATTTTACCGGAAATTAACACTGATTTTTTTCAAGGGGTACGTCCGCCCACCTTGGCCAAGGGGTGGGTCCGCCCTTGGGTTTGAGTTAATCAAAGAATTAAAATTAAAAGGGAATATTAATATTTATTAATACCGATTGAAACATGCATGATATTTCGGCGACAACAATTTGCTACGCGGTATTTGTTTTCATTAGTTTTTCAATCATTTAAATATATTGTATGAAACTTCTGTTAGTTTTCTTATTCGAATAATAGGTTAATTATATTTAAATATATTGTATGAAAGTTCTGTTAGGTTTCTTATTCGTATAATAGGTTAATTATGTTTATTGTTTCTTTTACGTTTTTGAATTAGTACGGAGCATCACTGTGGTCAATCTATGTCATAAGCATTACACATTTCAATTAAATAATAATTTAACATTAAAATTATCAACTACTCTCAGCCTTCGCCTCCGCCTCATTCACCTTCGGTTGATCACGTTATTGACAACAAGATCCCACCACCGCCGCCACCTCCGCACCCGCCGCAGTACCCACAGCACGACTATGCAGACCTGCCTCCCGCTGCGCAGGCGGTGGCTCGGGACTTCGATCGGCATCTCCGACGTTCTGAGCTATACCAGATGTGGATCATTGAGGCGCTCATGGAGCTCCGGGCTCACGCGGGATTGCCGCCCCATCCACTGCCACCGTCCCCACCGCCAGAGGATCAGTAGTTTTAGTTTTTATTTTGGATTAGACATTTAGTTGTACTTTTGTATTAGACATTCAGTTGCACTTTTGTTTTGTATGTACAAACTGATTTTATATATATTTATGGAGCTGGTCTTTTATTTACACGATGTTTGTTTGGATTGTTTGTGTTTATTTCATACGTCTCTTTCGCAACTTATTGTACGATGTTTTAATTAAACATGTTTGTGTAATTTAACATTATAAAATCGGTTAACATTTATAAAAACAATGGCATAAAGAAATGTATCGTTTAACGTAAGTGTACCGGGTGAGGAATGATGATTGGGTTATATCTATAAGGATCGATGATGAGGAATGTTAGGAGAAGCGTTGGGATTCAAGGGTTTAGACGCCATGGTTTGAGTAGTAATGAGGGTTTTTCAGAGAATTCTTTCTTTTTAAATTAAGTTATAGTCATATAATATATTTATAGAAGAAAAAGTTAAATACGGAGAGAAAAGGAATGTCGGGCTTCAGGGTAATACTCAACACAATTAGACTACTTACACTTAGTCACATAGCATGATTTAATAAACTAGACGCCTACGTAAAAAAATGTATAATTAGGTGACAATAGTTGAATTATGGTTTATGTTTAATGACTTAATTATACACTTTTTATATTATAAAATTGTTTTTAAAATTAGAATATTTGTTTTTAAAATTATAATATATGTTTTGTAAAACAAACATAAATCTACAACTTTTCAACAAAAAAAACACAACCAAACAACAAACCAGCACCCCACTTTTTTTCCACCAAAACCCCACTTTTTCCACCCAAAAACAAACTAACCCACCTAAGCGTTGCGCTTTGTCCAAAGCGCAGCGCTTAGGTACAAGATCAACAGACAATGTCTGACATGTTCAGTCCTTGTCTGTTGACTTTACATCTAAGTGTTGTGCTTTGGCCAAAGCGCAACGCATAGGTGTGTATAAAAAGCCAACAGGCGTGTGTGAATAGCCAATGCCTCTTATTCAATCTCAACAACCCCAAAAAAAAATAATGGTTTTTTACCTTGTTTGAGAATGTTGATTTCCGTGTAGAGTTCTTTAACGACCACTGTGTTGTCACTTCATGATTCACCTGAAATCTTGGATAGACGGGAACTAAAAATAATACTCAAAATTTAATGCTCAAGAAATGAAACCTAACCTCTGCATAAAGTAGAGCTCTTAGGCCACTTGGTATGGGGGGCGTCCCCAGCCCGTCATGGGGCGACGCCACCCCATACAACCATTTCCTCATCTGCGTGGTCGTCGAGTGCGTCCTGGCCAAGACGATGAGGATGGGTCTCCTCTTCTCACACACACACATATACATACAACACACACACACACACATATATATATATATATATAGATATATATTTTAGGCCCATCCTCCATTTCTTTAGGCCCGTCCTCTTTGCCCCATCCTCACACCCATCCTATGTGGCGGAGCATCCTTTGAGGACTGCCCTCCTCCCATACCGAGTAGCCTTATGTCACTTTCATGATGTAGTCTGCATTTTGAGCTTCTTCAATAGTGTTAAAAAGTTGCTCAATTACACTTGGAATAAGGCTACTCGGTGTGGAGGAGAGTAGTTCTTAAAGGATGTTGCGCCACGTAGGATGGGTGTGAGGACGGGCCAGAAGGGGATGGACCTAAGAAAATGGAAGATGAGCCTATATATGTGTGTGTGTGTGTGTGTGTGTTGTATGTATATGTGTGTGTGAGAAGGGGAGGCCCGGAACGACTGCAGGACGACGAACTCGACGGTGACAGGGCAGTGGAAACGGTGTTCCGGGGCGGCGCCGGTCCAAGACGGAGCTAGGACGCCCCCCACACCGGGTAGCTAACTCCAACATCCTCATGAAGCTCTCCATTTTGTACACAAAAAGCAAGAAAATAAAAAAAAGGAGTTAAACTGGATGAGACACAAGCATATATAATAAACTTATTTTATAAAAGTTTAATAGGTTTTATATATTTATAAATTCTATATCTCATAAATATTATTAAACTATTTAAATGAAGTTTATTTTGTTATCAGGTTTCAAATGCAAGTCAGTCAAGCTTTAGATATTTACACAAACATAAATTAAAAATCGTACCTTATCTTATCGAAACAAAATGTTTTATCCGATTGCTTATTACCCATGTTAGGATAATAACCCAATTCGAAAAGGCCCAATACCAACCCTAGTTTTCTTCTTGTCCCTCTTATCGATTAGTTGCAGAATCCCAAAGTCAAACACAACTAATTAATCCAGATCAATAAAAGAAATATGTACAAATCAATAAAAAAGGTTAATATTGGTACCTCAAATCATTTGTTGTTAGCAGTGGTATACTTGTTGGCAGCGGCCGTACTGATTGTCCGAGTACCATTATTGGTGATACTAGTTGTACCAATAAAAGCTCCATAGTACTCACAAACATTAGTACAATCTCCCAAATCCATGTATGCTTGTCGAGACACGGGCACACCACTTGATATTGTATGCGATTGTGCACTTAGGTAGTGCAGATTGCAGACTGTCAAAAATATGCTGGAATAATGCAGCCCTGAGTATTGCAGACCGTCTTACTGATTGGTATTTTATGAAGCAAGGATAGCAACAACAGTGGGCAATGATGACTGCCACTATCATCGTCCATTGCAATCGCTTTTCGTATCTTACTGGAAGATCGATGTGCCACGTCTAACAACAGCACCGCAAATAGTAACAATATTGCAACAGCATAAGTAAACATAAGTTTACCTAAACTGGAAATAGGTGAATGTTTTTAATAACTAACTTATACATATATTTGAATTATATTTCAGATCTTTATCATCCTTTTAATTTGACATACATCATAACTAATATATAAAAATCATATCTTATCTTTTTTATATTATGAAACAAACAACATGTTTAACATCAATGATTAAGTACATAAGTTATATTTTTCTTTTTAAATAGGTGTCCATAAAGTGTACTTCATAAATAATAATTGTTGAAGAATTAGATAACTAATCACAATAAGAGTTCCATAACCTAAGTTTTCATATGTATATTAAATTATGTCTATACATTCTAAAAAGAATAGCTATAAAATCCAGATATTCAAAATTAAAAATAAATGTGAGTTTCAAAAAACAATACAAGGTATAATATAAGATTAATACCCACAACTATGAATTGGCTAAGAACTCACAAAGTAGCCTGATTCTTGTGTTTGAAATCCTTTTAACGGTTCTGTAAATGCACAAAACTGTAATTATTTCACCACGCTTTCCTAGATCCTGAAAGATTCGGGTGAGATCAGAGATCATCACCTCTTGGAAGGTTTGGAGCTTTCCCAACTATATACCTTTGCAAATATTTAATAAAAGTATATTAATCGAATTGGTAATTATTAGTTCCGTAATTTTTATTACACATATAATTAATCGATATAGATTGAAACTATTATAAAAATTTCATAACTTGTATATTTTTCAAAAAAAAAAAAAATCAGATTAAGGTATATAAACTTTTATATTCATGTTTTCCATATTTTTTTTATAATATAACATGATTGAAATATAAAACAAATTCAAAAGATAACCAAAAATTCAAAAAAAAAAAAAACGAGATCTAATCTAGTATGATTATGAACATTAAACAAGTTTCAATTTAATAAAAAAAAAATAATCTAAAATAAAAGTCCCAAATTTTATCATCCAAGAACCCTAAAATTTAATACGGATTTTGGATACCCTCTATCATAGAAATTGATGGAGAGATTTTGTAGATCTCGAAAGACTAAGTGGAATAAACACAAGAACTACATTGTTTGATGAAGAATTAAAGGAGATATGAGAATATGAAATTCCAAGCCTAGAATTAGTTCTTTCTTGAATCCATAATTTGGAGAGAGGTTTGCACGAATTGGAGGCTAGGGTTTACGTTTTAGAGGAATATAATTTTATTATTTGATGAAGATATTATTTTCTAGTATGAGGAATATAATTTTAAATTACTTTTGTAATTTAAAATTAATACTTATCATATTTATTTAAACTAGTTATAAAAACAGTTGCCGCGTTGCGGCGAACTTCTTTTGTTATTTAGTCTGTGTTTACATGTGTTTAAAATCACTACGAGCGTGTTGCACACAGAACCGCTGACAAGAATAAAAAGAAAAGGTAGAAAAAAACACTAAAAAATAACCGAAAGAAAATCAACTAAAAAAGTTGTACGGTAATGATGTTGTTCGGTAGAAACCAGTAGTCAGAGATGAGCAAATAGTAATGGGTACAGGTACCGAATTTCCTGAACCGAAAGAACCTAAGTACCAGTTCGTTACTGACGTTTGGCGTTCCTGGTACCGGTTCGCTACCGGTTTTTATCTTCATATACCGATACCGTAACCGGGGTATCAGTTGGCGTCGAGCTCATCCCTACCCCTGAAACTAAAAAAAAGTTGTACGATACCCTTGTTGTTCGTACGGTACATGTGATCAGGGATGAACAAATGGTACTGAGTAGCAGTACCAAACTTATCGAACTAAAAGACTAACCAACTCAATCCGGTATCGACTTTTGGCGTTTTATGTATCAGGTTGGTGCTGGTTTTTACCTTCATGTACCGATAACGAACTGGTATTTTCGATACAAGTACTGGTTGACACCACACTTATAAGCTTAAAAAGTAAAGAAAATAACAAATTTATATATTAAAACTTTATTATATTATAATATTTAAAAAAACTGTTCATTGCGTTTTCTTTTTAATGTATAGACAATTTAATAAATTAAACTGCCCTTGATTTTCTTGATTGTATATCTCTTAAATGTCAACATATACACGTATGATTTAGTAAGGATAAATCAGGAAAAAAAAGATACATTTTAGATGGAAAAACCTAATAGATATCACCCCATATGTTATGTGTTCTTTATTTGATTTCACTTAATAGAGTGATATGTGTTGTGTATTTGATTTATCTTATTATATACTAGATATAGATTAAGTAAACGTCCCTGGATGAATAGGAGAGTTCTAATTCGGTCGATTTCACCATCCTTAAGCTGCATGCGTTAAGATATTTTGAAAACTTGAAACGGAACCTGACATGATAGATTATCGGTGGAGGTATCCACACCTCCCCCCCCCAAAGTATCTACACACCCCCTAATCCTAAATGACCCTCATTGCCCAATACGCCCTGAAAGTGGCCCCACCCATACGCCCCTCATTGCCCAATACGATTGAAAAGTATTTACACACCCCCCTGCCATCTAATTAATGCCAATCATTGGGTGTCAGCCAATGATTACCAATGATTGGGGTGTGTGGATCTTTATTTTGATAGGGTATTTAATGCCAATCATTGGGTGTCACCTCAAACTATTCGCTATTGGCCGCTGCCACCCCCAACTATCACTTTGACGTCCATCACCCCCAACTTAACACTTAGTGTGTTCTGTCACCACATCGTTAACTGATCACTAACTTTAGATCCCGTTACTATACTTTTGGGGGTGTCATATGGATCTTAGGAGAGTTTTAGGGATCTTATGACACCCCAAATGTATAGTAACAAGATCAAAAGTTAGTGATCAGTTAACGATATGGTGACAGAACACACTAAGTGTGAAGTTGGGGGTGGCGGGCGTCAAAGTGATAGTTGGGGGTGGCGGGCGTCAAAGTGATAGTTGGGGGTGGCAGCGGCCAATAGCCAATAGTTAGGGGTGATAAAATCCAATAACCCATTATAAAATGGCAATTTTTTATAAGTATTATTAAACGTTTTATTAAATGTCAACTTTTTTATTTATCAATTATTATTATGTGTTTAATTTTATTAAATGGGTTTATTAAAACGTTTTATTAAATGTCAACTTTTTTATTTTTCAGTTATTATTATGTGTTTAATTGTTTCCATAACGCAATGTGTATGTTAAAAAATGTCAACTTCTGAAAGTCTTTAATTGTTTTTCAATTGTTGTTTATTAACCATAACGCAACAAGAAACATAATTCAAAATGTAATTAAACATCGTTTTATTAATTTAATACACAAATCATGTAACTTTGATACAGAATGTAACGACTAAACCCTAAACCCTAAACCCTAAACCATAGATCGATAATTGTTACATATTTTTTAATTCCTATACAGGAAAATGATGGGTGCAGCTAGCATACACAATTCAAAGACAGCCCGACTGTCTTGAAATTGCATACCGAACCCTACCTTCCAACGGGATTCTGCTTCACATCTACCACACTGAGATGGCACAAGGGATCAGAAGGTTGGAGCAGTGGAGTCGGCATTTCGTTTATTAACACCGTCCAGTCTTCCACGCCTTCTCGGGATGGTGAGCGAAGTCGCATTCCCGTTGGTCGAAGGCTAATGAGAACACTAAATGAACTCCTCTCTTGGAAGGACATGTCACGGGGCAAACTGTGTTGGCTAGCGTCACTTGGAGCTGATGAGGCAACAGGCTACTCCAATAACACGTAATCCTAGATCGGCGTTCTAGTGCATGAATCTGAAATACGAATGTAGTTTCTCCATAAAATGCTACCACCACCGTCAAAACACCGACTTTCGATATCCTGTTAATAAAAAAATACAATTTAGCATTAGACTCGGCATTCGAAAATATATTGTAAAAATTAAAAAAAAAAAACAAAACACCACCACAGCCGACACACCACCACCACAGCCGAAACACCACCACCACCACAGCCGACCCACCACAATCACCAACACCCACCACCACCACAGCCGACCCGCCACCACCAGCACCACCAACACAGCCGACCCGCCACCACCACCCCAGCCGACCCACCACCACTACCACCAACACAGCCGACCCACCACCACCCCAGCCGACCCACCACCACCACCACCACCACCACCAACACAGCCGACCCACCACCACCACCACCACCAACACAGCGGACCCACCACCACCACCACCCTAGCCGACCCACCACCACCACCAACATAGCCGACCCACCACCACCACCACCACCCCAGCCGACCCACCACCACCACCACCACAGCCGACCCACCACCACCACCACCACCAACACAGCCGACCCACCACCACCACCACCACCAACACAGCCGACCCACCACCACCACCACCACCCCAGTCGATCCACCACCACCACAACCCCAACATCACCACCACCACCAGCACAACCACAACCCCAACACCACCACAAACCGCCAAAATAAAACCACAAAAAACAAGGGTAAACAAACCTTGAATATTCCGACCGTATACACCGATACGAGAGCGAAAACTATACGAGAGACGACTGTGGTCCCCTTCCGGATTGTCATCCTGTGGTCCAGAACTCCTCCAAAAAATAACTTTTGGATTTGGATATTGTACTTGTTCTCGGATAAAGTATAAAAGAGAAGGTGAAACTAAACTTCAATGAGACCCGTATGGGTCGATGAGAGGCATATGCAAGTGGGGTGTCATAAATGTCCTGTCAACTTTTCAGAAAAGGTAGGAGGATATGGGTCTCATCGGGCTATACGAGGCATATGGGCTGAAAAGTTGTCAGGATTCGTACCCACCATACGAGCGTATGGGCCTATGAGCGGCATATTGGTTTGGTTTTTTTTTAAAAAAAGCTTGTATATGCTGGTTGCAAATGTCTGGTATTTTTGTCATCCTTACTTGCCACAGAAATATACACCATCTTCACAATCACAAATTCACAATGGTTTTTTGCAAATGTGGTAGGACGGCTACACTAAGAACATCTTGGACTGAAGCTAATCCCGGACGTCAATTTTACACTTGTCACAGTCTGGTATGTTTTTAATATATATTTTTTCCATTAACCCTTGTATATTAGTGATTTTTTTTTCGTGTCAGCGTTCTAAGTGCAACTTCTTTGTGTGGGTCGATCCTCCCATGTGTCGTCGGGCATGTGTGGTCATCAAAGAACTGATGGATACGAAGGCTGTGCTGAAAAACGAAGTCAATTTTTTGAGAGAGGAGGTTCGAATTAATAAATTGCAAGAAGCGGAATTTGAAGAATTTCATTCAAGTGTTGTTCGTAAGAGGGAGCGTTGGTTGATAATCAGTTGGATTTTTTTTATGTTGTTTGTCTTGTTATTTTTCATTGTTAGTATGTAAGTTTATGCAAGACATGTAATCGAATATTAGTACATGTAATCGAATATTAGTTATAAATGTCGTTTTTTATATATATTAAGTTTTAAAAAAAATGTAATCGAATATTGTGTTGTTTGTCTTGTTATTTTTCATTGTTATTATATATAGTAAGTTTTTTTTTTTTTTTTAAAAATGTTGTTTTTTAAAATAAGTCGACTAAGCATAAATAACAAAACCAACAAACATTCGTCAAGTTACAAATAACATACCAATGTTTAAACATACCAAAATAAATAAGTATTTTTTCATACATGCCCACAAATATTTAACAAAATAAAATTCACCCAACAAATACAAATACTAACCCTCCATCTCCTCATCGCTGTCGTCAGAATCATCCCCACCACCTGCATGTGTCCTGGACGGACCTGCCTCCATGTCGAAACCCGGATAAACTCGTGGATGTGGCGGGGGTCGAACAGGCAACCCCGCCTGGGTAGGTCTCTCGGCCTCACTAGCCATCACCCACTCCATCAAATCCTCCATCCGGTCCATCCGCCTGTCCATCCGCTGAAACTGCTGTGTCCAGCTGGCCATCATACCATCCTGACCCGCCATCAGCCTCTCAAGGAGACGTTGGGTGGACTGAGGCAACCGCACTGCATGATAAACGCGTTGTGGAATCTGTGGCGGCTCCTGCGGATGCACCTGGTCAACCTGAGGTTCCATGTCTCCATCCATATCAGGCACGTCAGCAACATGCGTCATCTCCACCTCCCCAGCCTCGAGCAGCGCCTGGTGGACTATCGATTGGGGTTCATAAATCTGTTGGTGTTCGTCAACAAACCGATGCCCGATATCCGGAAAGTTCACCGCAATCTTCATCCCTCTCATCGTCCTAAGATCTAAGGGCTCGTGTGGTGCTGGGGCCGGCATATCATCAAGGAATGGGTAATACAGACCGCAATGCTGGGCAATACGCGTGATAAACGCCCCTCCAATCAAACGGCTATGCCTCTGCCGTTTGCCGTACGAGGCGAAATACTCCGCCAGACAGCGATGGAGGGTGCACGTTGTGCCGTATATAAGTAGTACAGAAAGAAAAGATCCACCTTCGTGACCCACTCTACGCTTTTGCCACGCGCAGAGATCGACGTGGCAATGCAGCGGTGTATGTAGCAAATGAGTGGGTCAGGAATCGTAGAAACTCGGGCCTTCTTACCGAACGGTCCAGCACCTAGAGTGGGCCACCAAGCAAACAACTGATCATCAGGCATAGCCCAAATCGCGGTGGTATAGATGTCCTGAACCAACTCATCATCGGTATAGAACCCGGTGGCAACAGCAAACTGACCCAGCGACCAATTTTGTCGCTACCCAAACAAACAGAAAGATACCTCGGGAGGCGGTGCTTCCACATTCGGATCGTCCATATCCGAATTGGGTCGGTCAGCCGGCCGTGGACGAAACACGAATGTGGACAGAAACTCCACCATCATGGTCCTATGAGACGGCCCAGCCGCCACCGAAAACATGCGATCCCACGGGGAATTCTCCCTGATCAAACCCCGGGCTCTCCCCTCCTCCCCGACCTCCCGTAAAGCCTCCCATGACAACACCCTCTGCCGACCCACCTTCATTTGTCGCAACCTGTTAAAACGTTTATACTCCCTAGAATTGTTCGGGTAGTCCATATAGGGAATACCCAAACAATCACCCCCGGCCATCCCATCGAATCCAGGCACCTGTACCACACCAAACTCCTCCTCGTCTGACGACATATCTGCAAAAATTAATATATAATACTTGTCATATTATAACTTGTAACAAATTTCTAACAAAATTAACATCTAAATAATCGACAAACCACCACCGCCACCACCGTCAAACCCCCACCACCACCACAGCCGCCTAACCACCACCACAGCCACCACCACACCACAACAACCACCACCACAACCACAACAACAACAACCACC
The DNA here is from genome assembly GCF_002127325.2 of Helianthus annuus. Lineage (NCBI taxonomy): Eukaryota > Viridiplantae > Streptophyta > Magnoliopsida > Asterales > Asteraceae > Helianthus > Helianthus annuus. The sequence goes on from NC_035442.2 coordinate 160,896,773, forward strand.
ACCACCAGCACCACCGTCAAACCCCCACGCCTACCACAGCCGCCTAACCACCACCACAGCCACCACCACACCCGCCTTACCACAACCACAGCCGTCAATAACCACCACCACAACCACCACCATCACCACCACAACCACCACCACAACCACCGTCAAACCCAACACCAACACTACCGTCAAACCCAACACCACCGGCCATAATTAAAAAAAACAAAATAAACAAAGGAAAGATGAAATAATACACTAACCTTTTATGAAAATATGGACCGTATAGGTTGATACGTTCTAAGCCGAGCTATACGAGAGAGACAGTGTGTGTTTCTTGGTGTTTTAGTGTGTGGGGTTAAAATGTTTTAGATCTATTCTCTATTTAGTCAAACCTGAAAAGTAGTTTTTGTTAAAGCGTATGAAGTGTATAAATCGTATAGTATAACCAATTTATCAGCTCCTGTACAGGAGGATAAACTGGTTAAGGCTTTTTTGTTCTATGGGAGATGTGCGAGTTCGAAACTCGGAGGAGGCCGGTCCGATACAGAAGGACCCCTCCCTTTTTTATTTGACATTTTTTATTAAAAATAATAATAATAATAATAATAATAATAATAATAATAATAATAATAAATAACAATAACAATAATAATAATAACAACAACAACAACAATAATAATAATAACAATAATAATAATAATAAAAACAACAATAATAATAATAATAATAATAATAATAATAATAATAATAATAACAACTAATAATAATAACAGCAATAATAATAATAATAATAATAATAATAATAATAATAATAATAATAATAATAATAATAATAATAATAATAATAACAATAATAAAGAATTTCACGAAAAGGAATTTGTTAACTTGGCAAAGGTGTTAGTAGATGTATCGTATTACACAAGGTAGGGCGTTAGTAGATAGTAATAGAACTTCACGAAAAAGAATTTGTTAACTTGGCAAAGGTGTAACATCCGTGAAATATAGTGTATGCAACAATTTAAAAAAAATATATTAATTAGGGTGTTTTATAACATAAAAAACCCTTAATTAACACATAAAATTGTTAAAAAAATTAATTTCATATGAGTCGTATAGGGCAATGAGACCCATATACAACTCCTATAAGGTGCTCATTGATCAATAAGCCTCCCCTGGTTGACACCTTATGAGTGTCTCATTGATCAATAAGCATCCCCTGGTTGATACCTTATGAGTGTCTCATTGACCAAAAAGTCTTTCCTGGTGGTTTCCTGGAAACCACCAGGGGAGACTTTTTGGTCAATGAGACACTCATAAGGTGTCAACCAGGGGAGGCTTATTGATCAATGAGCACCTTATAGGAGTTGTATATGGGTCTCATTGCCCTATACGACTCATATGAAATTAATTTTTTTTAACAATTTTATGTGTTAATTAAGGGTTTTTTATGTTATAAAACACCCTAATTAAAATTTTTTTTTAAAATTGTTGCATACACTATATTTCACGGATGTTACACCTTTGCCAAGTTAACAAATTCTTTTTCGTGTAGTTCTATTACTATCTACTAAGGCTCTACCCTGTGTAATACGATACATGTACATTGTCACCCATTCATAGTTGTATACGTCGGTGAGGTATTTCATCGGACAATCATCCCGTTAACTTAGCAATAATAATAATAATAATAATAATAATAATAATAATAATAATAATAATAATAATAATAATAATAATAATAATAATAATAATAATAATAATAATAATAATAATAATAATAGTAGTAGTAGTAATAATAATAATAATAATAATAATAATAATGATAATAATAATAATAAAACATATGCACATTTAAAAAAAATGATGTTATATCTAGTCCCGGCAAACGGGTCGGGTCGGGGGTCGGGTATGGTCTTTGACCCATGACGATATTTTATGAAATGAATTTTGTGTATTATAAAATGTCAAATTTTTTATTTATCAATTATTATTATGTCTTTAATTATTTTTCACTTGTCATTTATAAACCATAACGCAATAAATACACGAAACATCGTTTTATATTAATACACAAAACATGTCGTTTTAATACAAAATGTAACGACTAAACCCTAAACCCTAAACCCTAAATCGCTAACTGTTACATATTCTTAAATTCTTGCAAACTGTATCAGTTATGCAGATCTCTATTCGGTCACCATATTGTTGCTATCAAGTTTAAGGACGCGTTCCACGGTAAACGTGCTTTCCGCTTCCCCATTACCACATGAAGAACCTCCGACCTGATCTGGCGCTCCCTCGTTGTCGCAGAAGAATTCTCAGTAACCGGTTCCACAGCATGAATAACCAATCCATACAGAAGGAGTTCTCCCTCGAGGTTGCTGACGCAGAAGCATTGTCGTTGGTGGAGGTGGAACAACATTCCAGTTCACCCTCACAGTCACCGGAAAATATCTACTTCCACCGTCACAGACTGTGGGTGCAGAAGCATTGTCGTTGGTGGACGTTCCGGTGCATGAATCTGGAATACGAACGCAGTTAAGCGTTTGAATCTGAAATATGAACGCAGTGTACTTGTCCATAAGGATTACGCTACCACCACCGTCAAAACACCGACTTTCGATATCCTGTTAATAAAACATACAATTATAGCATTAGACCCGACATCCGAAAATATATTGTTAAAAATAATAAATATAATAATAAAAATAACATATGCACATTTAAAAAAAACGATGATATAAGTCTAGACCCAGCAAACGTGTCGGGTCGGGGGTCGGGTAGGGTTACGCTACCACCAACACCACCACACCCGCCTAACCACCACCACCACCACCACCATTACCACCACAGCCACCACCACACCCGCCTAACCACCACCAACACCACCACCACTACCACCACAGCCACCACCACACCCGCCTAACCACCACCACCACCACCACCACACCCACCACAGCCACTACCACCACACCCGCCTAACCACCACCACCACCACTACCACCACAACCACAGCCACCACCACACCCACCTAACCACCACCAACACCACCACCACTACCACCACAGCCACCACCACACCCGCCTAAACACCACCACCACCACCACTACCACCACAGCCACTACCACCACACCCGCCTAACCACCACCACAACAACCACCACCACCACCACCACAGCCACCACCACACCCGCCGAACCACCACCACAACAATCACCACCACCACAGCCGTCAATCCCCACCACCACAACCACCACTACCACCACCGCCGTCATTCCCCACCAAAGTCAATCCCCCACCGCCGTCATTTCCCACCACAGTCAATCCCCCACCACCATCAAACCCAACACCACCGTCAAACCCAACACCACCATCAAACCCAACACCACCACAAACTGCGGAAACAAAACCAAAAAGTAAAAAAAGGTTGAAGATTAAGCAATAAAATTTGGAAGACAAACTAACCTTCATCGTGTGGTCCAGAGTTTGTCTTGTGAAAATCGTGTGGTCCAGAGCGTGTGTGTGTGTGTTCTTGGTGTTTTAGTGTGTGAGTTTTCAAATTTTAGATCTAGTTTACCCCTTTATTGAAGTTGGGAAAGTGTTTGCGTTCAATGAGGGACGTATGGTTCAATGAGCAACTTATAGGAGTTGTTGGGTTTAAAGCGTATGAAGTGTATAAAGGATATACTATAACCAATTTATCAGCTCCTGTACAGGAGGATAAACTGGTTAATGCTTGTGTGTTCTATGCGAAGGGTGTGAGTTCGAAACCTGGGGGAGGCCGGTCCGATACAGAAGGACCCCTCCCTTTTTTATTTGTGTAATTCTAATTTTTTTATTATTCATTTATTTATATTAAAATTAATTCCTTTTATTAAAAAAACAGATTTCATTTTTAGTTTGAGTCAACAATTTTAAATCCATTTAAAACAATAATTTTCTTTTATTTTGTACTCTTTTCTTTTAAATGAAGCACTTTAATTAAAAAAAATTATAAAAAAATTGTTGCGTACACTATATTTGACGGATGTTACAATATATTTAAATTATAATAAAGAGAAACATTAATAAGTTCGTTGCGTACACTATGTTTCACAGATGCTACACCTAACACAAGTCAATAACTTCTTTTTGTCGAGTTCTATTCCTACGTAGTAACGCCCTACCCTGTGCAATACGAGACATGTACATTGTCTCCCATTCCATAGCTTCCATACTTCGGTATATATTCCAAAGTCCATTTGGTACTGGCATCGGGCTATCATCCGCTAACTTAACCATGATGAAATGGCTATCTTCGACATAAGCAATCATTAAAATGGAATGGTTCGGGTAAACCTGCGGTCCATCGAACATCCGGAAGTAAGTTTGACAAACACCGTTGCTTAAATGTTGAACAATCACCCCAAATTTTTGTGCCACCAACAACCCTGTGTAGGGTAACCACATCCAGCATGCCATAGGTGCAGGTTCAACATTTAACCAATTTATCAATCGATACACATTATCGTAACATCCCTTGCCCAATGATTCGAGTATATGCCCCCAACGCTCTGTTAATGAACATCTCGTCGAGTAGCTCTTGGCGGACCCACTTCCACTCTTTCTGGTCATACCCCAAACCCATAGCTATGGATCGAAACCCACAGTTACCGTCCGGCTCTTCGATATGCGTTATGTATCTCCGATAGCTAGATGGAAGCCAATCCTTAAAACGCTCGATCACGTTTTTGTACCTATAATTGGCAGAAAAATAAAAAAACTAAAAAATATTAAAAAATAAAAAATTGAAAAAGAATTCTAAATATATGTATGTATATACGTATGTACTTGTGCCCGGCCAACCGTGGAAAGTCTTTATCTATAATTGGAAGTGTATTTTTTTCTTCTTTGGTTTTCTTTGAACGACTACGTCGCACATTTGGCTTTTGAGTGTATTCGTTCCTCTGTGATTCAGGTTGTTTATCTTTATTCTTTTGTTGTTTTACTTTCGTAGTTGGGCGACCCCTAGTATCTTGTTGTACCTCAGGCGGTTGATGGTCAGTCATACTTGGATTCAACACCGCTTTCATCTTCGACAACATACTTTTTACCACTAGAGGTGGCTGCGTATGTAGTTGCTGTGTGAGGTTATCCATTTCCGCCTGAACATTACACTCGTCTTGATTAAGTTCTTCTGTCGAAAAATCAAGTTTTGTCCAGAATTTATCTATCGCGGCAAGTGGAATTTTGCAACCTGTTTTTCAAGAATCATTGTTAAAACATGAAGTATAATGATGATTATATTCTATGGATCGAACCATATGTTATAGTTGTTATGTTACCTGTATTTTCCCACCACTCCATCTGACAAGCACATGGCAACCCACAACCCGTAGAAAGCTGGTGGTCACAAGTCCCCACTCCTGCCCTCAACACATTTAGCTTCTTCCACTCGACAACCAATAACTTTAAGGCTTTTTGGGAAACATTACCGCGTAGGTTGTCAAAAAATGGAAATATGTGGTCCCCCATTTGCACGGACCTGCTCTCCTGAAAACTAAGTTTTATTTGTATCTTTTGTGACTCTACAACTTTGCCAACATGACACACAAGTCTATGGAGCGAGTTGTTTGGCCCTTTAATGTATCTCTTAAACTTAGAATGTTGGCTTTCAACTCTGTTGGTTGTATGTTGACCAAAATTAGGGACTGTGTTAGTCCAAGCTGAAACGAACTTTTCTTTATAATCTTTCAGCCACACATCATAAAAATAATCCAGAACATCTGAAAAAAAAATTGAATACAATGATTTGTAATGTTTGTATGTATATATGTATGCATGAATGTATGTAAACTAATATAATATGTACTTGATCGTCCGTCGTTAACCAGTCGCGTGAAAAGCCGCTGAAAGTTATAATTGTATATCGTCGGAATGGGAGAATTACACAGTCGAGACCAAGAAAGCTTGAATATTTTCCAGTCTTCATCCGTAAATTCTGTGAGAGGTGCCACCTACATAGCAATTTGGAAGCTTTTGGGAATACTTTATCGCAAGCATTCATCAAAGCTTGATCCCTATCTGTTACAATTACACGTGGCTCTATGCAATCTACTAACAATTCTTTGAGCTTCTCCAGGACCCATAAGAAGTTATCTTTTTTTTCTTTAGAGACAAACGCATGAGCCACACAAAAAGACTTGTGTGCCGATGTCACACCCACAACTTGAATAAACGGAAGCTTATACTCATTCGTCTTGTAGGTAGCATCAATTATCAACACATGTGGGAATGCACGCCATATGTTGTACGAGTCCGGATGAACGAAAAAAAACCTCCTCGACAACGTTTGTGGAGGGATTCACTCTGGTGAAATAAACGTACCTTTCTTCTTGCAACATGCTCTCCAATATCTGCATTGGAGTTCGATCGCCGTACATTTTCGTTTAATCTTTTTAATCACGTTTTGTACATCTTGTAGAATGCACACGCTATGTGGGTACTGATTTCTTATGGTTAAATGTATATTTGTAGGCTCCATGTCTTGCATATAAAGTCTCTCCACCAGTGATTCTTCGTCCGGGGTCAGCCTTCTAGCAAACGCGTGGCCCTCGAGAAATTCAGCAGGCTCATGGTTGTGAATGTTTTTCTTCTCCACAAGGCTCCAACTACCACTACTTGAGTCTAGTTTCCCTATCAGACTAAAAGGACAGCCGACCTTTTTACTACCGGAACGCCGAACGGATGCTTTACTTTTGTGTTCGCCGCCACGATCGCATTGCAACCATATCTTCACTGTCCTTGCTGACGCACCTTCGCCTTTTTTCCTCGTTCGTTGGGTGACATTGACGTAACCTTTCGCAACTTCTCTTTTGTATACCCAATTCTTCAATTCTTCAAGTGACCCAAATACCTCAAAAAAAAGGTTCATTAGAAATCCACATAAATGAAATTAATATATTAATTTGTCAAAAAAACAATAAAAAACTCGGGTTCAACATCGGGTTCGGGTTAATATGTATAACATATGCACATTTAAAAAAAACGATGATATAAGTCTAGACCCGGAAAACGTGTCAGGCCGGGGGTCGGGTAGGGTTACGCTACCACCAACACCACCACACCCGCCTAACCACCACCACCACCACCACTACCACCACAGCCACCACCACACCCGCCTAACCACCACCAACACCACCACCACTACCACCACAGCCACCACCACACCCGCCTAACCACCACCACCACCACTACCACCACAGCCACTACCACCACACCCGCCTAACCACCACCACCACCACTACCACCACCACCACCACCACCACTATCACCACAGCCACCACCACACCCGCCTAACCACCACCAACACCACCACCACTACCACCACAGCCACCACCACAGCCGCCTAACCACCACCACCACCACTACCACCACAGCCACTACCACCACACCCGCCTAACCACCACCACAACAACCACCACCACCACCACAGCCACCACCACACCCGCCGAACCACCACCACAACAATCACCACCACCACAGCCGTCAATCCCCACCACCACAACCACCACCACCACAACCACCACCACCACAACCAGCACCACCACCACCACAGCCACCACCACAGCCACCACCACCACCACCACCACCACCACCACCACTACCACCACCACTGCCATCAATCACCACCGCCTTCATTCCCCACCAAAGTCAATCCCCCACCGCCGTCATTCCCCACCACAGTCAATCCCCCACCACCATCAAACCCAACACCACCGTCAAACCCAACACCACCACAAACTGCGGAAACAAAACCAAAAAGTAAAAAAAAGGTTGAAGATTAAGCAATAAAATTTGGAATACAAACTAACCTTCATCGTGTGGTCCAGAGTTTGTCTTGTGAAAATCATGTGGTCCAGAGCGTGTGTGTGTGTGTTCTTGGTGTTTTAGTGTGTGAGTTTTCAAATTTTAGATCTAGTTTACCCCTTTATTGAAGTTGGGAAAGTGTTTGTGTTCAATAAGGGCCGTATGGTTCAATGAGCAACTTATAGGAGTTGTTGGGTTAAAAGCGTATGAAGTGTATAAAGGATATACTATAACCAATTTATCAGCTCCTGTACAGGAGGATAAACTGGTTAATGCTTGTGTGTTCTATGCGAAGGGTGTGAATTCGAAACCTGGGGGAGGCCGGTCCGATACAGAAGGACCCCTCCCTTTTTTATTTGTGTAATTCTAATTTTTTACTATTCATTTATTTATATTAAAATTAATTCCTTTTATTAAAAAAAATAGATTTCATTTTTAGTTTGAGTCAACAATTTTAAATCCATTTAAAACAATAGTTTTCTTTTATTTTGTACTCTTTTCTTTTAAATGAAGCACTTTAATTAAAAAAATCATAAAAAAATTGTTGCGTACACTATATTTGACGGATGTTACAATATATTTAAATTATAATAAAGAGAAACATTAATAAGTTCGTTGCGTACACTATGTTTCACGGATGCTACACCTAACACAAGTCAATAACTTCTTTTTGTCGAGTTCTATTACTACGTAGTAACGCCCTACCCTGTGCAATACGAGACATGTACATTGTCTCCCATTCCATAGCTTCCATACTTCGGTATATATTCCAAAGTCCATTTGGTACTGGCATCGGGCTATCATCCGCTAACTTAACCATGATGAAATGGCTATCTTCGACATAAGCAATCATTAAAATGGAATGGTTCGGGTAAACCTGCGGTCCATCGAACATCCGGAAGTAAGTTTGACAAACACCGTTGCTTAAATGTTGAACAATCACCCCAAATTTTTGAGCCACCAACAACCCTGTGTAGGGCAACCACATCCAGCATGCCATAGGTGCAGGTTCAACATTTAACCAATTTATCGATCGATACACATTATCGTAACATCCCTTGTCTAATGATTCAAGTATATGCCCCCAACGCATTCTGTTAATGAACATCTCGTCGAGTAGCTCTTGGCAGACCCACTTCCACTCTTTCTGGTCATACCCCAAACCCATAGCTATGGATCGAAACCCACTGTTACCGTCCGGCTGGGCATCTTCGATATGCGTTATGTATCGCCGATAGCTAGATGGAAGCCAATCTTTAAAATGCTCGATCACGTTTTTGTTCCTATAATTGGCAGAAAAATAAAAAACTAAAAATTATTAAAAAATAAAAAATTGAAAAAGAATTCTAAATATATGTATGTATATACGTATGTACTTGTGCCCGACAAACCGTGGAAAGTCTTTATCTATAATTGGAAGTGTATTTTTTTCTTCTTTGGTTTCTTTGAACGACTACGTCGCACATTTGGCTTTTGAGTGTAGTCGTTCCTCTGTGATTCAGATCTTTATTCTTTTGTTGTTTTACTTTCGTAGTTGGGCGGCCCCTAGTATCTTGTTGTACCTCAGGCGGTTGATGGTCAGTCATACTTGGATTCAACACCGCTTTCATCTTCGACAACATACTTTTTACCACTAGAGGTGGCTGCGTATGTAGTTGCTGTGTGAGGTTATCCATTTCCGCCTAAATATTACACTCGTCTTGATTAAGTTCTTCTGTCGAAAAATCAAGTTTTGTCCAGAATTTATCAAACGCGGCGAGTGGAATTTTGCAACCTGTTTTTCAAGAATCATTGTTAAAACATGAAGTATAATGATGATTATATTCTATGGATCGAACCATATGTTATAGTTGTTATGTTACCTGTATTTTCCCACCATTCCATCTGACAAGCACATGGCAACCCACAACCCGTAGAAAGCTGGTGGCCACAAGTCCCCCCTCCTGCCCTGTAACACCTCGGAAATTTACGTCCAATAATGCATTGACACGTGTCATAGACTTTGAATATGCGAAAACATACTTTAGAGGGACTAAAGTTGACAAACAGTGAAAACTATGGAATATAAGGGTCCGAAGTGTCAACAATGGATAAATAGACTCTATAATAACCCTACATGGTGTTTATAACTCTAAACGGATAGATCATGGATCATACGAAGCGGAAAATGCACGAAAGTGAGGAATTACAAACTATAGGGACTAAAAGTGTCAACATGTTGAATTTATACCTCTGAGTGATCTTTTGGTAGCCCTGAAGCTTTGTAATGATAAAATATACTCACTAGAATATGTGGTAAAAATTTCATGAAGTTTCGTTATCGTATGAGAAAGTTATGGCCAAAACCGTACTTGAAGGGTTAAAAGCGTCAACGTCGAATTTCATGACTTTTCGGGTGAGCGCAAAGTTAACCGAGGACATTACCATGTTGGTAAATGTTCCAAGGTTCTTAAAAACCAAGTTTGAGGGCCTTAGGGTCAAAATAAGTGGCCAAAACATCGTATGCAAAGACCAGGGACCAAACCGCAACATTTAACAAAGTTTTATGGATCAGATAAAGCCAGGCGGCCCGCCTGGCACCCTTAAGCGGGCCGCATGGCCTGCCCAGCATTAGAAATTCGCGAATATTAGCTTTTGGGTCGGTTTTGTGAGTTGTTTACAGCTGTGGCCACCTCCCAAACTCACCAATTGAACTTCATGCATGCTAGGACACCTGTGGCCTTCTCCCAACACCTGCAACACCTTAAATTAGATCAAAATTCTTCATTTGAGGGCACTTGTGATAGTAACCAAGAACACTTACAACTTTCAAAAATTCACAAGGCAACCTCTGGAGCTTTCTGGACGACAAGGCACCTTCATAGTGATCTCTAAGCTTCACTAGGACTCTTGTAAGCATTCATAACTTTCTCTAATTCGTTCTAGCTTAGATTATTAGCCGAAAGTCAATCCATCGTATCTATAGTTTGACTTTTCGATTAAACGAAAATGGCTCAGTCATTTCTCAAATTGAAAGTACCTACAAGTTGGTATTTATGTGGGAAACAAACCCTCAAAAGGGTATTTTCTGATTCCCACTCTAAGCATGATTATTGTCGAGTCAAAGATGTTCTTAAAAAGTCAACAGGAAGTGTTTTTGCAAAATCTAGAATAAATGGTAATGTAGATTACATGCAATCAGTTTGATCATCAAAAATAACTTTGTAATGAATGTAAGAATATGTTTTATCATGATCAACTCGACAATCTTTAGTATAAGCCCGGATTGGAACCGAAAGTCTTACAAAACGACTTTTCTTTGACTCTCGATTCGGATCCGTGCATGCATGTTTGAGATCTGAATTAGAGCTTATTTTGGACCATTTTTGTATATGTGTAACTCTCTGAGATTTTAAGACTTGATTCAATACTTGTCCGATTCATATGCATGTTTCCGATTTATGCTTAAAGTTGACTATTTTGCCCTTTTTGTTATAAAACGTGATTTTTGGAAAAATGAAAGAGTAGAAGCCTTTATTACTAATTTATAAACTTGCACCGAAAATTTGATATCAGTTGGAGGAGGAGATTTAGAGTTATGCCCGATATCGTAAAACTAAAGCTTTATGTTAAGTAAACGGCGTAATTAGCGTATAACCTATTTAAGCTCACTTTTTGATATAAAACTTTTTACCCACTGATGTTATATAATATTTTGGGATTTTTGAAGATTTTTATTTAATTTTTGGCTGATCGTATCATAGGTCTCTAAGCTTGATTCGGTTAATACCGGTTTTGACCTTTTAAGCCATAAAATGAGTTTTGTAAATCTTTTTGACCCCAAACCTTTTTCTACTGATTTTATTTGTTAAATAAAATATTTTGAGCATTCTGGAAATATAAAAATATCAGCTTTCCTTTGAAAACCCGAAAACGGCTCTAAATCGCCTTTTTAAGCGTTTTTAACGCATAGTATGTACTATAACCATATTAAACGTATAAGGATTATACCTACTGATGTAGTTAGCATATTTTTATATAATAACAGTAAGTATAAGTTTTTAAACTCAGTTTTCCAGTTCTGACCGTTTAAGCCCTTGTGAAATTACCAAAATACCCCTAAGGTGCATAGTTTGATTTTAAATGATACGTTTTGTATATGGGTCATACCCTACTGTTATAATAAGTCAAATTAAGTATATTTACTGTATAAATCAGACCTGTAACTCAGATTTCCAATTTAACTCTTTTATAATCTTTTAAATGACCAAAATGCCCTTATAAGGCATAAATTGAGTTTAAATTCATTCGGGGCATAATAGAACATAACTTGCTGATATGATAACATATTTAAAGCATATTATCTCAGGGAGCTTGCATATGACTCTTGTGGTTACCCGTAACGCTCTTTCAGCGTTCGGTTCGGTTTATGTAACTAGTTTGCATAAATTAACCGAAACGGGTCAAACATTATCATTTTTGTCTCAAAATCCAGAATGTATTTAGCATACCCAAATTATACAAGTATTCAAACTTGTCGGGTCTAAATCACATTCTATCCGGTCTTCGCTTAATCGTGCGCTTGAACCGTATCGTCCTTAAAACTAACCGGTCTAAGCTTAGGCTTAAATAAAGGCCCATTAGAAATCTAATAGGTTATTATAAACCTTTGTTCCAGAATAGGAGACCCAGTAAAAGCTACCTCCACTTGCTAATTGTGATTCATACTTACCAAGGTAAATACTTTTAACTTATTTTTCCTATACGGGCTTGGGGTAAGGTATATAAAATACCGCTTGGTCCGGCATCGAATTCTTTAATCGTATAGTGGTTAAATTCATTGAGATGACCTTGTTTTGAATGTTTTTTATTACTTGAAGCCTTTGGGGGGTTAATGACCATGTCCCGGATATCCTTGGCATCATCTTACGAGATGGCCACTACCTGAGCACGGGGTGTAGGCGTACACCCGTCAGTGTATAACTCTATATTGTGGTGTGTCTATTAATCTTTAACCCGGTCTACGGATCGGGCTACTGAACGCGGAGTAACATGTAAATCCATTACAAGATTATATTGCATAATTATCCCAAGTTATAAAAATATTTTATGCCATGTGCATTTAAATCAATTTTCAATCATTTTCAAAATGAGTCAGTTAATTTGTATTTACCAGTGTAAACTGACGCATTTTCCCAAAAGGTTAAGTGCAGGTACTACACGTACTAGGCTGGCTGTCTTCTAGAGCGTCCACAATAAGTCTCGCAAGCTTGGACGACAATAAAACTGTTGAACAATATCATATTTTATTTTGATCCGCCTGTGGATCCGTTTCAACTACTAGTGATATTTAATATTACATTTATTAAAGTTGAAATGAATCTATCTTTGCTTCCGCTGTGCATTTATATATTGTGTTGTTTGTCTATGATGATGCCAACTACGTCACTATACTCCCCACCGGGCCCACCGGTGACACGTGGAAATTGGGGGGTGTGACAGGTTGGTATCAGAGCCAACGCTGAGTGAATTAAACACTAGCCTTCTGTGTTTAATCTCAGTTACACAATTGCACATTCCTCGATTCTCGAGTCTAGACAAAGAACCTAGGAAATATTCAAAATTTATTTTATTTTCTAACTTTGTCTTATATATTTTGTTGTGCCACTTGTTTGATTCTGACAGGTTCAAAATGCCGCCACGTGTAAGAGGAAGGGGACGAGGAGCATTCGCAACCTCTCATGACCATGAAGCTGGGCCTTCGCATAGGCGAACCCCTTCAGGACCCCAAAACACTGATGCCCGAAACCTTTGGAGATCGTTCGCTGAACCCGCCAGGCACTCAGCATCACTGAGTACCTCACCTTCCATTCCCCACTCTTTTGGGCCTCATTCAGAAAATGAGCCCCACAACTCCCATCAATCCTACATTCCTCTCCACCAATCACCTTTTGATTACCCAGCACCTGTCTATCAGGGCCTGTACAACCCTGATGATTACTTGGGAGAACCAGTGGGTCATAACCCACTTGGACCTGAAGACCACTTCCGGGTGGCAACGAGATGGATGTCGATGAGGATACCGATCCTTCCATGCAACCGTCCGGAACACCGAACCACCCCATCGAGATTTCTGATGGGTCACCGTTTGTGGGATCACCTTACCATGGTCTCGACAGTTATGAGGAGAGATTCAAGCAGCATGACTGGGTGTTTACCCCCAGTTACCACAACTCTCCCTTACACCAGTCGCATCACAGCTCTCCACTGCACTCCCAGCAGCAGCTTCAGCAGCAGCCTCAGCAGCAGCAGGACCCTTCTGAGGGTTTCTGGCGCGACGTGGTCACTCCGCCGCCGCCACCACCTTCGGTTTTGCCTCCTCCGCCTCAGAGGCGAAGGGGAAGGAACGCTCGGATGTCCACACGAGGAGGGATACGCATCGGCACCCCTCCACATTCAGGTAGCAGCCGCTACTCGCCTCTTCACGAAGAGCCAGAGATGGGAGAATCTTCGCATCCCGTCTCGGAAGTAACATCTGCGCCAATCGCGCCACCACCACCACAGGATTTTGGGAACCCAATCCCTGCTTATGCCAGCGCGGCAGCATTCAATCCTTTCGAGCCGACTTTTCCCCCAGGTTATGACTATACAGGGGATCCCTACTGGATAGCTTCGAGCTACAACCTTCTCAATCAGGAGGGTGCTTTTGGAGGTCCCTGGGCTACGGGACAATCGACTTTTGGATACTCATCGCATGGATACCAGCAGCCGCAGCCTCCTCAACCACCGCAATATCAGATGCCACCACCGGCACCGATGATGTCGCCGCCACAAGTTCAAGAAATCCTTCAAGGGATAAACGATGTGCGACGTGAATTACGGCATGAATTGCAGGAAGATCGTCGGCATAACCGCGGGATGTTTAAGAAGATGGTGGATTTGATCAAGGGAAAAGGCAAAAAGGATATTAAATCCTCTGTTTGTTAGCTTATTACTCATGTCCCTGCGTGGGCATATTTATCCCTGTACTCTACCCCTGCGTGGGTATGCTTATTTCTGTTTGACCCCTGCGTGGGTCTGTTTGTTTGTTTGTTTGTTTATATGCTTAGCTCCTGCGTGGGCATGTTGTTTAAGTAAAAGTCCCGTTTAGGGCAAACTCGTACTAGTTATTTTTATTTAAAATGGTTAATTTAAGTTTTCATTTTTAATCTATATGCATGAAAATAAATAAATAAAAAGTAGTGATTTTTATTTTGATTTACCATTTTAATAATAAGAATCTTAAAAAGGTAAAACCTAGCTTGAATGTCATATTAAAGACCTGGCCATTATGGTGGAACCTATTTAAAAGATTCAATCTCTGTTAACATCTGTAAACATGTTAACATTCTTGGCAAGCGTGATCCGCAAAATCACACATGTCACCCTTTTAATAAAGTATCCAAAAATTTTATTGCATACATATCTGATTATGACATCATGCCTACGGGTTATAACTAATGTCATATAAAACAAAAGGCAGCCGTGGTTTATAGACTCCCTGCCAAGCAAAGGATTTAATTGTTTTAATTATACAAATTCTAATCCTATAAAAACCTAAATTCAAAATTTAGAAATTTGTCCAAGTGACTAGGCCTATTGTGCCAATATATATATTTCATTCTAGGATAAAGTTGCTAATAAAAAGTCCTAAATGAAATTGATTAAATTAACTAATATGGCCTTTATTACCATAGTTAATAAATCGTCAAGAACGATAATACTGTTAGGTTTCTAAATAGACCTTGTCCTTACTTTTATGTAGCTCCTAAAGCTACATGGCCAAGTCGGAAGAAACAAACAGTCATTCTGAGGAAAACCCAGATAATACTAAGATTCATGTAACTGGTGCGGAGCTACAAGCACTGGTAGAAAATGCTGTTGCCAAGGCCATTGATAGGCAATTTAGGGAATCAAGCGGGACCCGAAGTAGGACCCGAACCGTATCACATGCCAAATCCAAGACTCAGTCGGAGGCTCATAGCAAACCGCCTTCTAAGAAAGATATATCAAAGAAAGATGAGCCAAAGAAGAATGACGAGGGTAATCACTCCTCTAATCACAGCAGTATCCCGAAAAAGGAGATCAAGCAGAAACATAAATCGCACAGCAAGTCCTGTACGTACAAATATTTCGTTTCATGCAAACCCCGGGACTTTACTGGGGAGAAAGGAGCGGTCGACTGCATGACCTGGTTAGATGAAATGGATACAGTTGTTGATATCAGCGGGTGTGCTGATCGGGATGTAGTGAAGTACGTATCCCAATCATTCAAGGGAGACGCACTGGCGTGGTGGAAATCCCTCTTGCAAGCTGCCGGTAAGGCCACACTTTACAGTATGTCATGGGATCAGTTCGTAGCCCTCATTAAAGAAAACTTTTGCCCACAGCACGAAGTGGAAAGGATCGAGTCAGACTTCGTATCCTTAGTGATGAAGAATCTAGACTGCCAGGCATACCTCACCACTTTCAATACTCTATCTCGATTAGTGCCATACTTGGTAACCCAAGAGCCGAGAAGGATTGCCCGTTTTATTGGGGGTTTGGCACCTGAGATTAAGGCGAGTGTTAAGGCATCGAGGCCTACAACGTTCAGATCAGTAGCTGATCTATCTCTCTCTCTCACCCAGGACGTAGTCAGGTTGAGAGCTCTTAAGAACTCGGAGGAGAACAAGAGGAAACGTGAGGACGATACCTCACGAAGATCGGAGAAAAGACACCGAGGGAATAACGACCACAGGAAAGGGTCGGGATTTAAGAAAGGTTGGCAACCGTCAGGGGATAAGCCCAAATGCAAGACCTGCAAGAAAAACCATTTTGGGAAGTGTCGCTTAGAGACGAAATCGCAGTCCCCCATGAGATTCTGTGGAATCTGCAAATCTGCGGATCACACGACTTTGAAGTGCAAAGGACTGAAGGATGCAACATGTTACGGTTGCAACGAGAAAGGGCACATCAAATCCAATTGCCCAAAGAACGCTAAGAAAGCAGATGATGGAAAGAAGACCAATGCAAGAGTCTTCAAGATGGACGCTAAGGAAGCAGTCCAAAATGACAACGTCATTACAGGTACTTTTCTTGTAAATGATGTTTTTGCTAGAGTACTATTTGATTCAGGAGCTGATAAGTCATTTGTAGATGATAAGTTCTGTAAGTTGTTAAACCTACCTGTTAAAACCTTAAATGTGAAGTATGAGGTGGAATTAGCCGATGGAACCATAGAAACTGCCTCAACTGTTTTAGATGGATGTGTTATATCCATTAGGAATCATTCTTTCCCATTATCCTTGCTTCCCTTTAAGCTAGCCGGTTTTGATGTAGTGATAGGTATGGATTGGTTGTCACACAACCAAGCCCAGATTGTGTGCAACAGAAAGCAAGTAGTAGTTAAAACTCCGTCTGGTGAGTCACTCACTATCCAAGGAGATACCCAGCATGGATTGCCTGAGCAAGTGTCCATGCTCAAGGCATCCAGATGTCTACAGAAAGGTTGTGTCATTTACATGGCACAAGTTACTGTTGATGAGCCAAAGCCGAAGATTGAAGATATCCCTATCATTTCGGAATACCCTGAAGTGTTTCCGGAAGAACTACCTGGCTTACCGCCGGATAGGCAAGTAGAGTTTCGAATTGACATCATTCCGGGTGTGGTGCCAGTAGCGAGAGCACCATATAGGTTGGCACCAACGGAGATGAAGGAGTTAAGGACGCAGTTAGACGATCTGTTAGCTAAAGGTTTTATTAGACCTAGCTCGTCTCCTTGGGGAGCGCCGATTTTGTTTGTCAAAAAGAAGGATGGATCGATGCGTCTGTGCATCGATTACCGTGAGCTTAACAAAGTCACTATCAAGAATAGATATCCATTGCCCAGGATCGACGATCTGTTCGATCAGTTGCAAGGGGCAAGCTACTTTTCGAAGATCGACTTGAGGTCAGGCTATCACCAGTTGAAGGTCAAGGATGAAGATGTACACAAGACAGCGTTTAGGACTCGTTATGGACATTACGAGTTCCTAGTGATGCCTTTTGGGCTCACTAACGCACCAGCCACATTCATGGATCTCATGAATCGTGTCTGCAAGCCTTATCTGGATAAATTCATCATCGTCTTTATTGACGACATCCTTATCTATTCAAAGAACCAGGCTGACCACGAGAAACACCTTCGTTGTATTCTCAAACTTCTACATCATGAGAAGCTCTATGCCAAATTTTCAAAATGTGAATTTTGGCTTCGAGAAGTCCAATTCCTTGGACATGTTGTAAGTGAGCGTGGTATCCAAGTAGATCCCGCTAAGGTAGAAGCAGTTATGAATTGGCAGGAGCCAAAGACACCTACCGAGATTCGCAGTTTCCTAGGATTAGCAGAATACTATAGGCGATTCATCGAGAATTTTTCAAGGATTGCTGCGCCCCTAACTTCGTTGACTCGTAAGAAGATTAAGTTTGATTGGGGCCCTAAGCAGCAGGAATCCTTTGACATTTTGAAGAGGAAGTTGAGCAATGCACCAGTGTTAACATTGCCTGATGGTATAGAAGAATTTGTGGTGTATTGCGATGCGTCACACACTGGCATGGGCTGTGTACTCATGCAGAGAGGCAAGGTCATTGCCTACGCTTCATGACAACTAAAGGTGCACGAGAAAAACTACACCACCCACGACTTGGAACTGGGTGCCGTTGTATTTGCACTGAAACTATGGAGACACTACTTGTATGGAACCAAGTGTGTAATTTATTCGGATCACAAGAGCCTTCAACATTTGTTCAATCAGAAGGACTTGAACATGCGACAAAGGCGATGGATGGAAACTTTAAATGATTACGACTGTGAGATAAGATACCATCCAGGCAAGGCAAATGTAGTTGCTGACGCCTTAAGTAGAAAAGAAAGAGTGAAACCAATCAGCATCAATGCCAAGCGCACTGAAATAAGGAATAATTTGAACGAAAGGGTGTTAGCTGCACAGAAGGAAGCTGTGTTGGAAGCTAACTATCCTGAAGAGAAGTTAGGAGTAACTGAGGAGCAGTTATCCTACGACAAAGATGGAATGCTAAGACTGAATGGACGAATATGGGTTCCAGTTTATGGAGGACTTCGGGATGTTATCCTCCAGGAAGCCCACAGCTCCAAATATTCCGTTCATCCTGGAGCTGATAAGATGTACCAGGATTTAAGGGCAAACTACTGGTGGATTGGTTTGAAGAAGTCTGTAGCTGAGCATGTAGCTAAATGTCTGACTTGTGCGCAAGTCAAAGCTGAGCACCAGAAGCCGTCAGGTTTGCTTCAGCAACCTGAAATTCCCACATGGAACTGGGAGATGGTGACAATGGATTTTATCACCAAATTACCCAAGACAAGGAAGGGAAACGATACTATATGGGTTATAGTAGATAGGCTAACCAAGTCAGCACATTTTCTTCCCATTAAGGAAACTTACAGCTCTGACATGTTAGCTCAATTGTATGTTGATAAGATTGTAGCGCTGCATGGTATACCTGTATCTATTATCTCCGATAGAGATACTAGATATACGTCTCATTTTTGGAAGAGTTTCCAACAATCTTTGGGCACTCGTTTAAATTTTAGTACGGCCTATCATCCACAGACTGATGGTCAAAGCGAGCGTACTATTCAAACTTTGGAAGACATGCTACGTGCATGTGCGATCGACTTGGGTGGTAGTTGGGATAAGAACCTACCACTGATCGAATTCTCCTACAACAATAGCTACCACACCAGCATAAAAGCTGCGCCTTTTCAGGCCTTATACGGTAGAAAGTGTAGATCGCCCATTTGTTGGGCAGAAGTTGGAGATGTCCAACTATCAGGACCAGAAATCATCTTTGAGACGACGGACAAGATCGTTCAGATTCGCGATCGTTTGAAAGCTGCCAGGGATAGGCAGAAGAGTTATGCGGATCCTAAGCGCAAAGATTTTCACTTCGATGTAGGTGATAAAGTGTTGCTTAAAGTATCGCCCTGGAAGGGGGTGATGCGATTTGGTAAGAAAGGCAAGCTAAGCCCGAGATATATAGGACCTTTCGAGATTGTCGAACGTGTCGGGTCAGTTGCTTATAAGTTAAACTTGCCTGAAGAACTTAGCACTATTCATAATGTGTTCCACATCTGTAATCTGAAGAAGTGTTTCGCTGACGAATCACTGGTCATACCGCATACAGATATACACATAGATGAGAGTTTGAAGTTTGTGGAAAAACCGTTGTTGATTGAGGATCGACAGGTTAAGAAGCTCCGAAGAAAGTACATACCTATTGTTAAGGTCAAGTGGGATGCCCGTAGAGGTCCCGAATACACCTGGGAGGTAGAATCCGCAATGAAAGAAAAATACCCTCATTTGTTCCAGTAAATCTCGAGGTCGAGATTTCTTTTAAGGGGGTGAGGATGTAACACCTCGGAAATTTACGTCCAATAATGCATTGACACGTGTTATAGACTTTGAATATGCGAAAACATACTTTAGAGGGACTAAAGTTGACAAACAGTGAAAACTATGGAATATAAGGGTCCGAAGTGTCAACAATGGATAAATAGACTCTATAATAACCCTACATGGTGTTTATAACTCTAAACGGATAGATCATGGATCATACGAAGCGGAAAATGCACGAAAGTGAGGAATTACAAACTATAGGGACTAAAAGTGTCAACATGTTGAATTTATACCTCCGAGTGATCTTTTGGCAGTCCCGAAGCTTTGTAATGATAAAATATACTCACTAGAATATGTGGTAAAAATTTCATGAAGTTTCGTTATCGTATGAGAAAGTTATGGCCAAAACCGTACTTGAAGGGTTAAAAGCGTCAACGTCGAATTTCATGACTTTTCGGGTGAGCGCAAAGTTAACCGAGGACATTAACATGTTGGTAAATGTTCCAAGGTTCTTAAAAACCAAGTTCGAGGGTCTTAGGGTCAAAACAAGTGGCCAAAACATCGTATGCAAAGACCAGGGACCAAACCGCAACATTTAACAAAATTTTATGGATCAGATAAAGCCAGGCGGCCCGCCTGGCACCCTTAAGCGGGCCGCATGGCCTGCCCAGCATCAGAAATTCGCGAATATTAGCTTTTGGGTCGGTTTTGTGAGTTGTTTACAGCTGTGGCCACCTCCCAAACTCACCAATTGAACTTCATGCATGCTAGGACACCTGTGGCCTTCTCCCAACACCTGCAACACCTTAAATTAGATCAAAATTCTTCATTTGAGGGCACTTGTGATAGTAACCAAGAACACTTACAACTTTCAAAATTCACAAGGCAACCTCTGGAGCTTTCTGGACGACAAGGCACCTTCATAGTGATCTCTAAGCTTCACTAGGACTCTTGTAAGCATTCATAACCTTCTCTAATTCGTTTTAGCTTAGATTATTAGCCGAAAGTCAATCCATCGTATCTATAGTTTGACCTTTCGATTAAACGAAAATGGCTCAGTCATTTCTCAAATTGAAAGTACCTACAAGTTGGTATTTATGTGGGAAACAAACCCTCAAAAGGGTATTTTCTGATTCCCACTCTAAGCATGATTATTGTCGAGTCAAAGATGTTCTTAAAAAGTCAACAGGAAGTGTTTTTGCAAAATCTAGCATAAATGGTAATGTAGATTACATGCAATCAGTTTGATCATCAAAAATAACTTTGTAATGAATGTAAGAATATGTTTTATCATGATCAACTCGACAATCTTTAGTATAAGCCCGGATTGGAACCGAAAGTCTTACAAAACGACTTTTCTTTGACTCTCGATTCGGATCCGTGCATGCATGTTTGAGATCTGCATTAGAGCTTATTTTGGACCATTTTTGTATATGTGTAACTCTCTGAGATTTTAAGACTTGATTCAATACTTGTCCGATTCATATGCATGTTTCCGATTTATGCTTAAAGTTGACTATTTTGCCCTTTTTGTTATAAAACGTGATTTTTGGAAAAATGAAAGAGTAGAAGCCTTTATTACTAATTTATAAACTTGCACCGAAAATTTGATATCAGTTGGAGGAGGAGATTTAGAGTTATGCCCGATATCGTAAAACTAAAGCTTTATGTTAAGTAAACGGCGTAATTAGCGTATAACCTATTTAAGCTCACTTTTTGATATAAAACTTTTTACCCACTAATGTTATATAATATTTTGGGATTTTTGAAGATTTTTATTTAATTTTTGGCTGATCGTATCATAGGTCTCTAAGCTTGATTCGGTTAATACCGGTTTTGACCTTTTAAGCCATAAAATGAGTTTTGTAAATCTTTTTGACCCCAAACCTTTTTCTACTGATTTTATTTGTTAAATAAAATATTTTGAGCATTCTGGAAATATAAAAATATCAGCTTTCCTTTGAAAACCCGGAAACGGCTCTAAATCGCCTTTTTAAGCGTTTTTAACGCATAGTATGTACTATAACCATATTAAACGTATAAGGATTATACCTACTGATGTATTTATCATATTTTTATATAATAACAGTAAGTATAAGTTTTTAAACTCAGTTTTCCAGTTCTGACCGTTTAAGCCCTTGTGAAATTACCAAAATACCCCTAAGGTGCATAGTTTGATTTTAAATGATACGTTTTGTATATGGGTCAGACCCTACTGTTATAATAAGTCAAATTAAGTATATTTACTGTATAAATCAGACCTGTAACTCAGATTTCCAATTTAACTCTTTTATAATCTTTTAAATGACCAAAAGGCCCTTATAAGGCATAAATTGAGTTTAAATTCATTCGGGGCATAATAGAACATAACTTGCTGATATGATAACATATTTAAAGCATATTATCTCAGGGAGCTTGCATATGACTCTTGTGGTTACCCGTAACGCTCTTTCAGCGTTCGGTTCGGTTTATGTAACTAGTTTGCATAAATTGACCGAAACGGGTCAAACATTATCATTTTTGTCTCAAAATCCAGAATGTATTTAGCATACCCAAATTATACAAGTATTCAAACTTGTCGGGTCTAAATCACATTCTATCCGGTCTTCGCTTAATCGTGCGCTTGAACCGTATCGTCCTTAAAACTAACCGGTCTAAGCTTAGGCTTAAATAAAGGCCCGTTAGAAATCTAATAGGTTATTATAAACCTTTGTTCCAGAATAGGAGACCCAGTAAAAGCTACCTCCACTTGCTAATTGTGATTCATACTTACCAAGGTAAATACTTTTAACTTATTTTCCCTATACGGGCTTGGGGTAAGGTATATAAAATACCGCTTGGTCCGGCATCGAATTCTTTAATCGTATAGTGGTTAAATTCATTGAGATGACCTTGTTTTGAATGTGTTTTATTACTTGAAGCCTTTGGGGGGTTAATGACCATGTCCTGGATATCCTTGGCATCATCTTACGAGATGGCCACGACCTGAGCACGGGGTGTAGGCGTACACCCGTCAGTGTATAACTCTATATTGTGGTGTGTCTATTAATCTTTAACCCGGTCTACGGATCGGGCTACTGAACGCGGAGTAACATGTAAATCCATTACAAGATTATATTGCATAATTATCCCAAGTTATAAAAATATTTTATGCCATGTGCATTTAAATCAATTTTCAATCATTTTCAAAATGAGTCAGTTAATTTGTATTTACCAGTGTAAACTGACGCATTTTCCCAAAAGGTTAAGTGCAGGTACTACACGTACTAGGCTGGCTGTCTTCTAGAGCGTCCACAATAAGTCTCGCAAGCTTGGACGACAATAAAACTGTTGAACAATATCATATTTTATTTTGATCCGCCTGTGGATCCGTTTCAACTACTAGTGATATTTAATATTACATTTATTAAAGTTGAAATGAATCTATCTTTGCTTCCGCTGTGCATTTATATATTGTGTTGTTTGTCTATGATGATGCCAACTACGTCACTATACTCCCCACCGGGCCCACCGGTGACACGTGGAAATTGGGGGTGTGACATGCCCTCAACGCATTTAGCTTCTTCCACTCGACAACCAATAACTCTAAGGCTTTTTGGGAAACATTACCGCGTAGGTTGTCAAAAATGGAAATATGTGGTCCCCCATTTGCACGGACCTGCTCTCCTGAAAACTAAGTTTTATTTGTATCTTTTGTGACTCTACAACTTTGCCAACATGACACACAAGTCTATGGAGCGAGTTGTTTGGCCCTTTAATGTATCTCTTAAACTTAGAATGTTGGCTTTCAACTCTGTTGGTTGTATGTTGACCAAAATTAGGGACTGTGTTAGTCCAAGCTGAAACGAACTTTTCTTTATAAACTTTCAGCCACACATCATACAAATAATCCAGAACATCTGAACATCTGAAAAAAAAATTGAATACAATGATTTGTAATGTTTGTATGTATATATGTATGCATGAATGTATGTAAACTAATATAATATGTACCTGATCGTCCGTCGTTAACCAGTCGCGTGAAAAGCCGCTGAAAGTTATAATTGTATATCGTCGGAATGGGAGAATTACACAGTCGAGACCAAGAAAGCTTGAATATTTTCCAGTCTTCATCCGTAAATTTTGCCCGACAGTGTTTTAGAATATTCTGTGAGATGTGCCACCTACATAGCAATTTGGAAGCTTTTGGGAATACTTTATCGCAAGCATTCATCAAAGCTTGATCCCTATCTGTTACAATTACACGTGGCTCCATGCAATCTACCAACAATTCTTTGAGCTTCTCCAGGACCCATAAGAAGTTATCTTTTTTTTCTTTAGAGACAAACGCATGAGCCACACAAAAAGACTTGTGTGTCGATGTTGTAGGTCCCTCGGAGGATGAGGTAAAACCTTAACCTTGTTATGTGAAACACACTAGCAAGTGCGGAATCCAAGCTAGAGTGCAACCCGAGATGAAACAAGCACAAACACAAGACACACAATATTCACCGATTAACACCACTTGTATTAATACGTATGAAAGGTTCGGTTACAAGCTCAATGTTTACAAATCTGTTTTGCAAACTCTCAAAGTGTGTGTGTGTTCTTGACAGAATGCTCTCTCTATGTCTATGTCTGTCTATCCTTATCTAAATGAAATGAACACACTACACGGGTATATATACCCAACACAGATTGTCTGTCCGAAGGATCAGGTAGACTGATCGAAGGATCATCTATCGACCTTAAACCTATCGAAGGATCCACATAAACCTCGAAGGATGATCTATCGAGGTCCATCATCATCCATCGAAGGTTTATCTTTCGAGCTCATCGAAGGATCTAAATTATCCTTCGATAAGTCATCCTTCGACACAGACATGTTACAATCATGT
Organism: Helianthus annuus; assembly: GCF_002127325.2. Classification (NCBI taxonomy): domain Eukaryota; kingdom Viridiplantae; phylum Streptophyta; class Magnoliopsida; order Asterales; family Asteraceae; genus Helianthus; species Helianthus annuus. The sequence goes on from NC_035442.2 coordinate 160,921,898, forward strand.
ACTAACTGTTTGGCCAAGTCAAACCAGGAGGATGGTTGACTTGGTCAAACTTACAAGACTAACAAAGGACATCGTTTTATATCGTTACACGATACAGACAAAGTACAGACACAAGTGCACCAACAAACTCCCCCTTGGCTGTAGCTTTGTCTCGATCTTCGTGTCTTCAAGTCTCTGACGTCCTTTCAAGTCTTCAATGTCGGAGGATCTTCAAAGTCTTCATGTCTTGAAAGCAGAAAGTGTATCAACAAACTACCCGTTTCATGTAGGAAGTGTGTTGACAAACTCCCCCTTAACATAAGCTCCCCCTTGAGTTATGCTCGTGAATGACTTGATCTTTACAGCTTGAGATCCTTGTGGTGTTGAAGATGGTCAGCGGCAACTCGATCATCTTCATCATTTGAGTGCCTTCACGTCGTGTCTTCATTCCAAAGCTTGTCATCGACTATGTTCTCCTTGCCTTTAGAATCTGCACATGCAAGAAATCTAAACGCGTAATGAGAACAACTGCTTGGAATATAGTTAGCATAAACAAATGACACACGTATGACCATGTTTCAATCAAACACCGTCCGACAGTTTGAAAGTTTAACGAATTTATCAATTTTAGTTTCTAACTTTCGAAATTTGCAAATTTCGACCGCTTATCAAGATTTAGTCAATTCAGTTTTCGTTCAGGTTTCAGGTAACGAAGACTCGAGATCCCACATCGTACGATCGAAAATAAAATAGAAATAAAATCTTTTTGGCTTTTATAAAGTTTATATTAAAACACACCTAAAATCTTTTTGGTATTTTTGAATATTTCAAATGTAAAGACTGAAAGCAGTACAGTAAATAAATATATACAGACATTCTTTTTGCGAGTTTCGAGGGTAAGAGAATCATATCAGTGTACGGTCATGCCAAAACGCTCTTGTTGTTCAATTAGTTAACATTAAGATAAGCATCCTATAACGATTATCGGTATTGTTGTCCACTTAAGCTCAACTTATCAGATGTAATCATGGTGAGGGGATACATTAAGGTATGATTTATACTTACCGACCGGTGTTCATCCACATCACGACACACTCCTGTATCAAGGTATGCACGAGGGTTCATCTTACCGGTGAGTATACCGATTATCATCTGTTTGACCGTATATGATGTGAGATTCTCACTTATTTTGATTTGAAAACAAGCCCTATGTGAAAGAATCACTTATTGATGAGGAACTTGATTTTCATATGCATAAGGGCACAGGAGCAAGTCCGTGAACAGGTCAGTACTTCCGTACAGCAGAGAGACGAACTTGACTCCCGGATAAATGTGATATATTATCACTTATTTTGATATGGACATGTGATTGTTTATCACTTATTGAGGTCGAATGCAGTATGTACACGTATGTATAGTATCATGGAAGATCTAGACTTGCGTCCCCGTTATTTTTCGGTAAAAGATACAACCATGATACCCAGATGATAAGCAGCATAAAGACCGAATATCTCAGAACCTCGGCAATCTATCAAACGAAATTTCGGTACTAAGACCATATGCCAATGAATGGTTCCCACCTGGTCTTCAGTCGGTTTAAAATTTATATCACCCTGCACACTTTAAAATGATTGTGAGCCTACCGATACATCTTATATAGAGCTGCTTATCGTTTTTCATTTAAGGTTTAAAAGGTTTGGATAGACCACTGATGTACTATCATTTTCTCTTTTGCTCGCCAGGAAACTCATTTTTGCTTTTCTATTGTTTTTGTGTTTTTGAAAATTTTCGATGTTTTTGGATTTTCAGATTTTTGGATTTACTCCCCCTAAAATCAATAAACTAAGATAAAATTTAAGAACACAGAGGTATTTACAAAAATGATTTTCCGATGTTGGTTTACTCTTGCTTGACCTTAATGCCGTTTACCAATAATAAAAAGTCAAATCTTGATTTGTCAAATGCTTTGGTAAAAAGGTCGGCACGTTGGTCATCGGTGTGGACCTTAACAACATCGATTAGCCTTTTCTAAAAGCAATCACGTATGAAGTGATATTTGATTTTGATGTGTTTGGTCTTTGAGTGCTGCACAGGATTTCTAGTGATCTGTAATGCAGCAGAATTATCAACGTAAATAGGAGTAGTTAGGAATTCAAAACCGTAGTCGCGTAATTGTTGTTGGATCCAAAGAACTTGGGAGCAACAACTTGAGGCAGCAATGTATTCAGCTTCGCATGTTGATGTAGCGACACAAGTCTGCTTCTTGCACTGCCATGTGACTAGGCGATTTCCTAAAAACTGACATCCAGCCGTTGTGGATTTGCCGTCGATTTTGCATCCGCCAAAATCAGAATCACTGAATGCGATCAAGTCAAAGTTATTATCCCTAGGGTACCATAGACCGGTGTCAGGGCAACCCTTCAAATAACGAAAAATCCTTTTTACAGCTGCAAGATGTGAGGCCTTCGGGTTGACTTGATATCTGGCAAGCAGGCACGTTGGGTACATTATGTCTGGTCTTGATGCTGTGAGGTACATAAGAGATCCGATCATTGCGCGATAGTATGAGGGACTAACAGCTTCACCCTTCAAGTCTGGAGTAATTCCGTGATTTAGTGGCAGTGGGGTACCAATGGGCGTTGCATCAGACATCTGGAACCGGCTCAAGATGTCACCAACATATTTAGTCTGATGGATGAATATCCCAGACTCAGTTTGTTGTACTTGTAGGCCCAAGAAGAAGGTCATTTCCCCCATAGCACTCATCTTGAATTTATCCTGCATAATGCGCTCGAAATTCCTACACAAGACATCATTAGTAGAACCAAAAATAATATCATCAACATATACCTGTACCAGAAGAAGATCTCCATCTTGTTCTTTGATGAAAAGAGTACAGTCGATAAGACCTCTTCGAAAACCGTTCTCCAGCAGATAGTTAGATAAGGTTGCATACCAAGATCGTGGTGCTTGATGTAGACCATAGAGAGCTTTGTTGAGCAACCAAACCCGATCGGGATGGATAGGATCTTCAAAACCTGGAGGCTGTTCGACGTACACTTCTTCTTCAACCACACCATGTAAGAATGCACTTTTGACGTCCATCTGGTAAACCTTGAATCCTTTGAATGAGGCATAAGCCAGAAAGATCCGAATTGCTTCCAGACGTGCAACAGGTGCATAGACTTCGTTGTAGTCGATTCCTTCTATCTGACGAAAACCTTGAACGACTAAACGTGCTTTGTTCCGGATAACAACTCCGCGGTCATCCTTTTTGCATTTAAACACCCAACGGGTACCAATCTTCTTGTATCCAGCAGGTTTCTCTACGAGTTTCCAGACACCAAGCTTCTGGAATTGTTGCAGTTCTTCCTGCATTGCTTCAACCCAAGAGTTATCTTTCATGGCTTCTTTCCAAGTTCTTGGCTCTTCCTGTGAGACATAACACGCGAAAGACCAATCGTTTTGTTGCCCGGATTCTCGAATAGCTGCATACAGACCTGCATTGTTGTTGTTTCGCAACATGTTTCTTGTTTGAATGCCACTTTGCACATTTCCGATGATGTTTTGTTGAGGATGGGTATTATGAATCCTTGTTTCTGGATTATCTGGAACTGGAATATTTATACCCAGATTGTTGAAATTGAGATCAACAACTAAATCAATGCCCGGAATTGACGAAGAGGATGATGCAGTAGCTTCAGCTGTTCTAGGGGCATCCACTGGAGGAGTACCCTCTGAAGTACCATGAACTGCTGTTGTTGGAGCTTCTTGATCTGCATCTAGAAATTCATCATCCTCTGAAGATTCGTTCAATTCGGTTGCATCATGAAAATCCTCATTGTCGAGAGTATTATTGTTCACCGAAGATGGTTCTTGATTGACAAGAATTGGACGAACCACCGGTGAAACTGTTGCATTGTCACTCTCGAAAAACATCCTTGCCGCAACACTTTCTTCAACGACTTCAACATTGATCGAATTGAAAAAGTCATCGTACTCAAACATCCAAGGCTGACCAGGACATTTGACTGGCAAAGTGTGCCTTTGTACTCTGACCTCAGACCATTCCTCGACCCTTTTAGTCTCTAGATTCCAGACTCGCAAGTTAGGGGTGGCATACCCAAGAAAGTATCCGTCAATTGCTTTTGCCCCAAACTTTCCATTAGGATCGATGATTGTACATGGAGCTCCAAACGGTTCAAGATAAGACAAATCTGGTTTCCGTTTTTGAAGAAGCTCAAAGCAGGTCTTGTTGTGCCTTTTGACTGTAAGGACTCGGTTCAATGTGTAACATGCAGAGGCCACAGCTTCAGTCCAGAATGGAATGGGCAACTGCGACTCTACCAACATAGTCCTAGCAGTCTCGATCAATGTGCGGTTCTTACGTTCAGCGACGCCATTTTGTTGAGGAGTATAAGCTGCACTAAACTCATGAAGAATACCCTTTGAAGTGCAAAACTCCGCCATGGCATGATTTTTAAATTCAGTACCATTATCGCTACGTATCCGCCTAACCTTCAACTTATACAAATTCTCAATCTGAATGATCAAGTTTTTGATAATACCAAAGGTTTCACTCTTGTGTGCCATGAACGCCACCCAAGAAAATCTTGAATAGTCATCAGTAATCACGAGACAGTATTGATCATTCCGAATACTCTTGTGCTTGACAGGACCGAACAAATCCATGTGCAAACGTTCAAGAGGAACTGCCACCGTGTTGATCTTCTTAGCAGGGTGTCGTTTCTTCGTTTGTTTTCCTTTCTGGCACGAAACACAGACGTCTTGAAGATGAAAATTTTTAAGAGGAACACCATTCACCAATTCATTTGAAACCAAATGATTCATTTTGCGTAAGTGAATGTGACCCATTCGTCTGTGCCAAGAGATAGAGTCTTTTTCTGTGGCTTTGGAAAAGAAACAAGTTGCTTGTGCAGACGTAGTAATAGCTTGGCTCATATCAAGGACGTATAAATCATTTATCCTTGGAGCTGACAAGAGAATCCATTCTTTTGGAATTTTGAAGCCGGGTTTCAGCACATAACATCCATTAGCATCAAAGTGTACTGAGAATTGCTTGTCACAAATTTGAGAAACACTAAGAAGATTGTGATCAAGTTGTTGCACAAAGTTGATCTTGTCAAAGCTGACAATCCCGTTGGATATCATTCCTTCACCCGTAATATAACCTCCCTTATCTCCAGCAAATGCAACATAACCTCCTCTAATAGATTTGACGTCGTAGAGAAGCTTCATGTCGCCTGTCATGTGCCTGGATGCCCCACTATCAACAATCCAATGACTACTGATAGTTCCTCCTAGAACACCCTGCACATGAACTCAATTGATTAGTTGGAGATGGGGACCAAGCCATTGTGGTCTTGGGTCTTCCATTTTCATCAATAACAATAACTTCTTGTCTTTGATGATTGGTAAATTGTGATGGTCCCCCTGATTCAGTAACCGTTTTTGGTTTCCAAGTCTGTTTTGTTTTACCAGTATTATTCTTTAAAATTTCAACTTCATGGTTTTCTGAAGTTTTTGAATTTTCTGGTTTGACAGAAACAGATGTTGTGTTAACCACATCGGTTTTAATCGCCTTTTCAATTTTCTTGACTTGTTGGCGTTTCTGTTTCTTTTCCCTTTCCCTTTCTTTTACAAGGCGGGGATCTTGTTTTACCGAAACAGTTTGCCTGCGGTCAGTTTGGTCACAGGGAACATCAACTTTTCCTTTTTGTTTATGAAGATATGGACAATTTCGAATTATATGTCCAATTGTTCCACACTCAAAACATGATCTTCGTTCAACAAACCCCGAAGTATCATGTGATCGTCTTGCCGATGATGATAAACTTTATGATCCCGAGGTACTAGGTTTTGAACTACTTGGTTCATTTCTTTTCTGTACAGTTGCTTTCTTAACAAAATCTAAGTTAGATTTGTTTTCAAACGTTTCGATTTTGTTCGTTCCCGTCGATTTCACAAAGTTTACATTTTTGTTCTTCTTTTGATTCGGCTTCTTTTGAACTTGAGTCGTTGGTTTCCTTTTGGTTTGGTGTGATTTTGCTGTTTTTGCACTGTTGGTAGTTTCTTATTGCCATATTGTTTTCGAATTTCGGCCTTTGGAATAGGAGGACACTGTGTAACTGTAACATGTGGTCCTGTCTTTCCCAAAAACTTACTAGTCGAATTCTCAAAGACTTTACTGATTAAGGATTGATTAACATTCTTAATAGGAAAATCTTTGTCTGAATAAATTTTATCATCACCAACAAGAGTGTACAGCAAGTTCACACTCTCCGACTCCTTTGCAGACGAGGACTCGATTGCAACAGTCTTAGCGGGTTTTGCAGGAGGATCACATAGAATATGATTCTCAAGAGGTATGTCCTCTTCTTTGACTTCCGCATCAGACTTTGCTGGTATAGTATCATCGGATTCATCATCAGAAGAATCAGCATCCTCAATGATAACTGGAGGATCCTGATTCAGTTCAACAGAAGACACACATGTATCTGCTGACACATCCGAATCTGAGGATACTTCTTTCTTGTATCCAAGTCCTGTTGCAAACTCCTTGACATCTAGAGGAACAGATGGTTCAAAGAACACTTTATCCTCCTCGTCAGGCATTGCATCATAATTGTGTCTCACTGGTGGTGGACATTTCTTATAACCTATGCATGTGACATCCCGTTTCTCTTTCTGAACGTCAATGATGTGATCCAACACATAGCTAGAGCTCAAATAACTGTCTAGCTTAAGTTGGATCGCCTCACTTTCTGTTTTCACACAAGCCATCTCTTTTTGCATAGTCTCAAGGCGAGATATATACAAATTAATGTCAGTTTGTTTTCTAGAAACCATTTTTGTCAGTTCGGTTTTATCTTTCTTTAATTTTTCGATTACCGACTTAAATTCCTTTTCATGGTTTTCGTAAAACATGTTGGCTTCAGTGCACTTGGAAAGATCCACAGTCAACTTCTGGTTGTGGATGAATGTCACATCATACTTTTCTTGCAAAGCCTCGTGTTTGCTTTGCAAGTCACACCACTTATCCTTCAAAGAAACATGTTTGTCTTGCAAGTCAAACAAACTAGCTTGTAAAGCATCATGTTTGCCTTGCAACTCAGACATGTTTGCTTCCAACTCAGCACATTTAACACTTAAACTATCACAATTATCACAATTAATAGCAGTGGGTTCATCGACACATACCTGACTTGATGAACTGTCGACATTAGCCATAAAGGCTGAATGGAGAGAAGACGAAGAATAAGCAGCTTGATCCACCAAGATAGATCTTCTTCGGGTTCCTGCTTCAGCTTCCTCCAAAAGTTCATCAATATCTGCATCGATTGATGCATTTGATGTCTCACCCACATGATCATCGCCTGAACTTGAGGATTCTTCATCTGAACTCCTGCTATATCCCGAAGAGTCTTCATCCTCAGAAGATTCACCACCATTGGCGGAAGATTCTCCACCACTGGTGTGAACTAAATCCTTAACCACTTCAGCAAAACATGCTGTTCCATCTGGAGCATCACCACTCAACTGGATTGACCAGTCACAACCTTCATCCACTTGAACCACAAGTGCCCGGTTGGCATTTGATGTTCCAGCTTGGCTCTGGTTGTTGACAGGTATTAATGTACGCTCATTGTTCCTGTTCTGGTTATGCTGGTTGCCTTGGTTTCTGAAGGGGTTCTGGTTCCCGTGCTGTGCTGGCTTTGTACATTCCCTTTTAAAGTGACCCCGTTCACCACAGTTGAAGCACTTTACTGCCTGTTTATCGAACCCATACTTGGTGTCTTTCTTGCTTTCCAAGCTGGTTCTGCCAGTACTTTCCATGAAATCCTTTGCCCTTCTTACAGCACTAGCGAAGGCCCACTTGATATCCATCAAGTCCATCTCTTCCTTATCAATCTGCCGATAGTCTTCTTGTGTCAGATTAATGTTGCCAATCTGACCTTCCACTAACCCACAATACGCGCTCACTATAGTGTTAAGCAGCTCCATGTGTTCCCTTGCTACTTCTACACTGACCTTAGAGAAGCTTGAAGTGTCGAGCTGTACTGTATTTGGTTTTGATTGCTGACCAGCAGATGATGTCCCTCCATAACACGCTTGTTGTTGAGCAGGAGGAGGAGGAGGTGGTTGTATTGGATTTCCATACATGTCTGTGGTGGGAGCTGGCTTAACAGGAACTTGTACTGGATTGCCATACATATCTGTGCTTGTGACAAACGCCGTTTGTAGTGGAGCATGTGGACCGGTTCTTGCAGACGAAGAATTTGAAGTTCCATAATACATTTCTGGATTTTGTGGCACTGGAACTCTTTTTGCCTTTAATGTTTCCTCCTGATCCTTGTTTTCTAAAAGTTGCACGAAGTCGTTGATGTTTGTAGTTCTCAAAACTCCGTTATACTTCAAGATTTCCAAGAAGCTATTCCATTGGGGAGGCAAAGCATCAGCAAACTTCTTCACCACCTCTGCTGTAGTTGTCGCTACTCCAAAATTGTTCAACTCTGTAAGCAAGTGATAAAACCGGCTTGTCATGTCTCCCAAAGACTCCTTATCCATGCACGTGAAACCGTCAAATTCTTTCTTGAGTAGATCATGACGCAATTGGCGTGTTGCTTCATTCCCTACTCCTCTGGTTTTCAACCCGTCCCACAACTTCTTTGTTGTCTTGAAACTGACAAACTGGTGATAGATATCTTTGCTTAACGCCTGAGTGAGAATGGCGTATGCTTTCTTTTCCAGATCATACGTTTTCTTTTGATCTTCAGGAAGATCGGCAAACGTAGCAGTATCTGAAGCAGCAACTTCTATAGCTTGATCGAAATCTGTAGTGAAACGTATCCACAGTTCGGTATTTTGACCAAGAACGTATGTACGAAATCTATCAACCCAGCCCGGATACTCGTTTAAGTGCATCAACTTTGGAGGTCGATTCAAACTTCTGGTTTCGCTTTCGCTCAATAAAATACTTTGAATGCTCGGAGTTTGATTTGATACTAATGCCCATTGACCTGACGATATGGCATTTGCTTGCGAAGATGTCGACACCGGAGATTCGGCCCATGAGGGAGATAGACTTGTATTTGTGTACTTTCCACTATCCGGAGCCGGTGTACCCCACCATGAGGGGGTTGAACCCGTACTTGTATATTTTCCACTATCTGGAGCCGGAGTTCCCCACCAACTCGGATTCATGTTTAATAAGAAAAATGAATTCTATATGAATATCCCGAAAGATGACAGCCAGCCGAAGGATCCCTGATCGAAAGACAAGAAAAACACAAACTTGTTAAACCTAAATTGACTAAGATCGAAGGATTAACACTTGTTCGAAGGATCAACAGTGTTCGAAAGATCACTGTTGAATTTCGAACAATGATTTCGAAAGATTCACAATTGAAAGATCCTTATCTTTCGAATATATATCCTTCGAACAGATTCCCTGGATCGAAGGATAAGTCACAAACTTCGAAGGATGTTCGAAAGATGATTATCTGTCGAACCTCCTTTGATCGAAAGATAATCTTTCGACTTCGAAGGATATCCTTCGATCTACTGACACAGCTGACACGAAAAGTGACAGGTTGGTGAAAAGGTGATGGGTTGGTAGAGATCTTTCGGCAGAAAGGTATGGTCAGACCATACTTTTTCTACCAAACCCGATTTGACCAATAAAATATGCTTAAAATGGAAGGTCCTTATCCAGAAACCGGTCACCGGAGTAAGCCGGAATTTGGCCGGAAATCACCAAGTTCCTTAAAAACAAGTTTTAAGTTACCCAACCCGTTCTTTAACACACCCGATTAGTTTAGAACACGTTTTTACGCAAGAAATGCGAGAAAAACACTAAAAACGGGTGCTAAACCATGTGTCCAAACACTCCAAAGTCTTGTATAAACTCGGTTTTAACAAGGAAAAGAGCCAAAGCTCTGATACCACTTGTAGGTCCCTCGGAGGATGAGGTCAAACCTTAACCTTGTTATGTGAAACACACTAGCAAGTGCGGAATCCAAGCTAGAGTGCAAACCGAGATGAAACAAGCACAAACACAAGACACACAATATTCACCGATTAACACCACTTGTATTAATACGTATGAAAGGTTCGGTTACAAACTCAATGTTTACAAATCTGTTTTGCAAACTCTCAAAGTGTGTGTGTGTTCTTGACAGAATGCTCTCTCTATGTCTATGTCTGTCTATCCTTATCTAAATGAAATGAACACACTACACGGGTATATATACCCAACACAGATTGTCTGTCCGAAGGATCAGGTAGACTGATCGAAGGATCATCTATCGACCTTAAACCTATCGAAGGATCCACATAAACCTCGAAGGATGATCTATCGAGGTCCATCATCATCCATCGAAGGTTTATCTTTCGAGCTCATCGAAGGATCTAAACTATCCTTCGATAAGTCATCCTTCGACACAGACATGTTACAATCATGTACTAACTGTTTGGCCAAGTCAAACCAGGAGGATGGTTGACTTGGTCAAACTTACAAGACTAACAAAGGACATCGTTTTATATCGTTACACGATATAGACAAAGTACAGACACAAGTGCACCAACAGATGTCACACCCACAACTTGAATAAACGGAAGCTTATACTCATTCGTCTTGTAGGTAGCATCAATCATCAACACATGTGGGAATGCACGCCACATGTTGTACGAGTCCGGATGAACGAAAAAACCTCCTCGACAACGTTTGTGGAGGGATTCACTCTGGTGAAATAAACGTACCTTTCTTCTTGCAACATGCTCTCCAATATCTGCATTGGAGTTCGATCGCCATACATTTTCGTTTAATCTTTTTAATCACGTTTTGTACATCTTGTAGAATGCACACGCTATGTGGGTACTGATTTCTTATGGTTAAATGTATATTTGTAGGCTCCATGTCTTGCATATAAAGTATCTCTACCAGTGATTTTTCATCCGGGGTCAGCCTTCTAGCAAACGCGTGGCCCTCGAGAAATTCAGCAGGCTCATGGTTGTGAATGTTTTTCTTCTCCACAAGGCTCCAACTACCACTACTTGAGTCTAGTTTCCCTATCAGACTAAAAGGACAACCGACCTTTTTGCTACCGGAACGCCGAACGAATGCTTTACTTTTGTGTTCGCCGCCACGATCGCATTGCAACCATATCTTCACTGTCCTTGATGACGCACCTTCGCCTTTTTTCCTCGTTCGTTGGGTGACAATGACGTAACCTTTCGCAACTTCTCTTTTGTATACCCAATTTTTCAATTCTTCAAGTGACCCAAATACCTCAAAAAAAAGGTTCATTAGAAATCCACATAAATCCCGTATGCTTGGGTAAACAAACATTTTTGCTCGATAAGGGTCGTATAGGTCGATAAGGGTCATATGGGTCACTTTCACGCTTTTTCAGACTGAACTCCTTTCATGTCAGTAATTATACCTTAAAATCATCAAAAGTCGTGCCGATAAGCCTCTCATTGCTCAATGAGAGGCGTATAGGGTTTAATGCTCCAACTACCACAACCTTATATGCCTCTCATAGGGCAATTAGAGGCTTATCAAAACACTTTTTCTGGCACATTAATTGCTTTCACACTGTATACGCCCCTTATTGCCCTGTATGCCACCTCAGGAGGGGAGTGCACACAAAAAGGGGGGGGGGTGTCAATACCCTCACCCTAGATTATATACTAAATTAAATAACTTAAGATAATAAAATAATACAAATAACTCAAGATAATAAAATAATACGTTTCCAAACCTTGAAATACCCTCTCGCTCTAGTAAACTTTGGTAGACTGTGACATAGTTTTCTAACTATAGTCTAGGTTCTTGGTAGAAAGTTTTAAAATTCAACTGTTCAAAGATACATTATATACTAAAAAATTAACTCACGATTATAAAATAATACGTTATTTTCAGGTACGCAGGAGTTCCAAACCTATAAATACCTTCTCGCTCTTGTAAACTTTTGTAGACTTGCCCATAGCTTTTTAACTATAAAGTCTAGTTTCTTGCTTGACAGTTAAAAATTTAACCGTTCAAAGAAGAAAAAAATCTAGCTATCTCTTCTTCTTCTTCACAAAGCTGGTTTTTTCGGGTGCAATGAAGGAAACCAACAGGATCCGCAAGATCGTCCGCCTCAAGCAACTCGTCCAAAGTTGGCGTCACCGCATCCCCCCAGGCGGCTCGCTTGCGGTTTACGTCGGAGATGAACATGAACACCGCCGGTTTGTGATTCCTATACGCTTTATCAACCTGCCTGTGTTCGCCTCCTTACTCAACAAAGCCGAGGAGGCGTTCGGGTTCCAGACAACCAGCGGACTCGTTCTACCATGTGACGCCATTTTTTTCAAGAAGCTGTTGCACGTTCTAGAGAGAAACGAGCGTAAATTTGGTGCGTTGGATTTGGATGATTTTACGGAGATGTTCTCAGAGTCTTGGCCGTTGATTGGTTCGTTGTTGTTGTAAAAGGAGTGATGGTATCAAGGAGTAGCTCTGGATCTAGTCCTGTCATTAAAATTAAAGAGTAGATTTATTGGGTGTGTGAGTTTTTCGTTATGAAAAATCTCATACTTCCGTTGATTGTTTGTAATTCGTTCTGAGTTGTTGGAAAGAGATAACAGAATGATATATTGAGGTATACGAGTAATGAATGTTAGGTCAATTGTATTTTATTGTTTGTATATGAGTTGCGTTGGTTGCCCAAAATTTCCAACTAAGTTGGATCACAAGCATAAAACACATCTTTATACGAATTCTAACTATTTATAAGTGGTCAAATGTGTGATGGCCCAAGCTTTAACCTATCTCCAAATTTCAACAATGAAGGATGTTGATTAATTTGTAGTCGTAATTGATGCTCACAAAACTGAAGGAATAAGTTTGTAACGTTGCCTCAAACTAGTTAGAAGTATAACTAAAACTAGTTCAACACTATTACTTTATCCATTATGCTCTTTGAGCCTGCTTGGTGCTCGTGTATATATCACATGCATGTATAAAAACAATTCTGTACTTGTTTTCACCTTTTTGGCACGAACACAACTCATGTATCGTTTGTATAGTCCAAGGGAGGAAGCAAAAGCCAAATGGCACCACAAGAATACCCTTCCAATAGCGGTGACATGACATATGTCACCGCTATTGGTTCGATCCGGACACGGTGTCCCCCAGCAAATCCTAGTTGTCCATTTCTTATCCTGATCATGTGGTTGGTAGTATGTTAGTATGCTAATGTGGGTTTTGATATATGTTATTGTAGGAATTTGTTTCGGGGTTGTTCCAAACCTCGTCATTTTTAAACTGACTTGACGACTATATCGTTACGAGGGGTAAGCGACCCACGAACGTTGATGATGACATTTTTTATAACGATGAAGACGACGACGATGACATGGTGTGATTTTTCACGTTTTATGCAATACTAGGATGTTAATGTGCGAATTAATTATACGAATAAAATAACTTTTATGTCATTTGTTTGTGGATTGCTGAAAATTGGAAATTGGCAGATTTTGTGTATTCGTAAAACCGAAAAGTATTGTAAATTAATGCAGGTGTTGCTTAATCTACTGATAGCACAAAAACATGTTAGAATAGGTATTGCAGCTACGGACAATAGCCGTCCTCGAGAACTTTCAAAAAAATTTAGGCGTCCGGCGACAAAAAGAACTTGGGCCCAAAATTGTGGTTGAGGAAATGAATTAATAAAAACAAACACTTAGTGTTATAGTCAAGACTTGAACTTGACACCTTTACATTATCTTGAGATGATTTTTCCACTCCACCACCAACACTTTTTTGCATGATGAGTAGATACATGTATTAAATATACAATTAAATATAGATATAAAAGCTCATAGAAACCTTTCGAGCCCTTTAAATTAAAATTTGGGTCTCGAGCGACGACACGGGTTGGCCGGCCCAAGAGCCGGCCCTGCTACGGACAGCCATGTGGAACCGTTTGTCCGTGTGTTGGTCCGATTGTAGATGCCCTGGAAAAAGTTTCCACTTGGAGGTCAAAGTCATTGGAAATCAAAGGGATTAATTGTCTTTAGAAGAAAATAGGTCATGGGTCAAATTATGGACTTGAACTAAAATATGGGGTATCGGGTACGTGACCATTGAAAACATATTCACTGAATCACTGTTGTTTCTTATAGACTACTTTCCATTTTTAAGAAAAATAAAAAAAGTTCAGCTGATCAAGAATTAAAAGGGTATTTTAATATATATACATTTAACACTAGTGGAAACATGCATGATGCTATGCAATAACAATTTGCAACGTGGTAGTTGTTTATGTTAGTTTATCAATTATCTTGTGATATATTGATATATTGTAGAAAACTTCTGTAAGCTTTTTTATTTGTATAATACGGCAAAAGTTAATCATGTGTACTACTTTATTTCTCTTAAAGTTTTTGAATTGACACCATCAATGTGGTCAATTTATTTTATTAGCATTACACATTTCAATAAAATAAGAATTTAACATTAAAATTAGAGTAAAATTATTAACTATTTTCGAAACTATTGTTGTTGTGTAGTGAAATTAACTAACACATGAATAAGAAAATATAGGTAATAAACATAATAATTAGAAACTAAGTATACAGGTGTATTGTTGGGACTAATCTTGTTATAACTCAAAAGTTAAAGAGTGCTATGTGGTTTAGTTTATTTTTAGTGAAATATTAATTATTTATGGTAGTTTTATTTTATTATTATTTAGGTTTCTTAATTCTAGTCAAGGTAAGTTTCTTGTGCGTCAAGGTTGTTTAATATAACTAGGGGTTTTATGTTTAGAGTTTATGGACCTTCAATCTTAATCAGAGTATTCTTTGTTGTTAAATCTTTTGTTGATTATATTGAAGAAGGCCTGGTTTCCAACATCAACTACTTGTATCGTGATGAGATAAATTTTAAATGAAATGCTTTAAGTATTTTAAATGAAATGCTTTAAGTATTTTATAAAAAATAATAACATCATTTTAAGTGAATAAAAATTTCGTTTTAAATTAAAAATTAATAACTATAATGACCGGATCTAGAAAATATAAACTTTATGTCAGGTGAGATATGATGAATTAGTGTTACTTTGAGGTAAAGAAATTTCACATAAATCTATTTTGTTATCTAGTATCAAAATAACAATGGTCAAAATATGTATACCATTTGGCCTTCACGTCGTATGTATATGCAATTACCTGCCCAGTTTGAAAATTATCTTTAAAAAACTAAAGATAATAAAATAAGGGATACGTTTTTTCAGGTACGCAGGACTGCAGGAGTTCCAAACCTTTAAATACCCTCTCGCTCTTGTAAACTTTTGTAGACTTGCCCATAGCTTTTTAACTATAAAGTCTAGTTTCTTGCTTGACCGTTAAAAATTCAACCGTTCAAAGAAGAAGAAAAATCTAGCTCTCTCTTCTTCTTCACAAAGCTGGTTTTTCCGAGTGCAATGAAGGAAACCAACAGGATCCGCAAGATCGTCCGCCTCAAGCAACTCGTCCAACGTTGGCGTCGCCGCATCCCCCCAGGCGGCTCGCTTGCGGTTTACGTCGGATATGAACATGAACACCGCCGGTTTGTGATTCCTACACGCTTTATCAACCTGCCTGTGTTCGCCTCCTTACTCAACAAAGCCGAGGAGGCGTTCGGGTTCCAGACAACCAGCGGACTCGTTCTACCATGTGATGCCATTTTTTTCGAGAAGCTGTTGAACGTTCTAGAGAGAAACGAGCGTAGATTTGGTGCCTTGGATTTGGATGATTTTACGGAGATGTTCCGAGAGTCTTTGGCCGTTGATTGATTCATTGTCGTTGTAATAGTAGTGGTGGTATCAAGGAGTGGCTCGGGTTTCCTGTCATTAAAATTAAAGAGTAGATTTAGTGAGTGCATGTTTCGTTCTGAAAAATCTCATACTTCCGTTGATGGTGTTGATGATAATATTTTTTTGTAGTTGGAAGGAGATAACAGAATAATTTATTTATTATTGAGATATAAAAGAATATAATAATAACAAAAAAACAGTGAAATGTTATGTCATTGTATTTTAGTGTTTATATGAGAACTTTATACGATGAATTCTAACTATTTTGGAAATATACAAGAAGGGTAAGGATAGTGTAAAAAGAGCCTAAAGTGTGAGAAGTGTGAGAAGTGTATTATAACACTATATATAATACTATATAACATCATATAAACACCGTATAACAATATGTAACACCATATAATACCATATAACACTATGTAACACTATATATCATTATATAACAAATATAACACTATACATCTATCATAGACATGCTATCAGATACCCTATAGTGTTATATTTGTTATATAATGATATATAGTGTTACAAAGTGTTATATGGTATTATACGGTGTTACATATTGTTATACGGTGTTTATATGGTGTTATATAGTATTATATATAGTGTTATAATACACTTCTCACACTTTGAGCACTTTTTACAGGATCCTCTACCTATACAAGAATATGAGATGTATTGAACAATTGATATTTTTTTTTTTTGAACGGCAGAACAATTGATATTGATAGCGTTGGAACTTGGAAGTGGTCAAATGTGTGATAGCCCAAGCTTTAACTAATCTCCAAATTTCAACAATGAAGGATGTTAGATTAATTTGTAGTCGTAAAATGCTGACAAAAACTGAAGGGATAAGTTTGTAATGTTGCGTCAAACTAGTTAGAAGTATAACTAAAACTAGTTCAACACTATTACTTTATCCATTATGCTCTTGGATCCTGCTTGGTGCTCGTGTATATATCACATGCATTTGTAAAAAAATTCTATACTCGTTTTCAGCTTGTTGGCACGGACACAATTCATGTATTGTTTGTATAGTCCAAGGGAGGAAGCAAAAGCCAAATGGCACTACAAGAATACCCTACCAATAGCGGCGAGATGTCGCCACTATTACCTTTAGCGACGTAAATCACCACCTTTCGCGGCGACAACTGTAGCGGCAATACTATTGCCGCGTTTTATTGTATTGTGGTGCTACAAAGATGCATGTGGTTGGGACCTAAGTTATGCATGTAAAAGTGCTTCGAGGTATGTTTTCTGTTAAGAGAGGCCTTAAGGACCATGATGAGTTATTCCTTGTTGCTTCGATCTACTGATATCGCCGAATTATGTAAGAACATGTATTGCGGCTACGGACCGCCATGTGGAATCATTTGTCCGTGGGATGGTCTGATTATAGAGTCGTAGACGCCCTAAGAGAATCTTCCACTTGAAGGTAAAAGTCATTGGTAATAAAATTAAGGGATTGTCTTTTGAAGAAAATAGGTCATGGGTCAGATTATGGACTTGAACTAAAACATGGGGTATCGGCTACATGACCATTGAAAACATATTCAGTGTTGTTCTTTATGGACTAATTTCCATTATAAGAAAAATAAAAAAAGGTTCATTTAAGTTTAAAATATGAATGGCGGTTTGAGTAGCAGCGGACCTATGAATTTTTTTATAGGGGTGTAGAATAATTTTAAAGATTTTAGACCCTATGTATATAAAAAAAAATTGTTTCATATCGGGTCATGTAAAACAAAAGAACATCAAACTAAAATTTATATAATCATCAAAAACACGTCAAACGTCGTTACAAACATATTTAAAATGTTGCCCTACGGGTTTTCAGTTTTTGAAATCTATCCAAAACATCATTTAGAGCTACTTTCGTACTCATGGTTCCTAACTTCCAATCAAATATAAAACAACAACACCATTCAAAACAACACTAAACACTTAAAGTCTTAAACAATTATTACCAAACTTCATAATTTTCAATTTTAATTTCAACCCCTAGTTGTTGATTGCTTGTAACTAACCATTTAAACAAACTAAAACAACCAAATCACCCTATCAAAGTTTCAAATAACATCAAAACAACTAAAAATTTCAAACCTTTTACAACTCTATTTCTCCTAAAAATCCAAATAACAACTTAAATAATAGAACCATATCCGATTGCGTGATTTTCCTGTTGTTTGTGTGGGAAGGGTGGCCGGATTTCACTTTTCTTCGGCGAGCAAAACAAGAGAAATCGATCGCCCGTGGACTGTGGATTGCGAGTGGGTCTGGGGATCGTAGAGAGTGGGAACCGAGAGAGAAGTGGAAAGGGCGGTGGGTTGGGTTATTTTATTTTTTTTTTCAAATTAGAATGGATTAGGCTTAGGTAATTGGGTTATGTATTCTTTATTGGGCTAAAGGAGTAAAGGTTAAGTGATTGTTAATTGGGTTAATTTAGAGTGATTAATAATTATATAAATTGGGAATTTAGGTTGTATTTTAATAAAAATCAGAGTTTACATAATTTTTTTTTATAAATTCATAAGATTTTTTTCTAAGGGGGCGGTCGAAAATTTCCAAGGGATGCGGTTGGGATTTTTACGTGAAATTAACACTGATTTTTTTCAAGGGGTACGTCCACCCACCTTGGCCAAGGGATGGCTCCGCCCTTGGGTCTGAGTTAATCAAAGAATTAAAACTAAAAGGGTATATTAATATTTCTTAATACCGGTGGAAACATGCATGATACTTCGGCGACAACAATTTGCTACCGGTATTTGTTTTCATTAGTTTGTCAATCATTTAAATATATTGTATGAAACTTCGGTTAGTTTTCTTATTCGTATAATAGGTTAATTATATTTAAATATATTGTATGAAACTTCTGTTAGTTTTCTTATTCGTATAATAGGTTAATTATGTTTGTTGTTTCTTTTATGTTTTTGAATTAGTACGTAGCATTAGTGTGGCCAATCTATGTCATAAGCATTACACATTTCAATTAAATAATAATTTAACATTAAAATTATCAACAACTCTCAGCCTCCGCCTCCGCCTCATTCGCCTTCGGTTGATCACGTTATTGACGACGAGATCCCACCGCCGCCGCCACCTCCGCACCCGCCGCAGTACTCACAGCACGTCTATGCAGACCTGCCTCCTGCTGCGCAGGCGGTGGCTCGGACTTCGATCAGCGTCTCCGACGTTCTGAGCGATACCAGATGTGGATCATTAAGACGCTTATGAAGCTCCAGGCTCACGCGGGATTGCCGCCCCATCCACTGCCACAGTCCCCAACGCCAGAGGATCAGTAGCTTTAGTTTTTATTTTGTATTAGACATTCAGTTGTACTTTTGTATTAGACATTCAGTTGCAATTTTGTTTTGTATGTACAAACTGATTTTATATATATTTATGCAGTTGATTTTTTATTTACACACGATGTTTGTTTGGATTGTTTGCATTTATTTCATACGTCTCTTTCGCAACTTATTGTACGGTGTTTTAATTAAACATGTTTGTGTAATTTAACAAAATAAAATCGGTTAACATTTATAAAAACAATGGCATAAAGAAACGTATCGTTTAATGTGAGTGTACCGGGTGGGGAATGATGATTGGGGTATATGTATAAGGACCGATGATGAGGAATGTAAGGAGAAGCGTTGGAATTCAAGGGTTTAGACGCCATGGTTTGAGTAGTAATGAGGGTTTTTAAGAGAATTCTTTCTTTTTAAATTAAGTTATGGGGTTTCACCTTTTTCGTAAAATCAACCTCCAAAACCGAAGTTTCATACACCAGAATTTTGGGGTTTCATTCACCAGAAGTGAGGGTTTTTCATATGATACTTCAATGGTGAATGAAACCCCAATTTTCTCTTAAGCCGCAATTATTCCTCGACTGGTCATTTATAGGCTTCACGGTTGTATTCATCGTATGACTTATGACTATCTACCTTATACATAATAGTTAACGCTTTTCATTACTGCATCTTTGGATATTAAGAGCGATTCCTTAATTGGGTATATAACCCTTGTTAAGAACGCTACCGTCTCAATAAGTCTACACCTCTTGATATATCCTAATTCGAGTGCATTCTCAGCAACGTTAGGACTTGTATTTAACACTTGTTACCTGACATTCCTAAGGCATAATCCGACCTTAAGATTTGAGTTCCTCACACTATTACTAAATCGAACCCGGGAAGCACAAACAACAACCATCCAACCACTAGGCTATACCTAGTTTTGTTTAAAACCTTGCTTCGAATTTCTTATAACATAACCTACAACATTAAAACAAAAAAAAAGAACACAGGGGACGGGACTCGAACCCGTGTTCCAATGCCTAACCAGCCGAGCCACATTGCTGTCTTGTTGAAATCCAATGCGTTTATTATTTGAATAGAGCTTAAATCCGACTGCTTCTTCTTCCCTTTTACTGTCTTGTTGAAATCCAATGCGTTTATTATTTGAATAGAGCTTAATTCCATATAACTCGTATTGATGGCAAGTGATTATCATTAACATTAAATCGTTAGAATCAACATCCTAACCGATCAATTTAATTTAGAATTCATTCACCATTAAAGCTCCTCAAGAACACAATTGGGGTTTCACCTTTTTCGTAAAATTAACCTCCAGAACCCACCGATATCACTTATTCTCTAGATCAAACCATGCAAAAACCCACTGAAAATTCTCCATTTCATCCCCTCTACATCACGAATTTAATCAAAGAACATTCTAGAGCTTGTAACTTGTGCGGACGATATCTCCTTCATTTCTCAACGTTTTCAGGTGATTCCAAAGCCCAACTTTCTTAGTTTTTCGTTCTCTACAAAAGCCCTCTATCAATTTCAGTGATAGAATGTTAATTTATCCGAATTTAATTTTAGTTGAAATTAGGGTTCTTCATGCATAGAATTTGAGGCTTTTTGATTTAGACTTGTGTTTTGATGAAATTGTAAGTATAACATTGCTATATATCATACTAATATATTGTGTGTAAATTTTGAGAATTTTCATATATCAATTGGAATTTTGGTGAATTAATTATATTTTAATCACGAGATAAATCGAATAAAAATACAAGATATTTTTTAATAAATTCAATAAATATTTTTATCGGTTATTTCAGATTATATAAACACTAGGGAATTTTTATATAATTTTTCCTTAATTTGTTTTGGGAAATCATGAGTTGGATTTGGGTCTATACATGTTTTAGTTATATAAAAATACAAGGTTTACACAAATAAATCCTGTATATATTTTTACTGGTTTCTATAGATTTATATAGTTATATTGGGACTTTTATATGATCTTTTCATAATTTTAAATAAAACTTCCTTTATAAAATTTATTATTTTAAATTAATATAGGTGATAATTATGAAGTCTAAATTTATTAGTTTGTTATACTAATTTATTTGAATTTGAAGCATTTATGGAATATAATAACATAATGAATTGGTGTTATTATTAATCATGACAATTTATACAAAATACCGATTTATATGTTATTTTGAAAACTCATATAAGTTCCCAAATAGGAGAACCTAGTTTCCTAAAATTTATATATTGTCCGTTTGCTTAGGAATAAGTTATTCATTTTAGGGTGATTATCATTTTAGATATAATCTAGTTCTTGTCGTGCGGTAATTCTCGTGGAACGTTTCTTCGCAACCTGTGAGTAATCTCTTCCATTTTCCCTTTTTAACTTTTCAAATTTTAGGGTGTATCATGTTACACTTTTCGATTTATTCAACATGCTATGATCCAGTGTTATTATGTGAACGTTTTATGTGTATTCTATTATTCTATATGCTATCTGATGTCAAGTCTATTGCATGCTATTGTGTCTAGTGGATCCACGGCTGACTAGGTTCCCCATGGCCATGGGTTGTAGCCTAGTATCGCCTACGGTATTAGACTCGCTCCTCGGGGCGTGAGCCTAATGCACGCTATTGTCAGAAGTTTATTTATTTTGGTTGTTTGTGTTGTTATTTGATTATGTATTCTTGTTTGTTAAATTTGGATATATGGATATGTTGACTATGTTGATGATATGAGACCATTTTCATACTAACCTTGAGGTGCATGTTAAAATTATTTTTTTAAAAATAAAAATAAAACTGTTTTCAAAAAAAGGAGGAAATTATTCACCAACAAATTTGTTGACCCAAAAATATATTTTTCTAACATGGTGTAGGTTTTCAAAGTCGATGACAAGTGATGAGGACACGTAGCATGGGCCTTAGAAAATTAAATTGAAATCTTTTGATATGTTAGTTTTTGAACAATGTATGAATAACTTTGATTATTAAATGTTATGTGACAATTTAAATGGACATGCTTTAAATATCGTAACAATGATTAGTTGTCAAGAGCTATGGGCAATCATCATGCCCCGTACCTTTCCGCTGCGGGTCGGGGTGTGACACGGGCTCACGCGGGATTGCCGCCCCATCCACTGCCACCGTCCCCACCGCCAGAGGATCAGTAGCTTTAGTTTTTATTTTGTATTAGACATTCAGTTGTACTTTTGTATTAGACATTCTGTTGCACTTTTGTTTTGTATGTACAAACTAATTTTATATATATTTACGCAGTTGATCTTTTATTTACATGATGTTTGTTTGGATTGTTTGCGTTTGTTTCATACGTCTCTTTCGCAACTTATTGTACGGTGTTTTAATTAAACATGTTTGTGTAATTTAACAAAATAAAATCAGTTAACATTTATAAAAACAATGGCATAAAGAAACGTATCATTTAACGTGAGTGTACCCGGTGGGAAATGATGATTGGGGTATATGTATAAGGACCGATGATGAGGAATGTAAGGAGAAGCGTTAGGATTCAAGAGTTTAGACGCCATGGTTTGAGTAGTAATGAGGGTTTTTCAGATAATTCTTTCTTTTTAAATTAAGTTATAGTCGTATAATATATTTATAGAAGAAAAAGTTAAATACGGAGAGAAAAGGAATGTCGTGCTTCAGGGTAATACTCAACATAATTAGACTACTTACACTTAGTCAAATAGCATGATTTAATAAACTAGACGCATACGTAAAAAAAGTGAATAATTAGGTGACAATAGTTGAATTATGGTTTATGGTTTATGTTTAATGACTTAATCATACACTTTTTATATTATAAATTTGTTTTTAAAATTATAATATTTGTTTCTAAAATTATAATATATGTTTTATAAAACAAACATAAATCTACAACTTTTCAACAAAAAAACACAACCAAACAAGATGTCGATACCATACATAAGGTTTGTATCTGGAATTGATTTCTGATTCTCTGAATGTTCTTTGTGCTTGCAGCTGATGATTTTCCATTCGTCATCCTTTAATCTATAAGGTATTTGATTGTTGTGTTGTTGTTGATTGAAGGTATTTGGTGTTCTCTTGTTTTATTTGATGTATGTTGGTTTGAATCTTGTTGGGAGTTATGTTAGGATGTAAGAGTGGTATTTGGTTTTGAGCAGTTGCACATAAGGTGTTTGATGAAATGTCTAAGTGTGTGTTGTCTTGATTTTGTTGGGTTAACTTTGTTTGAGTAGTTGCATATGAGGTGTTTAAGTAAAGGTCAAGGTGTATATCGCATTGATTTTGTTGAATTACTTATGTTTGATAGTTGCATATGAGGTGTTTGAATAAAGGGTTAAGGTCTAAGTGGCTATATATTGGGTTGATTTTGTTTAAGTAGTTGTATATGAGGTGTTTAATGAAATGTCTATGTGTATGTTAGAATTTATCCAGATATATCTTGTGAGTGTATATTATAACTTATCGAGATCATTGATGGTATATTAGTACAAGTGGGGAGACCTATCAATAGGACCATGTTGGAATATGGATTTTGACAAAACTGTTGGAATCACATTGCTAGTTGTTTCGTGATATTTGGGCTTATTCAAGGACATAAACTATTTTCTCAAGTTGTAACAATTAATCATCTATATATGTAGGTTTACAATGATGTACATTATCATGTTTAAGCTTAAAAAAAAATCTTTAAACATACGTAAATTATCATAGTTAATATTGTGTTAGTGTAATAAAGCAATTTACACATGTGTAAATCATCTTAGTTCTTATTGCATTTGTGTAATTATGCAATTGACACGTGTAAATAAGTTCTTTACACATGTGTAAGTAAGGTATATTATATAAATATGTGTATATCATCTTAGTTAGTATTGAATTCCTGTAATTAAGCAATTTACACATGTGTAAATAAGATGTTTGTACATGTGTAAGTACGTTGTTTTCGCATGTGTCAGAAAGCAATTACATAAACTGCTACTTACATATACTAAAAATGTTTTTTTAATTACACTTAACTGAGAATTTCATGTGTAAAAGAAAAACACCTACACATGTGTAAAACAAACACTTACACGTGTAAAATAGAAGCTTACACATGTGTAAAATAGAAAATTTGTAAAACAAATTTACACATTTTAACTAAGAATTTACGCATGTATAAAACAAAAACTTGCACATGTGTAAATCATAATGTTTATTTGTTTATAATGACATGTAAACAAATGACTTAAATTTTGGTTTGGGGATGTGAAAATCAGGTTGGTTTTGGTGTTTGTTGGTGATATTCTTTGGTGTATAGCAGTTTGCAGTTTGGTCTGGTTGAGAAATGAGGATGATGTTGCTGCTTTTTTGAGCTCAAGGTTTTTGGGAAGCTCAAGATGGACTATTGGATGTTATGCTTTGGATGTTGTTTTAATGTCTGGTCATGTTTGATTGTTTTTTTTTTGGAAGGTTTAGGTTGTTTGAAACTTGATTGTATAGATTTATTTTTTTGTTAGACTTAGGCCGAGTGTGGCTTTAGATATAGATTATGTTGTTTTTTAAATTCTAGTTTAGCTCACGGTTGAGGCCTTGTTAGTTTCTAATTGTTAGACCATGTCTAATGGTTTAGCGTTGGTGTCTTCCTATGGCTATATCTAGTGAAGCCCAATGCACGTAAGTTGTAAATATATGTTGTTATCATCAAAATTTACCGGGATGCCATCCCCTTTTACATAATATACTATCTTGTTTATTTCACAGTTTACACGTGTGTAAATGAACTACAAATGTGTGCAATAGAAACAATTAATTGACAGGGAAGATTTTACACATGTGTAAATGAATTGAAAATGTGAAAAACATAAGGCAATTAAGTGACCACGGAACTGTTTACACATGTGTAATTGAACTGAAAATGTATAAAACAGAACTAAATAAGTGACAGAGAACAGTTTACACATGTGTAATAAAGCTGAAAAAATGTGTAAAAAATCAGTTTGTATATGTGATAATGGACAGTTTACATATGTGTAATTCTGTTGCACATATGTAAAACATGTATGTAATACTTTGACTACTAATATTACATGTATGTACTATTACATGTGTGTAATAGTACACATATGTAATACTTGATTACTAAACACGTGTAATATGGCAATTTACATACAAACATACATCAGTATGTGGCAATTAACAGTTTACACATGTGTAAATCAACTTTGCAATATAAAACAGACACAAATATGTGACAATGTAACTTTACACATGTGTAATTTAGTTGCAAATATGTAAGATAGACACAAATATGTGATGGAAACACTTTACACATGTGTAATTGAATTGCACATATGTAAAACATACATCGATATGTGATAGTGAATAGTTTACACATGTGTAAATCAACTGCGCATATGTGAATATAATATGACACAATATAAAAAACTTATACATATAATAATATTGGAACAGTGACATGATAAAAATACAAAGAGATGTAAAATCCACCAACATAATAAACATAAAGCGTAAGTAGTAATTGCATCGAATTAATAACGTGTACATGAACATTTTTCTCCTATTTTTCAAAGGACCACCAAGATTCAAATCGACTTCTACATAGTTACGTTCAGCTGCATGATTAGTTGTATTGATAAGCTTCACATTCATTCTTATCGCCATCGGAAGAGTAATACAAAAGACACCGCATGACCCTTATTGCAAGTGTTAATACTACAGCCGTTGGATTTATTTTGTCTCCTTTCTTTGTAGTAGATGTGGACAACGAGAACACCAATGGTATCTCAAAGTTGGTGCTAGTTTTTTACCCTCTTAGTCGCTCGCCACAGCGTCATAAACACGTGTCGCCTACTCACATTATACGTCTCTAGCTAGTGCCTGCACCAACCAATCCTGAACATTAATTGAACGTTGCACATGTGTAAAACAAATGAATAGAATAAACACGATATATTGGATGAATCTATAAACATCAGTAGATCAGTTATATGAACAGATTTTACAATGTATGAATGCAAAATTTTTAAAAGATAAAATACAGATAAATAAACACTAATATTGCATTTAATTATTCAAACTAAACAATTGCTTATAATCATGTGGTATAGATAAATTGAGCTAAAAGTACTTGTAAATATAATGAACCCAAAACTTCATTTTTATGCTTTATTTTACTTACTGTCATAGAAAAATCCAATCTTAGTCATCTTACTCTCAATTACATTCACTAAACTAAGTCTTTATTCAACATCAAAAGTTTACAAAGATTAAACTTCACTATAAAATGCAATTCCCCAATTCACTTCCAAGTCATAAACCTACATTGCTCTCTAAAAGCTTAATTTTATGCAGAAAAACACATAATAGGTACACCTTATACATATCACCACTTAATATGTAGTAGAGAGCCAACATCTATGAAATACAACACTGAAATAGAAACTATACAAAATGAAGAGAGATATGAAGTTAAATACATAACCCTAATTCAAATCAACAACTGGACAAAAAAGTGAAACATGCGTATAATCAGCTGAAAAGAATGTTGCAAAATCTATACTAATTATCCAATTCATATTAAAAAAAATTGAAACAACAAATGGGGAGAGGAAGAACAGTAACACATTTAAAATCAATGATTTCAAGTGTAAATTAGCTGAGATCTGTTATGAAATTACGACAGAGTACTTCGAATTAAGACTAAGATTGATTTAGAAACAAAAGATTATCTTGAACATAACTGAATATGCATTAATCATATGGATACAAAATCCCTACGGTGAAAGGTCGTATGGATCTAGAATAGGTCAAATTAAGATTGAGATTGATTTAAAAACAAAAGATTAGCAAGAACATACCTGAATATGCAGGAAATCAATCATATGGATCTAGGATCGATTGAAGAATGGTTGAAGGTTATATGGAACAGAATCGATTGAAAATCGTGTATTGATATAAGAACAGCGGAGATGTTGTGAATGGTTCAGCTATGACCAATTACCCCTTTACCCTTTTAATTAAAACACAAGAGAAATAAATGAGTGGCTGAGATTTGTTCTCATGGTTCTCACAAAAGATGAGTGTTCTCATTTAAACTCTCCCATATATAAATATATATATATATATATATATATAGGATTAGGTTCAAACGTGAACAAAATCCCAATAGTGAACTGCGTGAACTGATCTGGGCCCTTGATTTTTATGATCTTGAGATTAAAGTGAGTGGCATGATGGTAATTATTTGGTTAATTTTTTCATTTAATTAAATACAAAAAGGGTATATTTGTAATTTCAATCTTAAATTGATTGCATAAATCTCTCACAAATCAAGTAATCAATTATCCTCTTAAATTGATTGCATAAATCTCTCACAAATCAAATCAAGGATTAGGAAAGATGTAACTTAATTCAATTATTAAAATAATTATTTGTTTAAATGCGATGTACACATGTGTATTCTGATTTTGCCCTCTTTTTAATGCGATGTACACATGTGTATATCGTCTGTTTTTGTGATATCTCAGAATTTTTTTTTGTATTGAATGTTGATGTACACCTGTGAATTACTGTATACATATGTACGATGCTGAGTACACATGTGTACTGTTCTATTTATATCCAAGTACACATGTGTATACCGTTGAAATATGAAGGTTACGTGGATCTTAAAAATAAAAATTTGAATTCTGGTGATGAAATCTGAAATAAAAATTAAAATTGAAATATGGTGATTTGTTGTTTGTTTTGATAATTATCTTATTAATAAATAAACATAATGTGGATAATGAATTTAAATTAGGAAAGATGTAACTTAATTCAATTATTAAAATAACTAGTTGATTTTATGTCCGCGCGTTGCGGCGGGGACCCAATGACTGTAAAACGTGTGTGAGCAACGGCAAGCAGATACCAAATATCAAAACATAAATAAAAATGACATGGTACTAAGGATAGTCACTCCGTCCTAAAATAAACGATTTTAAATAACCTAATATATAATAATAGGACCCACATGTCCTACACGTTGGAAATTCGGTTGTTTTCAGTTCGGTTATTACGGTGCTAACACGTTAAAATATGGATGAGATCGGTACCGATAACGGCACCGAAAGTACCGATCCGAAAAATCTCGAAATTAGGTAGCGACACCGAAAATACTCGGTACAATACGGTATGGTATTTGAAGGTAAAAATCAATAAATACATGTATGGTGCTAGACCGGTGTCGAACTGAAAGTAACGATTCTGAAAACGCCAAAAGGTGGGTACCAAATTGGTAACGAAAATGATTTGGTATAGTAAATTTGGTACCGATATGATACCGGTTTGATTACAGGAGTTGATACGATTTGCTCATCAATAATCTAAATATCCAAGTTAATTTTACATGCTACAATTTGTTCATTACAGAAAAAGACAAAAAAGAAAGCAAAATAAGTTGTTGTGTATATAAAACCTCATTCAAACGAAATACATTTTACTTACTGTGTGTATGAAAAGTAATCTAAACGGTGCAGTTACTTGCAATGCTATGTTGCTACAGGATTTGAGGGTAAAAACCGGTGCCAAACGGTACCGAAAATACACCTTGGTTTGGTAAATTTGATACCGCTACCGGTATCCATACCCGATACCATTTACTGATCACTTAAGAAGTTACTATTCATTCATTTGTAATTTTAATATATAGGTAATGATTTAAATCTAATTTTTTATATAATTACAATCCTACCCTTAACAACTAAAAAGGAAATCAAGGGTCCATATATGTTCACGCAGTTCACTCTTGGGAGGTTGTTCACGCTGGAACCCTACCCTATATATATATATATATATATATATATATAGGGAGAAGATCATGCGAGAACCACCTCTTATTGCGAGAACCGCGAGAACCAATGTGAACACAACCAAAAATGCCTAAAAATAGCTAAAAATCACACAAAATTTTTTTTTAATATTTTTTATATAAAAATCGCTACTTTTCGAAGCAAAAAAAATTTAAAAAAAAATTTTTTTTTTTGCCCACTAAAAGTAGCGATTTGAGCATAAAAAATATTAAAAAAAAAATTAGATTTTTTTTTATTTTTTTAGATTTTTTTAGGTTTTTGGGGGGTTTAGTTTTTAGCATTTTAGCTTGGAAGGGGGGAGTGGGTGGGGGGTTTAGGTTTTTGGGGGGTCGGGGAGGGGGGTTTAGGTTTTTTTTTTTTTGGGGGGGGGGGGGTTAGGTTTTTTTAGGTTTGTTTTAGGTTTTTTTAGCTATTTTAAGTTGTGTTCACATTGGTTCTCGCGGTTCTCGCAATAAATGGAGTTCTCGCATGAGCCCCTCCCTATATGTATGTATGTATATATATATATATATAGGTAGAGGATCCTGTAAAAAAAAGCTTAAAGTGTGAGAAATGTAAGAAAGAATCTCAACCATTAGATCTTTTGATCTAATGGTTGAGATCAATAGGGACCAAAATGTAAAATATTTTTCTTAATTGGGACTGAATTGAAAATTATAGGGGTAATAAAGTCTTTATATCCATTCAAAATAGGAAACTGTAAATCAAAATTCCTATAATTCCGATCTCTCTCTCCAATTGATCATACAGTTTCTCTCTCTTTCTACAATTTCAAAACCCTAATGCCTCTAAACCTCCATATCGATCGAACGGCGGCGACGACGAGCGGCAGCGGCGACGGCGAGCGACGAGCGGCAGCGACAGCGGCGACGGCGAGCGACGAGCGGCGACGGCGAGCGACGAGCGGCGACGGCGAGCGGCAGCGACAGCGGCGACGGCGAGCGGGCAGCGGCGAGTTAGGCCCATCCTCCATTTCCTTAGGCACATCCTCTTTGCCCCATCCTACGTGGCGGATCATCCTTTGAGTACTACCCTCCTCCCATACCGAGTAGCCTTATGTCACTTTCATGATGTAGTCTGCATTTTGAGCTTCTTCAATACTGTTAAAAAGTTGCTCAATTACACTTGGAATAAAGCTACTCGGTGTGGAGGAGAGTAGTCCTTAAAGGATGTTGCGCCACGTAGGATGGGTGTGAGGATGGGCGAGAAAGGGATGGACCTAAGGAAATGGAGGATAAGCATATATATATATATATATATATATCTGTGTGTGTGTGTTGTATGTATGTGTGTGTGAGAAGGGGAGGCCCGACTTGAACGACTGCAGGACGACGAACTCGACGGTGACGGGGCAGTGGAAACGGTGTTCCGAGGCGGCGTCGGTCTAAGACGGGGCTAGGACGCCCCCCACACCGAGTAACCTAACTCCAACATCCTCATGAAGCTCTCCATTTTGTACATAAAAAGCAAGAAAAATAAAAAAAAGGAGTTAAACTAGATGAGACACAATCATATATAATAAACTTATTTTATAAAAGTTTAATAGGTTTTATATATTTATAAATTCTATATCTCATAAATATTATTAAACTATTTAAATGAAGTTTATTTTGTTATCAGGTTTCAAATGGAAGTCAATCAAGCTTTGGTTATTTACACAAACATAAATTAAAAATCGTACCTTATCTTATCAAAACAAAATGTTTTATCTGATTGCTTATTACCCATGTTAGGATAATAACCCAATTCTCAAAGGCCCAATACCAACCCTAGTTTTCTTCTTTCCCCTCTTATCGATTAGTCGCAGAATCCCAAAGTCAAACACAACTAATCCAGATCGATAAAAGAAATACGTACATATCAATAAAAAAAGGTTAATATTGGTGCCTCAAATCATTTGTTGTTAGCAGCGGTATACTTGTTGGCAGCGGCTGTACTGATTGTCCGAGTACCGTTATTGGTGAAACTAGTTGTACCAATAAAAGCTCCATAGTACTCACAAACATTAGTACAATCTACCAAATCCATGTATGCTTGTCGAGGCACGGGCACACCACTTGATATTGTATGCGATTGTGCACTTAGGTAGTGCAGATTGCGGACTGTCAAAAATATGATGGAATAATGCAGCCCTGAGTATTGCGGACCATCTTACTGATTGGAAGTATGTTGTGAAGCAAGGATAGCAACAACAGTGGACAATGATGACTGCCCACTATCATCGTCCATTGCAATCGCTTTTCATATCCTACTGAAAGATCGAT
The DNA here is from genome assembly GCF_002127325.2 of Helianthus annuus. NCBI lineage: Eukaryota > Viridiplantae > Streptophyta > Magnoliopsida > Asterales > Asteraceae > Helianthus > Helianthus annuus. The sequence goes on from NC_035442.2 coordinate 160,953,192, forward strand.
GTGCCACGTCTAACAACAGCACCGCAACAAAATAACACGTGTAGTAACAATATTGCAACAACATAAGTAAACATAAGTTTACCTAAACTGGAAATAGGTGAATGTTTTTAATAACTAACTTATACATATATTTGAATTATATTTCAGATCTTTATCATCCTTTTAATTTAACATATATTATAACTAATATATAAAAATCATATTTATCTTTTTATATTATGAAACAAACAATATGTTTAACATCAATGATCAAGTACATAAGTTATATTTTTCTTTTTAAATAGGTGTCCGTAAAGTATACTTCACAATAATTGTTGAAGAATTAGATAACTAATCACAATAAGAGTTCCATAACCTAAGTTATCATATGTATATTAAATTATGTCTATACATTCTAAAAAGAATAGCTATAAAATCCAGATATTATAAATTAAAAATAGATGTGAGTTTCAAAAAACAATACAAGGTATAATATAAGATTAATACCCGCAACTATGAATTGGCTAAGAACTAACAAAGTAGCCTGATTCTTGTGTTTGAAATCCTTTTAACGGTCCTTGAAATGCACAAAACTATAATTATTTCACCACGCTTTCCTAGATCCTGAAAGATTTGGGTGAGATCAGAGATCATCACCTCTTGGAAGGTTTGGAGCTTTCCCGACTATATACCTTTGCAAATATTTAATAAAAGTATATTAATCGATTTGGTAATTATTAGTTTCATAATTTTTATTACATGTATAATTAATCGAGATAGATGGAAAGTATTATAAAAATTTCATAACTAGTATGTTTTTCAAAAAAAAAAATCAGATTAAGGTATATAAACTTTTATTTTCATGTTTTCCATGTTTTTATATAATATAACATGATTGAAATATAAAATAAATTCAAAAGATAACCAAAAATTCAAAAAAAAAAAACACGAGATCTAATCTAGTATGATTATGAAAATTAAACAAGTTTCAATTTAATCAAAAAAATAATCTAAAATAAAAGTCTCAAATTTTATCATCCAAGAACCCTAACATTTAATACGGATTTTTGTTGGTGCACTTGTGTCTGTACTTTGTCTGTATTCGGTCTGTATGTAAACGATGTCCTAAGTTAGTCTGTAAGTTGACCAAGTCAACTATCCTCCTAGTTTGACTTGGGCAATAAGTTGTAATATGCTTGTCTGCATCGAAGGATAGCCTCGAAGGATACTGTTGATCCTTCGAGGTGTTCGAAAGATATGCTTCGAATGATTAGACCTCGAAAGGTGATCTTTCGAGGTCCCTGCTGATCCTTCGAGTGACTTGTCCTCGATAGATGATCCTTCGGACCATCTATCGGATCCTTCGGGATAGACAACATGGGCTGGGTATAAATACCCATGCAGTGTGTTGTGTTTCACTAAGACACTAAGAGAGACAGAAAGATAGACTTGAGAGCTGAGAGCATTCTGTCCGAAACACACACACATAGTGAGAGTTTGCAAGTTAGATTTGTAAACATTGTGCTTGTAACCGGAACCTTCATACGTATTAATACAGTGGTGTTAATCGGTGAACTCTTGTGTGTTTGTTTCTCTACTTGCTTCATCCCGGTTTGCTTACTAGCTTGGATTCCGCACTCGCTAGTAGGTTTGTATAACAAGGTTTAGGTTCGTTATCCTCCGCGAAAAGGGACCTACAAGTGGTATCAGAGCTTGGCTCTTTACCTTGTTTAAAACCGGGTTGTTCAAGATCTTTGGTGTGTTTGGACACTTGGTTTAGCACCCGTTTTTGGTAGTTTTCTGCATAAAAACGGCTTCTAAACCTTTCGGGAGTGTTCAAGATCGGTTTGGGTAACATAAAATTTGTTTTGTGAAACTTTGTGTTTTTCCGGCCATTTTTCCGGTCATATCTCCGGTGACTGGTTTGGATAAGGTTGTGTCCATTTTGGGTAAACTTTTTGAAAGTCCAAAAAGTTGGTGAAAAGTTGTTGGCAAACCATATCCTTTCTGCCGAAAGTACTTCACCAACCCATCACCTTTTCACCAACCCGTCAACGTTTCTGTCAGTGTGTCAGACCTCGAAAGATACCTTTCGAGCTCGATAGATCATCCTTCGATCAAGGAGATTCGAAAGATAGCCATCCTTCGAACATCCTTCGAAGTCAGTGTGTTATCCTTCGAGTCAAGGAATCTTTTCGAAAGATCATCCTTCGAGTTACTGTTCATTGCGAAAGATAAGGATCCTTCGTGCAGGAGAATCTTTCGTATTAGTGTTCGAAAGATTAGTATCTTTCAAGTGTGAGTCTTTCGAGATCTGTGTACGAAAGATCAGGATCTGTCGTTGTGAATCTTTCGAGACCTGTGTTCGAAAGATAAGGATCTTTCAATCTTCGAAAGATAAGGGGAATCTTTCGAAATCATCTTTCGGAAGATAAGGATCCTTCGAAGTGATTGTTCGAAACTCAACAGTAATCTTTCGATCACTGTTGATCCTTCGAACTAGTCTTGATCTTTCGAACAAGGTTGTGTCTTTCGATTTGTGTCTGTGTACACTTAACAGTTTGTACTTGTGTAGATTCTCAATTAATATTTGATCAAAATGAGCTGTACAAGTCCATGGGATTGGAGTTTGGACTCACGAACCAATCAAGAGTTAGTCACTGCTGCAGATTGGGCAAAGAGTATGATACCTTCTCCATCAATCAGTCCAAGTCAATGGGCTTTGGTATCCAATCAAAGTCAAAGTCTTCAGAACCTTCTGATTAGTGAGAGTGAAACTGGCAGCAACAATCGTCCACCTAAGTTGAACCATATGAACGATTTTCCATCATGGAAAAACCGTTTTCACACATATGTTCAAGGGCAAAGCACTGATCTTTGGACGTGTTTCATCAATGCGTTCAATACTAATCTTGAAACTGTTGCGTCAACTTCAGAGGGTTATGCCAATATGCTTGAAAATGACAAGAAGGCTTATGAATTGGAGAAAAAGGCCTTTGCCACACTTACTCAAGCACTCAACAAAGACATCTACCATCAGTTCTCATATTGCAAGACCACGAAAGCATTGTGGGATGCCTTAGTTGCTAGAGGAGAAGGCAATGCAGCTGCTCGAAAATCTCGGCATGATTTGTTGAAGAAAGAGTTTGAATCCTTTCAGTTTTTGGAAAACGAGACTCTGAATGATATGATCACACGTTTCTATCATTTGATTAGTGAGATGTGTGCTTATGGAGTTGTCTCTACTCAACAAGACATGGTGAGTAGATTTGCTGACGCCTTACCTCCAAAGTGGAGTTCTTTCATTGAACTGTTGAAGCATACTGGAACTCTAGATCAAGTCAACATCTATGAGTTCATTCAAAAGCTGGAACATAAAAATGATGAAGAAATTAGGAAAGCAAGGCGTGCTCCAGCTCCTCAGAATACAGAAATGTATCTTCCAGGATTCGATGCTTTGGCAAGATCCGCTGCAGCTCAGCAACAGCAACCTAAGCTGCAGACTGCATTTGTGTCCAATACAAGTTCAAGTTCCTTTCCGTTTCCTCAGTCAACAGCTGCTCCACCACAACCTCAATTCGATCCGAGGTCTTACATTCCTGTTCCAACACAGCCACAACCACAACCTCAACAACAACAACAGCAAGCTCACTATACAAGCAATCCTCAACCTCAACCCCAAAGTCATCACACAATCCGAGTCGACAACTCAAATCTTTCACACCTTAGCATTGAAGTTGCTAAGGAACATATGGAGATTATCAACACCATGGTCAGTGCATACTGTGGTTTGGTAGCAGGTCAGCTTGGAAACATCAACATGACCAATGAAGATTATGATCAGATCGACAAGGAAGAAATGGAGTTGATGGATATTAAATGGGCTTTTGCTAGTGCGGTTAGAAGGGCAAAAGATTTCATGGCCCGAACTGGAAGAACTTCGTTGGAAGGAAAGAAAAACACGAAGTATGGGTTTGATATTAATGCTGTCACATGCTTTAACTGTGGCGAGAAAGGGCACTTTAAACGTGAGTGCACTCGACCAACAAAACACGGCAATCACAACCCTTTCAGAAACCAGACGAATGTGAATGCCCAACAAGAAAACCGTGAACGGAGGATGGTGGCAGTGAATAACAATCAGGGACAGCCTGGAACTACAAATCACAATCGGGCTTTGGCTGTTCAAGCAGATGAAGGATGTGACTGGTCAGTGCAGTTTGGTGAAGGTGATCAGGGAAGTGGAACAGCTCTGTATGCTAAGGTCATCGAGCAGGTTCATAAAGAAGAATCTTCTGGGAGTGATGACAGTTCTGGTTATTCTGGAAGTTCGGATGAAGAAGGCTCTGTTTCTGGGGATAATCACTCAGAGCCTGATGAGAAGGAGGAAGAAGGTGAAGATATTCAGGATCTTCTGAATGAAGCTGATGAGCTTAAATGTCAGAAATCAATTCTGATTAGAAAGGCGGATACTGCATCAAAGGAAATGGAAAAGCTATTCTCTGAAGATGGAGCTTTTTCTTTTCAAACTGCCTTTATGGCAAACGGCTCAGCCTCTACTAGTCATGTAACTTCTGAACCTCCTGCTCCTAGTATTTGTAAATCATGTGCAGAGATGAAGCTTGAATCAGAAAAGCTTCATAGTCATAACCAGAATTTGGTTATTGAACTGTCGAAATGCAAAGAGGCAAACATGGCTTTAACTCGGAATGAAAAAGAATTTAAATCTGTAATAGAAACATTAAAGAAAAATGTGTCCGAGGTTAACAAAGTAGTTTACCACAAGCAAGTAAGTATAAATGAATATATTAACATTGTGGAAGAAACTAAAAAGCAGTTAGCCATTGCCCAATGCGAACATGATGCGATCAAACAGAAATTGGATAGTTATTCTAACTCCCAATTTGTGCTTGATCACATCATCGATGTTCAACAACTAAAGGGAAATCAGAAAGGCATAGGGTATAACAAATGTCCGCCCCCTTGATGAACAACTATACCAAGATGCCTGATGAGGAGGAAATGCCTCGGTATGAACCCAGTGTGCCTCTTGATGTTGAGGAGTTTGCTACTGGCCTTGGGTTCAAATCGGACAATTCTTCAAACACAGCCTCTAAGGAACAAGAAACTTCATCATCCATGAAGCAAAGTCCTCCAATTATCGAGGACTATGAGACATCGGATGATGAATCAGAAGTGGCTGTAAGAGATCAGGATAAATCACTTAGCAAGATGAAAGGAGTAGAGATTCCACGAGAGAATCACATCCTTTGTGATCCTGATACTCCTGAGGTTCCATCTGTCAAGAGGCAAGTGATTGATCCTGTCAAAGTTGATAAGACAGGTGTGTCTACTGTTAAAAGCAGTAATGTGTTGTACACTTTGGTTGGAGATAATAAAATCTACTCAGATCATGTTTTTCCAATTAAAAATGTAAATAAATCTTTGATTGACAAAGTCTTTGAAGACAATACAAACAAATTTTTGGGAAAAACACTTCCGGGAATTGTGGTAACACAATGTGATCCAATTCCTAAGGCTGAGATTAGAAAACAGTTTGGTAATCAAAAATCGCCAACCACTCAACAACCTACTGCTTCTAAGGGTAAACAACAACAACGAGCTCCAAAGCCTAAGGCTAAGGTTGAATCAAAAGGAGCTCGTTACATGAAGAAAGGAAAAGATGTTAAATTTGTAGCATCAAAAGGTACAGATAAAATTGAGACTTTTGAAAACAAATCAAACACTGATTTTGTACAACAAGTCAAGATTTTGAAACGTAACAGTGATAACAATTACACCCAACACACAAACGGGTGTGATGAAAGAGCAAGTACCTCAGGTTCTACAGGTTCAACATCTGGTAGTCGATCAAGTTCTCCTAAGTCTGTTGAAAGAAGAACCTGTTTCAAATGTGGAGAAATTGGGCACATTATCAGAAACTGCCCAAATGCTCCAAAGAAGAAATTGGTTGAAAAAGCTCCACCTGAAACAGTTCACCCTCAACGTCGATCAGTTTCACCTAAACATGATAAACGAACTGTAAAAGAACAAGAAACTAAACAACGACGTAAGAACATGAAAACTGTTGAAAAAGCTTTAAAATCTGAAGTTAAAACAGTGCAAAAGGAACCAAGTGTGTCACAACCTGTAAAACCAGAATCTTCAAAAACTGGTAGGCACAGACAAACTTGGTTACCTAAGTCGGGTGACAATTCAGGGGGAGCAGTTGTTCTTGAAAACCATCAAGAGATCGAGCTTACGTTTCGTGATGCCAAGGGACGACCCAAGACCACTAAGGCTTGGGTCCCCATTCTCAACTGATGTGTTTAATTGACATGTGCAGGATGTTCTAGGAGGAACTATTAATAGTCATTGGATTGTTGATAGTGGAGCATCCAGGCACATGACTGGCGACTTACGGCTCCTATACGACGTGAGAAATATTAGAGGAGGGTATGTTGCTTTTGCGGGTGATAAAGGTGGGTACATCACTGGAGAAGGAAGTATCTCCAATGGTATCGTGTGCTTTGATAAGATCAATTATGTGAAGCAAATTGATCACAATCTTCTGAGTGTGTCGCAAATCTGCGATAAAAAGTTCTCAGTGATTTTTGATGACGCTGGCTGCTATGTGCTGAAACCTGGATTCAAAATTCCACAAGAATGGATTCTCTTATCGGCTCCGAGAGTTAATGATCTTTATATTCTCGACATGAGCCAGGCGATTACAACATCTGCACAAGTTACTTGTTTTGTCTCAAAAGCCACGGAAAAGGAGTCTATATCTTGGCACAGAAGAATGGGACACATTCACTTGAGAAAGATGAACCATTTGGTGAAAAATAATCTTGTGAATGGTGTGCCTGTAAGAAGTTTTCATCTACAAGATATCTGTGTCTCGTGCCAAAAGGGGAAGCAAACAAAGAAGTCTCACCTTTTGAAGAAAATCAACACTGTCAGCATGCCTCTCGAACGTCTTCATATGGACCTTTTTGGACCTATGAAGCACAAGACAACGTTTGGTGATGCCTATTGTTTAGTAGTTACTGATGACTACTCTAGATTTTCTTGGGTATCGTTCATGGCACACAAGAGTGAAACTCCTGGAATCCTCAAGGACCTTCTCACTATGTTGGAAAATCTCTATACGTTGAAAGTGAAAAGGATCCGAAGCGACAATGGAACTGAATTCAAGAATCAAGTTATGGATGAGTTTTGTACTTCTAAAGGCATTCTTCATTAGTACAGTTCTCGTTATACTCCACAACAAAATGGTGTCGCTGAGAGGAAGAATCGAACTATTATTGAAACTGCAAGAACAATGTTAGTAGAGTCGGAACTCCCTATTCAATTCTGGGGGGAGGCTGTATCGGCTGCATGCTACACGTTAAACAGAGTTCTTACAGTAAAGAGACATGGCAAGACTTGCTTCGAACTCCTTCAGAAAAGGAAACCGGATCTTTCTTACCTTGAACCGTTTGGTGCTCCTTGTACTATGATTGAGCCGGATGGAAAGTTTGGTGCAAGAGCTATCGAGGGTTTCTTCCTTGGATATGCTACTCCGAATTTTCGTGTTTGGAATCTAGCTACCAAAAAGATTGAGCTATGGAGTGAAGTTAGGGTTCAAAGGTACACGAGTCCTGTTAGGGCTCCGGGTGATCCGTGGATGTTCGATTATGATGGGCTATTTGACTCCTTCAATCTGCCAACCTTTGATGAAGAATCAGCAGCTGCTCGAATGTTGTTGGAAAGTGACAACGCTGCTGTCTCACCATTGGTTAGACCTATTGTTGTTGACCCTCAAGCTTCTTCGTCTGTCAACAATATGGTTCAAAATGAGGTTTATGAAGATGCTGCTGATTATAATGACTCTTCTGAAGATGATGAATATCATGATGCAGCCGAAGGATCTTCAGCTCCAGCTGCTCCTGTTCAAGGTGCCTCTGGTGATACACCTCATACGCAGAATATAGATACTGCTGAAGGGAATGCATCCACCTCTACCCACATTCCTGGTGTGGAGTTGGTTGTTGATCTTAATCTTACCAATTTGGGTATCAATGCTCGTGTGCCAGATAATCCTGAAATGCGGATTCACGATACCCATCCCCAGCAGAACATAATAGGAGATGTCCATCGCGGTGTGCAGACGCGTAATCAGCTGAGAAACAACCGGAATGCTGGTTTGTATTCAGCTATAAGAGAATCTGGTCAACAAAATGACTGGTCCTTCGCGTGTTACGTGTCACAAGAAGAACCAAAGTCGTGGAAAGAAGCATTGAAAGACAGTGCTTGGGTTGAAGCCATGCAGGAAGAATTACAGCAATTTCACAAGCTTGGTGTTTGGAAGCTTGTTGAAAAGCCTGAGAACTACAAGAAGATTGGCACTCGATGGGTCTTCAAATGCAAGAAAGATGACCGTGGAGTGGTTATTCGGAACAAAGCTCGTTTAGTCGTTCAAGGTTTTCGTCAGATAGAAGGGATCGACTACAACGAAGTCTATGCACCAGTTGCACGTCTGGAAGCTATTCGGATTTTTCTGGCTTATGCCTCATTCAAAGGATTCAAGGTTTACCAGATGGATGTCAAAAGTGCATTTTTACATGGTGTGGTTGAATAAGAGGTATATGTCGAACAGCCTCCAGGTTTTGAAGATCCTGTCCATCCCGATCGGGTTTGGTTGCTCAACAAAGCTCTCTATGGTCTTCATCAAGCGCCACGAGCTTGGTATGCAACTTTATCTACATATCTGCTGGAGAACGGTTTTCGAAGAGGTCTTATCGATTGTACTCTCTTCGTCAAAGAACAAGATGGAGATCTTCTTCTGGTTCAGGTATATGTTGATGATATTATTTTTGGTTCTACTAATGATGTTTTGTGTAGGAATTTCGAGCGCATCATGCAGGATAAGTTCGAGATGAGTGCTATGGGGGAAATGAATTTCTTCTTGGGCCTACAAGTGCAACAAACAGAGTCTGGGATATTCATCCATTAGACTAAATATGTTGGTGACATCTTGAGCCGGTTCCAGATGTCCGATGCAACGCCCATTGGTACCCCATTGCCAACTAATCACGGAATAACTCCTGACTTGAAGGGTGAACCTGTTAGCCCTTCATACTATCGCGCGATGATCGGATCCCTTATGTACCTCACAGCATCAAGGCCAGATATAATGTACCCAACGTGCCTGCTTGCCAGATATCAAGTTAACCCGAAGGCCTCACATCTTGCAGCTGTCAAAAGGATTTTTCGTTATTTGAAGGCGTACCCCGACACCGGTCTGTGGTATCCTAGGGATAATAACTTTGACTTGGTCGCATTCAGTGATTCTGATTTTGGCGGATGCAAAATCGACGGCAAATCCACAACGGCTGGATGTCAGTTTTTAGGAAATCGCCTGGTCACATGGCAGTGCAAGAAGCAGACGTGTGTCGCTACATCAACATGCGAAGCTGAATACATTGCTGCCTCAAGTTGTTGTTCACAAGTTCTTTGGATCCAACAACAATTGCGGGACTACGGTTTTGAATTCCTAACTACTCCTATTTACGTTGATAATTCTGCTGCTTTAGATATCACTAAAAATCCTGTGCAGCATTCAAAGACCAAACACATCGAAATCAAATATCACTTCATACGTGATTGCTTTGAGAAAAGGCTAATCGATGTTGTTAAGGTCCACACCGATGACCAACGTGCCGACTTATTTACCAAAGCTTTTGACAAATCTAGATTTGACTTCTTATTATTGGTAAATGGCATTAAGGTCAAGCAAGAGTAAACCAACATCGGAAAATCATTTTTGTAAATATCTTTGTGTGTTTTTAAATTTATCTTAGTTTATTGAATTTAGGGGGAGTAAATCCAAAAATCTGAAAATCCAAAAACATCGAAAAATTTCAAAAACACAAAAACAATAGAAAAACAAAAATGAGTTTCCTGGCGAGCAAAAGAGAAAATGATAGTACATCAGTGGTCTATCCAAACCTCTTTAAACCTTAAATGCAAAACGATAAGCAGCTCTATATAAGATGTATCGGTAGGCTCACAATCATTTTAAAGTGTGCAGGGTGATATAAATCTTAATCGACTGAAGACCAGGTGGGAACCATTCATTGGCATATGGTCTTAGTACCGAAATTTCGTTTGATAGATTGCCGAGGTTCTGAGATATTCGGTCTTTATGCTGCTTATCATCTGGGTATCATGGTTGTATCTTTTACCGAAAAATAACGGGGACGCAAGTCTAGATCTTCCATGATACTATACATACGTGTACATAATACATACTGCATTCGACCTCAATAAGTGATAAACAATCACATGTCCAAACAAATAAGTGATAAAAATATCACATCTATCCGGGTGCCAAGTTCGTCTCTCTGCTGTACGGAAGTACTGACCTGTTCACGGACTTGCACCTGTGCCCTCATGCATATGAAAATCAAGTTCCTCATCAATAAGTGATTATATCACATAGGGCTTGTTTTCAAATCAAAATAAGTGAGTATCTCACAATTTTATACGGTCAAACAGATGATAATCGGTATACTCACCGGTAAGATGAACACTCGTGCATACCTTGATACGGGAATGTGTCGTGATGTGGATGAACACCGGTCGGTAAGTATAAATCATACCTTAACGTATCCCCTCGCCATGATTACATCTGATAAGTTGAGCTTAAGTGGACAACAATACCGATAATTGTTATAGGATGCTTATCTTAATATTAACTAACTGAACAACAAGAGTGTTTTGGCATGACCATACACTGATATGATTCTCTTACCCTCGAAACTCGCAAAAAGAATGTTTGTATATATTTATTTATTTACTGCTTAACTTTTATTGTTTTCTTTTAAAACAGTTTCGTCGTTTGGTGCATATCAGCACGACATTAGCGGTGATGTCGTTTGATAACACTCAAAGGATTTTAAATTGTTGTCTTTTAATTTCGAAAATACCAAAAAGATTTTAGGCGTGTTTTAATATAAACTTTATAAAAGCCAAAAAGATTTTCTTTCTACTTTATTTTCGATCGTACGATGTTGGAGCTCGAGTCTTCGTTACCTGAAACCTGAACGAAAACCGAACTGACTAAATCTTCATAAACGGTCGAAATTTGCATGCTTGAAAGTTAAAGACTTAAAATTGACAAATTTATTCAACTTTCAAACTGTCGGACGGTGTTTGATTGTGACATGGTCATTCGTGTGTCATTTGTTTATACTATATTCCAAGCAGTTGTTCTCATTATGCGTTTAGATTTCTTGCATGTGCAGATTCTAAAGGCAAAGAGAACATGGTCGATGACAAGATTTGGAATGAAGACACGACGAGAAGGCGCTCAAAAGATGAAAATGATCGAGTAGCCGCTGACCATCATCAACTCCACAAGGATCTTACTTCATAAAGATCAAGTCATTCACGAGCAGCTCAAGGGGGAGCTTATGTTAAGGGGGAGTTTGTCAACACACTTCCCACATGATACGGGTAGTTTGTTGATACACTCTCTGCTTTCAAGACGTGAAGACTTTGAAGATCCTCCGACAATGAAGACTTGAAAGGACATCAGAGTTTTGGGAACTCGAAGACCAAAGACTGTCGAAGTTCGAGACGAGTCTACAACTATAGAAGATAAAGACAAAGCTACAGCCAAGGGGGAGTTTGTTGGTGCACTTGTGTCTGTACTTTGTCTGTATTCGGTCTGTATGTAAACGATGTCCTAAGTTAGTCTGTAAGTTGACCAAGTCAACTATCCTCCTAGTTTGACTTGGGCAATAAGTTGTAATATGCTTGTCTGCATCGAAGGATAGCCTCGAAGGATACTGTTGATCCTTCGAGGTGCTCGAAAGATATGCTTCGAATGATTAGACCTCGAAAGGTGATCTTTCGAGGTCCCTGCTGATCCTTCGAGTGACTTGTCCTCGATAGATGATCCTTCGGACCATCTATCGGATCCTTCGGGATAGACAACATGGGCTGGGTATAAATACCCATGCAGTGTGTTGTGTTTCACTAAGACACTAAGAGAGACAGAAAGATAGACTTGAGAGCTGAGAGCATTCTGTCCGAAACACACACACATAGTGAGAGTTTGCAAGTTAGATTTGTAAACATTGTGCTTGTAACCGGAACCTTCATACGTATTAATACAGTGGTGTTAATCGGTGAACTCTTGTGTGTTTGTTTCTCTACTTGCTTCATCACGGTTTGCTTACTAGCTTGGATTCCGCACTCGCTAGTAGGTTTGTATAACAAGGTTTAGGTTCGTTATCCTCCGCGAAAAGGGACCTACAATTTTGGATACCCTCTATCATAGAAATTGATAGAGAGGTTTTGTAGATCTCGAAAGACTAAGTGGAATAAACACAAGAACTACCTTGTTTGATGAAAAATTAAAGGAGATATGAGAATATGAAATTCCAAGCCCTAGAATGAGTTCTTTCTTGAATCCACAACTTGGAGAGAGGTTTGCATGAATTGGAGGCTAGTGTTCACGTTTTAGAGGAATATAATTTTATTATTTGATGAAGATATTATTTTCTAGTATGAGGAATATAATTTTAAATTACTTTTGTAATTTAAAATTTATATTTATCATATTTATTTAAATAAGTTAATTAAGTAAGGATAAATGAGGAAAAAAAGATACATTTTAGATGGAAAAACCTAATAGAGATCACCCCATATGTTATGTGTTCTTCATTTGATTTCACTTAAAAGAGTGATATGTGTTGTGTATTTTATTTATCTTATTATATACTAGATATAGATTAAGTAAACGTTCTGGATGATTAGGAGAGTTCTAATTCGGTCGATTTCATCATCCTTAAGCTGCATGCGTTAAGATATTTTGAAAATTTGAAACAGAACCTGACATGATAGATTATATACTAAATTAAATAACTTAAGATAATAAATTAATACGTTAAATAACTCAAGATAATAAAATAATACGTTTCCAAACCTTGAAATACCCTCTCGCTCTAGTAAACTTTGGTAGACTGTGACATAGGTTTTCTAACTATAGTCTAGGTTCTTGGTAGAAAGTTTTAAAATTCAACTGTTCAAAGATACATTATATACTAAAAAATTAACTCACGATTATAAAATAACTAGTTGATGCCCCGCCCGCGTTGCGGGGCGATAGCCGAATAATTCTCAACCAATTAAAAAAACAGTATTATAGTTTTGTTAGGAAAAAAAAATAAAACGATGACAAGACCGTAGTTCTGAGCTCAGGGCAAAACTATAGTTTGTCAGGATTAATGAGCGAATGTTAGGCAGCTCCTTGACATGGAAAAAAATTTAATCCAGTCAACCAATTAAAAAACACTTTTATAGTTTTGCTAAAAAAAACTAAAACGATAGCAATACTGTAATTTGAAGTGAGGGCAAAGTTGTATTTGTTGACTTGGGTAAAATCGTAATTTGCCAAAAGTTATAGTGATGGTAATGCTATAAATTTGAATCGGAGACAAAATCGTAATATAACTATGCACTAAAGATAAAATCGTAATTTTAAGCTGGGGACAAAACTATATTTTTAATTTAAACTCGGGCAAAATCAAAATTTTGAAATGATGGCAAAATCGTAATTTGAATTGGGGGGCGAAAGCATAGTTTTATTTTGAAGCAGTCAAAAACATAAATTTAAACTTAATGCGAAATCATATTTTTTGAAAAGGGCGAAAATGCAAAGCCGTCATTTTTAGTTTGGGCAAAAGCAAAAATTTATTTTTAACCGGGGCCAAAATTGTAGTTGTAATATGGGGAAAATAATAATTTTGAACCGAGGGCAAAATCGTAATTTTGGGCGAGGGACAAAAACGTAATTTCTTTTGAAGTGGGGGCGAAAATATAATTTTATTTTAACCGAAGGACGAAATCGTAATTTTAAAGCGAATATAAAATTTTTTAAACCGAGGGCAAAATCGTAATTTTGAGCGAGGGACAAAAGCGTAATTTTATTTTGAAGTGGGGGCGAAAATAGAATTTTATTTTAAATTAAGGACGAAATCGTAATTTTAAAACGAATATAAAATAATAAAGCCGTTGGTCCAATAGGGGAGTGACACACAGCTGTGTGGCACTATTCCCCCAATCTTCCTTTTGTTATAGTAGAGAATACGTTATTTTCAGGTACGCAGGAGTTCCAAACCTATAAATACCCTCTCGCTCTTGTAAACTTTTGTAGACTTGCTGTTAAAATGTGTTGTTACAATATATTGTTATAATTCATACATCTTATATTTTTGGACTTATGGTTATTATCTAATATTTCATAGGCCTTTCAAGTTGTTGGGCTGCTAGTTGGGTTGTTGTAAACCAGTTGTGTATAACAAAGTTTTAAGTGTGCAGACTTTATTGTTCAAGGGATTGAATGAAAGTACTAAAGATGTTGGAGGACTATATTGCAACTTCCATGGGGCCAAAGTGTAAATTTTGGTTTTGTTGGTATATAATAAAGAAAGAAAGAGAGTCTCGTAGAGTTCAAGATTTTTATGAGGGTTTCATCCTCATTCTCTCAACAGTTCATCTTCAACACCACAATTCTATTTGTCTGTTCAAGATATTCACTACATATTGTGAATCTTGCTCAGCCGTTGGTCTGTGTGCGGTTCTATCATTGAAGATCTGTTAAAGATCTTGTTGATTTATTGTAGATCTACATGTTTGTGATCTTTCTGTATTTGTTATAACTCTCAGTTGTTGGAGAGTTTGTTTTTCTGGTTATACTCTCGGATGTTTGAGAGTTTATTCTTCATGTGTTGATGATCATCAGTTGATGATCATCCAGGTATTTTTTTGATTGTTTCATTGTTTGTATAATTTCTGATCTCACATATTGTGAGATCTAGGGTTTGGGGGGTGTTTTTTCGGGTTGGTTAAATAATAAAATTTCCGTCACCAGTTTTGTCGCTATTCTTCGGATTTCTGTTTGTTTCTTTATTTTTATCATAGATCTGTTTTTGTTCTGGTTGATTCTCGGTTGTTTGTCATAAATTTGTACCATCTTTACATGGTATCAGAGCTATAATGCTCCGATTCATGATTCTTCCGCTGTGGTTATTAGTTTCGGTTTTAGGGTTTGAGGTTTCATCTCTAATTGATTCTGGAATTGATAAATGTTCTTCATGATTAAGTCAAGGTCATGTGTGTATTTGTTAAAATCTGGTGTAGTTTTGTTCGGTCCTGTTAGTCGCACGTTATGTTATTCTCAACAGGTTCTCTTGTTTCTTTCATTAGGGTTTCTACTTTCTAAAAATTTTTGCTAGATATTTTTCTTTCATTTTTTGTGTTGTGTGTTTTTGATGTTTTGTTTTTTTTTTGTCTGGTCCATTTTGATCTGTTTCTTGAAGTGTTTGCAGGTGCGGATCTGGTATAATCAGTTTTGTTGGTTTTGGTGTTACACAAATCCTTGTTAGGGTTTGTTGGAGGTCAAGAAGGTATTATAGCATCTGCTGTTTCTCAAGACCTGTGTTGGTCTCTGAACCCTAGAAGGTTTAGAGCAAACTAACCAGGTGGTGTTTAGTGTGTTGGTCAGTTCTTGTAGTTTTCGGAAAACTACATTTTTGAGCCTTTTTCTTTGGAAGTTTTTTGCCTTCGCTGTAAGATCGTTCTTACCCTCTCTTTTTTATTTCTGTTGTTGGATTAGTTGAAGTCGGGGTAGTAAGGACCGGCATTTTTTATTGTTATAGTCTATGTAGTTCGTGTGTGGCTCCTGTATAAAGACCTGTCCAGGCACTATGAGTGATGAACCTGGAATCTGGACACTGATACAGCTTCGCCTTATTAGGTTTTTTTTACATCTTGTTTGGTTATATTCTATTGTAGTTGTTGTCTGTCTGTTTCCTGCTTGTATTGTGTTCATTTATTTGTTTTTTTCTTGGTTTAGAAATGTTATTTTTTTGAAAAGCTTCATAAAAGCTTAGTAGTGTTCTTGTGTTCATAAACTCTATGTTATGATGTCCTTGTTTTCTATTGCATGTGAAGTTTGTTATTTGTTATGTGAAAGTTTTTTATTGACTCCTTAATGTCTCTTGTTGAGAACAATTGAAATGTCTATCTGTCATTGTTTTTATGTTAGTCTGTTGTTACTAGTTGCAATAGTGCTTAAAAGTTGATCGACTTGTGATTCGTTACATGCATATTCTGTGTCTCGGATCTATTGCTAGTTATATTCTGAGTAGAGTTCCTTAAAAAGGTTTTTTACTTGGTCAAGATGTTCTGTTCAAAGGGGACTAGTTGACTGGAAAAAAACATAAGTTTCTTATGCTGTTTTGCATTCTGTTTCTTTGTGATAACAATAACTTGGCTTTGTCTTGTTAATTGTGTTTTTAAATCTCAAAAATTGGTTAATCCGGATATCATTCTTTGAGTTTATGAGATCTGCCTCGTTATATGTTAATATTGTTTTTTTCTTCTTGGCTCTTGTTCTCGTGCGTGTAGTTGTTGAGTTGTAACTTTCTCTCTTGTTATCCTTCTTTGCTAGGGTTTCATGTTCAGAGATTTGTGTTAAATATCTCTCATCTGTATCCGAGGTTTATTCAGTTGTTTTTTTTCTTGTGCATTGTCCGTATGTTTTTTGTTTTTTGTAAGGTAGGGATATGGTATGATTAATTAGTCGAACCATGTGGTTTGAGTGTTCTTTAATCAGTTGTTCTGTCAAGATTGTTCTTGATGTCTGTGCCTACCTTGCTATGAGGTCTATATGCTGAGGATCATTGTCTTGATGTTGTTAAATGTCTTGTATTCGTAGTCTTGATGTCTACTTGTCTATGATCTTGTTTGTATGGTTAATTTGAGCTGTATGGTTCATGTTTAACCGGTGGTATTGTCAAGATCGTTCTGTATATGTAACAGCCTTGTATGTTATCTCTTGTGAGATGTCTTTGATTACAAATTGTGTTATTTGTGATTTTGTTTGGCTGTGTCTTATTGTCTTGTTAATTCTTTGTCTTGTATGTGAGATATTAAATCCTGTGATTTGGATTTCATTATTTGTCTAGGCAGGAATTGTTGTCTAATATAGAAGTGTATACTTCTTGGTTATCAGTCTTGGTATGAATCTTTTGATTCAGTGTTTCTTGATCTTGGTCTCAAATTCTTAAAATTCATGTGATTTGTTGTTTAAATGATATAGCTGTGATATTGTTGATGGATTGTGTGGTTCATCTGTTCAAATTAGAATATGTTTTCTAGTTGGTTGTTATCTCACTTGTTTTGTATATGTAAGAATCGTGTGGTTCGTTGTCTTTTCAGACTTTGTTCTGAGTTATATAGTCTTTTATGAATCTCCAGTTTGTCAAATGTCAGGAATATTTCTGGAATTGTTGTTGTCCTCAATAGCATTTTGTGTGTTGTCTTGTTCAATTGGAACTTCTTGTGATTGTTATGGATTTGTTTCAATATGAGCTAGTTGGTTCTAATTTACAAGATTTTCATGTCTGTTGTATTCTGATTGAGTTGGTCAGAAAAGTGTATCCGTGTGTGAAAAATTATCTTGTTATCTTGCTAGAGTCTTTGTCTAAAAGGTTGTTCTTGTATAATGTGGCTGTCTTGTTTGCCTCTTTGTGAGAAGTTTTTTTGTTCCTGTTGCAAAATCGTAGGGTCTTAGATTTCGATTAAAAGAATGTTTGACTGTTATGTGTTGTTCTCTCTGTATCAGTTTCTGGTTGAATCATGTGATTCAGGTTTGTTATTCATGTCTTGTGTACATGTAATTGTTTTTTTGTGGTAAAACCATATGAGTTTCTACAGTCTTTATAATTTCTTGACCAGGTTTTTTTGTTTAGTCGTGTGACTTTATGTGGTGTTTTTAGTATTTGATTCCTTTGAATATAGATTCAGAGTCTATTGTTCAGTTAGAATTTATATGCTGATATGAATATTGTCATATGTGAATCTTTGCTATTTCAAGTTTTATGTTGTTAAAGTTTCTTGTTATTCTAGTTATATTAAACCTGGTGATGAGTTGTAAAGGTTGTTTAATATTGCTCTAATTGTTTGGTTTATGTTTTTCTTTGTCTGTTTTTACTTCTTGTTTATCTGAGTTTTTAGGAGATCCGTTGTTTGAGTATTGTAAGTGAATGTCAGATCTGGTGACTCTTGTCTTGACGGGATTATTATGCATTATGTGACAATTTATTTGTCTTCATCACTGTTAAAACGTATGTACGTGTGATATGTCATGTTGTGTGATTAAACCTATCTTCTAATCCGAACAGGTCTTATGAGGGTTGTTAACAAGGTTGTTTCTTGAATATATGAAATGTGTTTTTTGGTTCAGATGTGAGTCTAAAGTTTTTTTGTTAATTTGGCCATGGCTTCCACCAGAAGTGACATTTGAGATGGTCTATATAGTCTCTTTCTTGGAGTCACGTTATGTAGTTTAAGTAAACAAATAAAGGGGCTGATGATAATCAAGTTGTACTATGAGACATGCATGTTTCTGCGCATAAAGTTTTGTGGTTATTCGGTTCTTTCCATGAGTTGCATATTGTTTTTAGTTGTGCATATTGTTTTGGTTGTATGAGCTGAACCGATTGTCTGTTATAGAGAGTTCTTTGATTTATTGTTGGTTTTTTTTTATTTTCAAAGAATCTCTTTTCTCGTGTTGTAGTTTGTCTGGATTCATAGCATGTATGGATTAGGATATTGGTTATAAGAATCCTACTTTATACACTGGGCCTGTCTGGTATAACAACCTAAGCTGGGCTTGTGGTTGGTTCATTTGGTTATAACAAACTTCTCATCTTATCGGGATTATTGTTTAAAGTTCAAGGGTTGCATCCTAAAATCTATTCTCAAAATGTGCAAGTGTTTAAGACTGTTTGATATGTTTGATGTATGAATTATGGGGGGATGTTAAAATGTGTTGTTACAATATATTGTTATAATTCATACATCTTATATTTTTGGACTTATGGTTATTATCTAATATTTCATAGGCCTTTCAAGTTGTTGGGCTGCTAGTTGGGTTGTTGTAAACCAGTTGTGTATAACAAAGTTTTAAGTGTGCAGACTTTATTGTTCAAGGGATTGAATGAAAGTACTAAAGATGTTGGAGGACTATATTGCAACTTCCATGGGGCCAAAGTGTAAATTTTGGTTTTGTTGGTATATAATAAAGAAAGAAAGAGAGTCTCGTAGAGTTCAAGATTTTTATGAGGGTTTCATCCTCATTCTCTCAACAGTTCATCTTCAACACCACAATTCTATTTGTCTGTTCAAGATATTCACTACATATTGTGAATCTTGCTCAGCCGTTGGTCTGTGTGCGGTTCTATCATTGAAGATCTGTTAAAGATCTTGTTGATTTATTGTAGATCTACATGTTTGTGATCTTTCTGTATTTGTTATAACTCTCAGTTGTTGGAGAGTTTGTTTTTCTGGTTATACTCTCGGATGTTTGAGAGTTTATTCTTCATGTGTTGATGATCATCAGTTGATGATCATCCAGGTATTTTTTTGATTGTTTCATTGTTTGTATAATTTCTGATCTCACATATTGTGAGATCTAGGGTTTGGGGGGTGTTTTTTCGGGTTGGTTAAATAATAAAATTTCCGTCACCAGTTTTGTCGCTATTCTTCGGATTTCTGTTTGTTTCTTTATTTTTATCATAGATCTGTTTTTGTTCTGGTTGATTCTCGGTTGTTTGTCATAAATTTGTACCATCTTTACACTTGCCCATAGCTTTTTAACTATAAAGCCTAGTTTCTTGCTTGACAGTTAAAAATTTAACCGTTCAAAGAAGAAAAAAAAATCTAGCTATCTCTTCTTCTTCACAAAGCTGGTTTTTTCGGGTACAATGAAGGAAACCAACAGGATCCGCAAGATCGTGCGCCTCAAGCAACTCGTCCAACGTTGGCGTCACCGCATCCCCCCAGGCGGCTCGCTTGCGGTATATGTCGGAGATGAACATGAACACCGCCGGTTTGTGATTCCTATACGCTTTATCAACCTGCCTGTGTTCGCCTCCTGACTCAACAAAGCCGAGGAGGCGTTCGGGTTCCAGACAACCAGCGGACTCGTTCTACCGTGTGACGCCATTTTTTTCAAGAAGCTGTTGAACGTTCTAGAGAAAAACGAGCGTAGATTTGGTGCGTTGGATTTGGATGATTTAATGGAGATGTTTTCAGAGTCTTGGCCGTTGATTGGTTCGTTGTCGTGTTGATACATGTTTGTGGACGCGACTCGACTCGGTTCGACTTGGCTCGGTTCGACTCGGTTAGGTTCGGCGCAAGCCCGACGTCACGACATTCCTCCGTCGTGCGCCCCAGAGTTTGACACGCGAAGCACGGAGAGCCGAGAACGCTTCCCGCTTGACACATCATCATGACATCATCATGATCATGTCATGATGATGTCAAGACTTTGAGTAATCTTCACATATTTGAAATAAGTTGGAATTCATGTACGTAACTTCTCATGGGCCAATCATAATGCAGCATGGACTTCAACAAGACTGGGCCAAAGCCCAAAGTCGACGAATCATGAGGGCAGTCGACGAAACACATCTGTTTCGTCGACCAAGCCCCTGTTTTGTCGTTGTTTCGTCACTTGCATTGCTGTTTCGTCAAGCCAGTTGTGATTCGTCAAGATCTGGTCTGTTTCGTTGTGTCTGTGTGTATAAATAGACTGTTACTAGTCTTAGACAAGATAGACAGAACACAAGAGAGAACACAGAGAACACATTGTAGAGAGCACACACACACGAGAGTTAGAGAGAGTTTGCAAAATACATTTGTAAACATTGAGCTTGTAACCGAACCTTTCATACATATTAATACAGAGGTGTTAATCGGTGAATATCGCATGTCGTGTATTTGATTGTTCTATCTCGGTTTGCCTTTCCAGTTGGATTCCGCACAACCGGGTTGGTTAGTATACAAGGATTAGGCGACTAGATCCTCCTAGCCGGACCTACAAGTGGTATCAGAGCCTTGGCTCTTCTCCTTGTTAAAACCGAGGTGTTCTTGTTGTTTTTCGGGTTTTTAAAGCTTATATTTTCTGGAAAACATCTTAAAACCGGGTTTAATCTTGTTGTTTTTGCTTTGTGTTTTACTAAAAACCGTGTTATTTTCATGCTCACATGTTAATCTTTGGTTTTTATTAAACATATTAGCGAAATCTTGTGTTCGGAAGTTTAAGGTTCACCGGAAAGTTCATCGTGTTCATATCATCTTCATAGTGTTCTTCACATTGTGCACTTTTTAATCCTTGAAACTTATTTGAGAAAGTTGTTTGTGCTTTGAGAAGTGGAAAGGATTAAAATAATCAAAACCTTACATGGTTGGTGAAACAACATGTCCTTAGCCGAAAGTGGTGTCTGCGTGTGTCAGTAAAAGATAGTTTGAAAAAGTCTTCACCAACCCAGTTACCTTTTTGGCGAAACAGACTTTCAACGAAACAGGATTTCTCTCTTGTCAAACATTATCGACGAAACACACGGTGAAATTGGGCTCCTTTTCGTCAAAGTCCAACTTGTTTTTGTTTCGTCAAGCATAAAACAAAAGAAATTAGAAGATTTAGTTTCGTCAAAGCTCTTAATTAAGTTCATTTCGTCAAAGCCCATTTTTTTTAATCCTTTTCGTCAACTAGCAGTGGGTTTACAAAGAAAATCCTTTGGGCCTTGACATTCCCTGTTTCGTCAAATTGTGAAGCCCAAACAACATCTTGTTACACCGATTTCCTTAGTGGGCTTCCCTTAGTGAACTGCAAAGCCCAAAAACAATTCTTTTTGTTTCGCCAAAGGGGCCCAAGTCAAAGCCATCAAAGCTTTGATTCGCCAAAAATTGTAAAACACAAGAGAAGTTTGTTTCGCCAAACCCACACCAAAACTGTTTCGCCGGACTTGTTGATTTATGTTTCGTCAAAAATCGTTAAAGCTTGTTTCATCGAGTTTTAAAGTTCTAAAATCTGTTTCGTAAAAATAATCAAGTTTGTTTCGTAGAAACTTGTTTCGTCGAAACACTTGTTTATTTTTAACAGAAGGTTTACTATTGTGATTTAACAGTTGATTTGAGTGTGATTTCCAGGAATTCATTTTATCACATCAAAGATGAACCCAAGTTGGTGGGGTACTCCGGCTCCAGATGGGGGGAAAGTATACAAATACAAGTTTATCTCCCTCATGGGCCGAATCTCCCGTGTCGACATCTTCGCAAGCAAATGCTGTATCAACCGGTCAATGGGCATTTGTATCGAATCAAACTCCGAGCATTCAAAGTATTCTATTAAGCGAAAGCGAAACCGGAAGTTTGAATCGACCTCCAAAGTTGATGCACTTGAACGAATATCCGGGTTGGGTTGACAGATTTCGTACATACGTTCTTGGTCAAAATACTGAACTGTGGATACGTTTCACTACAGATTTCGATCAAGCTATAGAGGTTGCTGCTTCATCTACTGCTACGTTTGCCGATCTTCCTGAAGATCAAAAGAAGACGTATGATCTGGAAAAGAAAGCATACGCCATTCTCACTCAGGCGTTAAGCAAAGATATTTACCATCAGTTTGTCAGTTTCAAGACAACGAAGAAACTGTGGGACGCGTTGAAGACCAGAGGGGTAGGGAATGAAGCAACACGTCAACTGCGACACGATCTACTCAAGAAAGAATTCGATGGCTTCACATGTATGGATAAGAAATCGTTGGGAGATATGACAAGCCGGTTTTATCACTTGCTTACAGAGTTGGGCAATTCTGGAGTAGTAACAACTCCAGCAGAGGTTGTGAAAAAGTTTGCAGATGCATTGCCACCTCAGTGGAATAGCTTTTTGGAAATTCTGAAGTATAATGGAGTTTTGGCTACGACACACATCAATGACTTTGTTCAGCTCTTGGAAAACAAAGATCAGGAAGAAACCTTAAAGGCGAAAAGAGTTCATGTACCACAAAATCCTGAAATGTATTATGGAACTTCCAGTACTTCTTCTGCAAGATCCATTGTGCCATGCAATCCTGATATGTACTATGGAACTTCTAGTTCTTCGTCTGCAAGACCCGGTTCACATGCTCCACTTCAAACGGCGTTTGTCACAAGCACCGATTTGTATGGCAATCAAATACAAGTTCCTGTTAAGCCAGCTCCCACCACAGACTTGTATGGAAATCCACTACAACCACCTCCTCCTGCTCAACAACAAGCGTGTTATGGAAATACATCATCTGCTGGTCAGCAATCAAAGCCAAATACAGTACGGCTCGACACTTCAAGCTTTTCAAAGGTCAGTGTGGAAGTAGCAAGGGAATACATGGAGCTGCTTAACACTTTAGTGAGCGCGTACTGTGGGTTAGTGGAAGGTCAGATTGGCAACATTAATCTGACACAAGAAGACTATCAGCAGATTGACAAGGAAGAGATGGACTTGATGGACATCAAGTGGGCCTTTGCTAGTGCTGTAAGAAGGGCAAAGGATTTCATGGAAAGAACTGGCAGAACCAGCTTGGAGAGCAAGAAAGACACCAAGTATGGGTTCGATAAACAGGCAGTAAAGTGCTTCAATTGTGGTGAACGGGGTCACTTTAAAAGGGAATGTACAAGGCCAGCACAACATGGGAACCAGAATCCCTTCAGAAACCAAGGCAACCAGCAGAACCAGAACAGGAACAATGAGCGTACATTGATACCTATCAACAACCAGAGCCAAGCTGGAACATCAAATGCCAACCGGGCACTTGTGGTTCAAGTGGATGAAGGTTGTGACTGGTCAATTCAGCTGAGTGGTGATGCTCCAGATGGAACAACATGTTTTGCTGAAGTGGTTAAGGATTTAGTTCACACCAGTGGTGGAGAATCTTCCGCCAATGGTGGTGAATCTTCTGAGGATGAAGACTCTTCTGGTTATAGCAGAAGTTCAGATGAAGAATCCTCAAGTTCAGGCAATGATCATGTGGGTGAGACATCAAGTGCGTCAGTTGATGCTGATATTGATGAGCTTTTGGAGGAAGCTGCAGCAGGAGCTCAAAGAAGATCTATCTTGGTGGATCAAGCTGCTTATTCTTCTTCTTCTCTCCATTCAGCCTTTATGGCTAATGTCGACAGTTCATCAAGTCAGGTATGTGTCGATGAACCCACTGCTATTAATTGTGATAATTGTGATTGTTTGCATGTTAAATGTGCTGATTTAGAGGCAAACATGTCTGAGTTTCAAGGCAAACATGATGCTTTACAAGCTAGTTTGTTTGACTTGCAAGACAAACATGTTTCTTTGAATGCCAAGTGGTGTGAGTTGCAAAGCAAACATGAGGCTTTGCAAGAGAAATATGATGTGACATTCATCCACAACCAGAAGTTAACCGTGGATCTTTCCAAATGCACTGAAGCCAATATGTTTTACGAAAACCATGAAAAAGAGTTTAAATCGGTAATTGAGAAATTAAAGAAAGATAAAACCGAATTGACAAAAATGGTTTCCAGAAAACAAACTGACATTAATTTGTATATATCTCGCCTTGAGATAATGCAAAAGGAGATGGCTTGTGTGAAAACCGAAAGTGAGGCGATCCAACTTAAGCTAGACAGTTATTTAAGCTCTAGCTATGTGTTGGATCACATCATTGACTTTCAGAAAGAAAAACGGGATGTCACATGCATAGGCTACAAGAAATGTCCACCACCAGTGAGACATAATTATGATGCTATGCCTGACGAAGAGGATAGAACTTTCTTTGAACCATCTGTTCCTCTAGATGTGAAGGAATTTGCTACAGGACTCGGATACAAGAAAGAAGTATCATCAGATTCAGATGTATCAGCAGATACGTGTGAGTCTTCTGTTGAACTGAATCAGGATCCTCCAGTTATCATTGAGGATGCTGATTCTTCTGATGATGAATCTGATGCGGAAATCAAAGAAGATGACATACCTCTTGAGAATCACATTCTATGTGATCCTCCTGCAAAAACCGCTAAGACTGTTGCGATTGAGTCCTCTTCTGAAAAAGAGTCGGAGAGTGTGAATTTGCTGTACACTCTGGTTAGTGATGATAAAATTTATTCAGACAAAGATTTTCCGATTAAAAATGTTAATCAATCTTTAATAAGTAAAGTCTTTGAAAATTCGACAAGTAAGTTTTTGGGAAAGACAGGATCACGTGTTACAGTAGCACAATGTCCTCCTATTCCAAATGCCGAAGTTCGAAAACAATTTGGCAATAAGAAATTACCAACAGTGCAAAAACTGCAAAATCACATCAAGCAAAAAGAAAAATCAACGACTCAAGCTCAAAAGAAGCCGAATCAAAAGAAAAACAAAAATGTGAACTTTGTGAAATCTAAGGTAACGGACAAAATCGAAACTTTTGAAAACAAATCTAACTTGGATTTTGTTAAACAATCAACTGTACAGAAAAGAAATGAATCAAACAGTTTGAAACCTAGTACCTCAGGATCACAAAGTTCATCATCATCGGCAAGACGATCACATGATATTTCGGGGTTTGTTGAACGAAGATCATGTTTTGAATGCGGTACAATTGGACATGTCATTCGAAATTGTCCATACCTTCATAAACAAAAAGGCAAAGTTGATGTTCCCCGTGACCAAACTGACCATAAGCTATCTGTTTCTGTAAAACAAGATCCCCGTCTTGTAAAAGAAAGGGAGAAGAAACAGAAACGCCAACAGGTCAAGGAAGTTGAAAAGGCGTTAAAACCGGAGGTTGTCCAAACAAAATCAGTTAAATCGGATGTTAAACATGAAAAACAAAAACAGATTTGGAAACCAAAATCGGTAACTGTTTCAGGGGGAGCTACATCAATTCCGAATCATCGGGAAATGGATGTTACAATTCTCGATGATGACGGACGACCCAAGTCTGTGAAGGCTTGGGTCCCCCTCTCCAACTAATCTCTGAATGAGTGTGCAGGATGTTCCAGGAGGAACTAATTGATAATCTTAGGATTGTTGATAGTGGAGCGTCCATGCACAAGATTGGCGACATAAGGCTTCAAAATATTGTTACATCTAGGAGAATGTTGTTGCCATTTATGGAGAGAGAGGGAAATAGAAAAGAAGAAGAATATGTTGGTGAAAGAATGTGGTTGAATGAAGTTGCAAAATTCGACCAGATGAAGAATGTGCCAAAATTTGGTTATTATGGTTTTTGATCGGGTCCTCCGGAAAGATTTCAATGAAATGTACGCACCTTCAGAACGTCTGAAGTTCACAATCAGCAAGATGAACGTGCAGTGTACATTTCTTTGGGGTGTGTTTGGAAAATGGGTTGTTGAACAAATCAACCGGGTATACAAATGCCTTGGCGTGGATTGAACATCCGCACACCACTTCTGAAAGAGAAAGACAAAGACCTTCGCTGGTGCAATATGGAAGACCAGCCGGACCCGGAGGTGTTTGATCTTGTTGCTGTGAAGAGATTTCTCAGTAGCTACAAAAATCGACCTTGAAATCCACACGGGTGGATATCCAGTTTTGGAGAGTGCTCAGATTCCTTGCAATGCACGAAGCAGTTGCAGGATACGGTTTTTAAATTTCTAATCTCTCCTATACTTGTTGATTTTTAAGCTGCTTTATGAATTATTATCATTCCATACAGCACTCTTTGACCTGACACGTTGAACTTTAATATCACCTCACACGTGATCGTTTCAATATGAAACTCATCAATGTTGTCATGGTCCACACCAATGACCAACGTACCGACCTTTTTACCAAAGCATTTGACAAATCAAGATTTGACTTTTTTATTATTGGTAAACGGCACTAAGGTCAAGCAAGAGTAAACTAACATCGGAAAATCATTTTTGTATATATCTTTGTGTCTTTTAAATTTGTCTTAGTTTGTTGATTTTAGGGGGAGTAAATCCAAATTTGAAAATCCAAAAACATCGAAAAATTTGAAAAACACAAAAACAATAGAAAAACAAAAATGAGTTTCCTGGCGAGCAAAAGAGAAAATGATAGTACATCAGTGGTCTATCCAAACCTCTTTAAACCTTAAATGAAAAACGATAAGCAGCTCTATATAAAATGTATCGGTAGGCTCACAATCATTTTAAAGTGTGCAGGGTGATATAAATCTTAACCGACTGAAGACCAGGTGGGAACCATTCATTGGCATATGGTCTTAGTACCGAAATTTCGTTTGATAGATTGCCGAGGTTCTGAGATATTCGGTCTTTATGCTGCTTATCATCTGGGTATCATGGTTGTATCTTTTACCGAAAAATAACGGGGACGCAAGTCTAGATCTTCCATGATACTATACATACGTGTACATATTGCATACGACCTCAATAAGTGATAAACAATCACATGTCCAAACAAATAAGTGATAAAATATCACATTTATCCGGGAGTCAAGTTCGTCTCTCTGTTGTACGAAAGTACTGACCTGTTCACGGACTTGCTCCTGTGCCCTCATGCATTGAAAATCAAGTTCCCCATCAATAAGTGATTATATCACATAGGGCTTGTTTTCAAATCAAAATAAGTGAGAATCTCACATCATATACGGTCAAACAGATGATAATCGGTATACTCACCGGTAAGATGAACCCTCGTGCATACCTTGATACGGGAATGTGTCGTGATGTGGATGAACACCGGTCGGTAAGTATAAATCATACCTTAACGTATCTCCTAAACATGATTACATCTGATAAGTTGAGCTTATGTGGACAACAATACCGATAATTGTTATAGGATGCTTATCTTAATGTTAATTAACTGAACAACAAGAGCGTTATGGCATGACCGTACACTGATATGATTCTCTTACCCTCGAAACTCATAAAAAGAATGTCTGTATATATTTATTTACTGCTTTCAGTCTTTACATTTGAAATATTCAAAAATACCAAAAAGATTTTAGGTGTGTTTTAATATAAACTTTCTAAAAGCCAAAAAGATTTTATTTCTATGTTATTTTCGATCGTACGATGTTGGATCTCGAGTCTTCGTTACCTGAAACCTGATTGAAAACCGAATTGACTAAATCTTCATAAACGGTCGAAATTTGCAAGTTTTTGAAAGTGAAAACTAAAATTGACAAATTTATTAAACTTTCAAACTGTCGGACGGTGTTTGATTGAAACATGGTCATACGTGTGTCGCTTGTTTATACTAACTATATTCCAGGCAGTTGTTCTCATTACGTGTTTAGATTTCTTGCATGTGCAGATTCTAAAGGCAAGGAGAACATGGTCGGTGACAAGCTTCGGAATGAAGACACAATGTGAAGGCACTCAAATGATGAAGATGATCGAGTTGCCGCTGACCATCATCAACACCACAAGGATCTCAAGCACTGAAGATCAAGTCTTTCACAAGCATAACTCAAGGGGGAGCTTATGTTAAGGGGGAGTTTGTCAACACACTTCCTACATGAAAAGGGGAGTTTGTTGATACACTTTCTGCTTTCAAGACGTGAAGACTTTCAAGATCCTCCGACATAGAAGACATGAAAGGTGAATCACGCGAGTAGCGTCCAAGGGGGAGTTTGTTGATACATGTTTGTGGACGCGACTCGACTCGGTTCGACTTGGCTCGGTTCGACTCGGTTAGGTTCGGCGCAAGCCCGACGTCACGACATTCCTCCGTCGTGCGCCCAGAGTTCGACACGCGAAGCACGGAGAGCCGAGAACGCTTCCCGCTTGACACATCATCATGACATCATCATGATGATGTCATGATGATGTCATGATGATGTCAAGACTTTGACTAATCTTCACATATTTGAAATAAGTTGGAATTCATGTACGTAACTTCTCATGGGCCAATCATAATGCAGCATGGACTTCAACAAGACTGGGCCAAAGCCCTAAGTCGACGAATCATGAGGGCAGTCGATGAAACACATCAATTTCGTCGACCAAGCCCCTGTTTCCTCGCTGTTTCGTCACTTGCATTGTTGTTTCGTTAAGCCAGTTGTGATTCGTCAAGATCTGGTCTGTTTCGTTGTGTCTGTGTGTATAAATAGACTGTTACTAGTCTTAGACAAGATAGACAGAACACAAGAGAGAACACAGAGAACACATTGTAGAGCACACACACACACACGAGAGTTAGAGAGAGTTTGCAAAATACATTTGTAAACATTGAGCTTGTAACCGAACCTTTCATACGTATTAATACAGAGGCGTTAATCGGTGAATATCGCGTGTCGTGTATTTGAGTGTTCTATCTCGGTTTGCCTTTCCGGTTGGATTCCGCACAACCAGGTTGGTTAGTATACAAGGATTAGGCGACTAGATCCTCCTAGCCGGACCTACATGTCGTTGTAAAAGTACTGGTGGTATCATGGAGTGGCTCGGGCTCTAGTCCTGTCATTAAAATTAAAGAGTAGATTTATTGGCTGTGTGAGTTTTTCGTTACGAAAAATCTCATGCTTCCGTTGATTCTTTGTAATTCGTTCTGCGTTGTTGGAAAGAGATAACAGAATGATATATTGAGGTATAAGAGTATAATAATAACAGAAAACAATGAATGTTATGTCAATTGTATTTTATTGTTTGTATATGAGTTGCGTTGGTTGCCCAAAATTTCCAACTAGCTACTTTTGTAACTTTAATTACTAAGTCGGATCATAAGCATAAAACACATCTTTATACGAATTCTAACTATTTTGGAAACATATATGAGATGTCTTGAACAATTGATATTGTTGGTGTTTGAACTTGGAAGTGGTCAAATGTGTGATAGCCCAAGCTTTAACTAATCTCCAAATTTCAACAATGAAGATGTTGATTAATTTGTAGTCATAAGATGCTGACAAAACTGGTTACAAATCTAAGTAAAACTAGTTCAACACTTTATCCATTAAGCTTTTGGTGTTGTTTGGTATAGAGAATAAACTGATTTGGGGTTTGAATTGTATTGATCAATTGTGTTGTACAAAGAAGGATTACATAGAGATGGTGTATATATATAACACCATATTACACTCTAGCCCCTATACTATCTTTTTCTTCTTTCCGACACTCCCCCTCAAGTTGAGTAGTGGGGTCACCAATACTTAACTTGCTCAAACAGCTACTAAAAGCGTTTCCGTTGACTACTTTTGTGAGAATATCTGCGAGTTGTTCTTTTGTTGATATATATGGGAGCTCTATGATTCTTTCCACCAGTTTTTCCTTGATGAAATATCGATCCACCTCCACATGTTTGGTTTGATCATGCTGAACTGGGTTTTCTGAGATTTGTATTGCAGCTGTATTGTCGCACATAATTTTACTGGGTATCGCCCTTTGGGAGAAACCAATGTCTTCTAGGAGCTTCCTGATCCAAAGAACTTCACTTAGCCCTCGAGCTATGCCTCTGAACTCAGCTTCTGCACTCGACAGAGCGACCACCTTCTGTTTCTTACTTCTCCAGGTGACAAGGTTTCCACCAACCAAGGAGAAGTACCCTGACGTTGACCTTCGGTTTCCCTTATCTCCTGCCCAGTCGGCGTCCGTGTAGAGCTCAACATTTAAATGTCCATTGGCTTTGAACAACACTCCATGGCCTGCGGTACCCTTTAGATACCTTAGAATTCTCTGTGCAGCTTCCATGTGGGCAACTTGAGGTTGGTGCATAAACTGACTTACCACTCCAATAGCATAAGCTATATCAGGACGTGTATGGGAGAGATAAACTAACTTGCCCACGAGCCGTTGATATCTTTCTTTGTCTGCGAGCTTTCCATCGAGTTCCATGTGAAGATTGTGGTTCACCACCATTGGCGTATCTGTTGGTTTACAATCAATCAACCCGGTTTCCGCCAAGAGATCAAGAACATACTTCTTTTGGCAGATGAAAATCCCCTGTTTAGACCTGAGGACTTCTATTCCAAGGAAATACTTGAGATTCCCAAGGTCTTTCATTTCAAACTTTGAAAACAAATTTCTCTTCAGCTGTGCTATTTCTTCTACATCATCTCCAGTGATAATCATGTCGTCCACATATATGATCAAGCAAGTTACAAGGCCGTTCCTCCTTTTGAGGAACAAGGTATGATCAGCGTTACTTTAGTGATACCCGTATTCTTTCATGGCCAAGGTGAACTTTCCAAACCATGCCCGAGGAGACTGTTTTAGCCCATATAGAGATTTCTTCAACCTACAAACATCCCCATCTTTAAACCCCCCTGAAAAACCTGGAGGTGCTTCCATGTAAACTTCTTCAGTTAGGTCTCCATGAAGAAATGCATTTGTAACATCAAATTGATGAAGGGGCCAATTCTTATTAGCTGCCACGGAAAAGAGAACTCTTATGGTATCCATTTTTGCAACCGGAGAAAATGTCTCAGAGTAATCGATTCCATACGTCTGAGTGTACCCTTTGGCTACAAGCCGGGCTTTGTATCTTCCAATAGAGCCATCTGGTTTATATTTAATCGAATACACCCACCGGCATCTAACTGTTTTCTTTCCTTTAGGAAGAATGCAGTTCTCCCATGTGTTGTTTTTCATAAGAGCACGCATCTCCACTTCCATTGCTTCTTCCCAGTTCTTCTTACCTTGAGCTTCCTTTACGGAATTAGGTATTTGTTCAGTGTATAGAGAAGTAACAAATGCTTTCGCACTGCTAGATAAGTTCCCGTTGACCATATTAGCTACAGGGTATCTTGAATTTCTGGTCTCCCTCTCTGGGGAGTACCGTTTTGGAGGAACCCCTCTATTGGCTCTAGGTGGAAGAGAGTATCTTCTGGTAGTCTCTGCTGCAACTGGTTCAACATGTTCAACAGCTGTTTCAACAACTGGATCAACATGTTCTGTAGTTGTCGGTTCAACAACTGGATCAACATGTTCTGTAGTTGTCGGCTCTAAATGTTCCCATGTTGTCTCATAGTTATAAGACGTAGAACATTCAGGGTTCTCAGTATTACTTATCTCAGGCGTCACGTTGGATGGACTTTCTTCAGTGGTACTGTGCTCCGCGGATTGTGTGTCTGTGTTTGAAGGACTCGCAGTACTGTGATAGTTTTCTGTTGTGACTTCTTCAGATGAGGGAATTTGGGTTAACCAGCTCAGAGTGTCTATACTGTCATTCTCCCCCTGACCACTGAGTTGGGTGTTATAAAAGTATTTTGTTTCAAGAAAGTCAACATTCATTGTGGTGAACATTTGACGAGTTGTTGGATTATAACATCGGTAACCTATTTGATCGATCCCATAGCCGACAAATACACATTTTTCAGCACATGGGCCAAGCTTGTTTCGATTGGTTTTGGGTATATGAACAAATGCGGTACACCTGAAGATTCGAGGTTCAAGTGTAAGAGGATGAGGAATACTGGCAGACTTAGACAGACAATCTAAGGGAGTCTTAAATTTAAGAGCTTTTGTGGGAAGTCGATTCAGCAGATACACGGATGTTGCAACTGCCTCCGGCCAGAAAGATTTAGGGACCTGAGATTCGATCAAAAGGGCTCGAGTCATTTCAAGAATAATACGGTTTTTCCGTTCGGAAACACCGTTTTGTTCGGGGGTATGAGCACAAGAGGTTTGATGAATTAATCCTTTTGTTTTAAAGAATTGTTTCATGGATGTATTGACAAATTCCCCCCCATTGTCGGATCGAAGGATTTAAATTTGAGTTTGAAATTGAGTTTGAATCATAGCATAAAACATGACAAATTTTTCGTACACTTCGGCTTTATTTTTTAAAAAATATACCCATGTCATGCGAGTGCAATCATCCACGAATAGTATAAAGTACCGAAGACCCTGCCCCCCATCACAGGAGCAGGACCCCACACATCGGAATGGATAAGTGAGAAAGGTAAGGCCACTTTCGTATTGCTAAGTTTGAACGATTGTCGATGGCTTTTAGCGCGAAGACAGGTTTCACAATCTATTTTCCCATTTGAAGGGAAGAGTTTTGGAAACAGAAGGTGCGAATAACCATGGGATGGATGTCCTAAACGTCTATGCCATAGCCAGGCTTCCCGGTTATCAGTTCCATGAGCCAACGTCACAGTACCCTGTTGAGCCACTTCATCCACATAATACAATCCTTGGCGCTCAGTACCACGTCCAATAATCACACCCGTCCTGATATCCTGTAGAAGGCAGAAGTAGGATGCATTAGTACTGTGCAATTTAGCTCTTTGGTAATATGGCTAATTGAGAGCAGTTTGTGCGATAATGATGGAACATAAAGACAATTTGATAATTTCATAGTTGGTGAAATTTCAATTGTTCCTCCTCCTTTCACTTGCATCATTCCATTGTTTGCAGTGTGGATTTGAGTTTTTTGAGGATTGGACATTGATCGTATGTCCGATGGTTCAAACGTCATGGTGTCAGTGGCACCAGAATCGAAAATCCAAGCACTGTTCTTACTATGATTGATTTCCATTTTTTTTGGACGACAACCAAATACGCCGAAATCGCGTTCAAAATTAAGTTCGGAATAACTCCGCTAAATGGCGAAGCTATCTCACGCGGCGAATTTATCACAATTCATCGGCGACTTGAACTCGCGTTCAAGATTTAGGTTCGGAATAACTCCGCTAAGAGGCAAAGCTATCTCAACCGGCGAATTTATCGAAATTCACCGGTGACTCGAACTCGCGTTCAAGATTTTGACTGGGAGTGGCTGACTGGCGGAATAAAATAAGTCCAAACACCAGCGGTTTAGTCAGCGGTTTTAAGAAATTCTTAGGATTCCTTGACCTCAACACCAGCGGATTTAAGATACAGTCCTTCTATTCCTATTTCCTCTTTACAGGTCTGGCTATTACCACCATAAATCCTAAAACATCAGCAGCGGATTTATCCTTATGATTTCTCACATATGAACCAAGCGGCAGTTTTAGGGTTCGATGGAACAGGGCGGCGGCGGCGGTGACGAAGGTATTAGGGTTTTCAGCGGCGGCTGCGACAACTAGGGTTTTACGCAATGGCAGCAACGGCAACAAGGGTTTATAGGGTTAAGTTATACGGCTAATGTTGTGCGGGTTCAAAGAACGACGGAACTGATACTGGTTCACCGGAACTGAGGACGACGGCGGCTAGGGTTCCTTGCAACGACTGAATCAAGTCAGATTTGAAGTTGATTTTGGTTTGATTTGAGTTTTTCTGTTTTTGATTTGGGTTTAGTGGAGATGGATTTGTAGATGATGAGCAGATTGTTTCACGGATCAGAAACTCTGCTCTGATACCATGTTGTTTGGTATAGAGAATAAACTGATTTGGGGTTTGAATTGTATTGATCAATTGTGTTGTACAAAGAAGGATTACATAGAGATGGTGTATATATATAACACCATATTACACTCTAGCCCCTATACTATCTTTTTCTTCTTTCCGACATTTGGAACCTGCTTGCTGCTCGTGTATATATCATATGCATTTATAAAAACAACTCTATACTAGTTTTCACCTTTTTGGCACGAACACAACTCATGTATCGTTTGTATAGTCCAAGGGAAGAAGCAAAAGCCAAATAGAACTACAAGAATGGCCATTCAGTAGCGGCGACACGCCATATGTCGTTGCTATTTGTTCGATCCGGGCGCGGTGTCCCCGAGCAAACCCAGCCATCCATTTCTTATCCTGATCCTGTGGTTGGTAGTATGATAATATGCTAATTTGAGTTTTGATATATATTATTGTAGTAATTTGTTTCGGGGTTGTTCCAAACCCCGTCATTTTTAAACTGACTTGACGACTATAGCGTGACAAGGGGTAAGCAACCCGCGAACGTTGATGATGACATTTTTTATAACGATGAAGACGACGACGATGACATGATGTGATTTTTCACGTTTTATGCAATATTAGGATGTTAATGTGCGAATTAATTATACGAATAACTTTTAAGTAATGTTTGTATGTTATTGTGGTTATGTCGTTTGTTTGTGGGAAATTGGCAGATTTTGTGTATTCGTAAAACCGGAAAGTATTGTAAATTAACGCAGAAAAAAATTGTTGCTTCGATCTACTGATGCACAAAAACATGTTAGAATAGGTATTGCAGCTACAGACCGTCATGTGGAACCGTTTGTTCGTGGGTTTTTCCGATTGTAGACGCCCTGAGAAAAGCTTCCACTTGGAGGTCAAAGTCCTTGGAAATCAAAGGGATTGTCTTTAGAAGAAAATAGGTCATGGGTCAAATTATGGACTTGAACTAAAACATGGGGTATCGGGTACATGACCATTGAAAACATATTCACTGAATCACTGTTGTTTCTTATAGACTACTTTCCATTTTTAAGAAAAATATAAAAAAATTTCAGCTGATCAAGAATTAAAATGGTATTTTAATATATATGTTAACACTAGTGGAAACATGCGTGATGCTATCAATAACAATTTGTAACGTGGTATTTGTTTATGTTAGTTTATCAATTATCTTGTGATGTATTCTATAAAACTTCTGTTAGCTTTTTTATAAAATTGCAAAAGTTAATTATGTTTACTATTTTATTTCTCTTAAAAGTTTTTGAATTGACACCATCAATGTCGTCAATTTATTTCATTAGCATTACACAATTCAATAAAATAAGAATTTAACATTAAAATTATTAACTATTTTCGAAAACTATTGTTGTTGTGTAGTGCAATTAACTAACACACGAATAAGAAAATATAGGTAATAAACATAATAATTTGAAACTAAGTATCTAGGTGTCAACGACTTGTATCATGATGAGATCAATTTTAAATGAAATGCTTTAAGTATTTTATAAAACATAATAACATATGTTAAGTAAACCAAAGGACTCATTTTAAGTGAATAAAAATTTCGTTTTAAATTAAAAATTAATAACTATAATGACCAGATCTAGAAAATATAAACTTTATGTCAAGTGAGATATGATGAATTAGTGTTACTTTGAGGTAAATAAATTTCACATAAAATAACAATGGTCAAAATATGTATACCATTTAGCCTTCAGGTCGTATGTATATGCAATTACATACGGTTTTTCAGGTACGCAGGAGTTCCAAACCTTTAAATACCCTCTCGCTCTTGTAAACTTTTGTAGACTTGCCCATAGCTTTTTAACTATAAAGTCTAGTTTCTTGCTTGACCGTTAAAAATTCAACCGTTCAAAGAAGAAGAAAAATCTAGCTCTCTCTTCTTCTTCACAAAGCTGGTTTTTCCGAGTGCAATGAAGGAAACCAACAGGATCCGCAAGATCGTCCGCCTCAAGCAACTCGTCCAACGTTGGCGTCGCCGCATCCCTCCAGGCGGCTCTTTTGCGGTTTACGTCGGAGATGAACATGAACACCGCCAGTTTGTGATTCCTATACGCTTTATCAACCTGCCTGTGTTCGCGTCCTTACTCAACAAAGCCGAGGAGGCGTTCGGGTTCCAGACAAACAGCGGACTCGTTCTACCATGTGACGCTATTTTTTTCGAGAAGCTGTTGAAAGCTCTAGAGAGAAATGAGCGTAGATTTGGTGCGTTGGATTTGGGTGATTTTACGGAGATGTTCTCAGAGTCTTGGCCGTTGATTGGTTCGTTGTTGTTGTAAAAGTACTGGTGGTATCAAGGAGTGGCTCGGGTTCTAGTATTGTCATTAAAATTAAAGAGTAGAATTTAGTGGGTGTGTGAGTTTTTCGTTGTGAAAAATCTCATACTTCCGTTGATTGTGTTGATGATAACATTTTTGTTTGTAATTCGTCCTGAGTTGTTGGAAAGAGGTGACAGAATGATATATTGATATATAAGAGAATGTAATAATAACAAAAAAACAGTGAAATGTTATGTCATTGTATTTTATTGTTTATATATGAGTTGCGTTGGTTGCCCAAAATTTCCAAATGGCTACTTTTTTAACTTTAATTACCAAGTTGGATCATAAGCATAAAACACATCTTTATACGAATTCTAACTATTTTGGAAACATATAATAAGGCCATTGGGGCGGAATGAATATCACGCGTGATAGCATAAAATAACGCGTGGAACAATTATTTTAACCACCGCCACCTACTTTTTCACGAGTGATGAAATCAAGAGCGTGATAAAATCAACGCGTTATGGACATTCAGTGATGGAACATGTGTGGGTGTGAGGATTTATTGTGGGTGTTGTGAGTGATGACCAATGCCACTAAAAAGGTTGTGAGTGATACAAAAATGGTTGATGACATGGCGGAACTTGATTGGGTGCTTGTGAGTGATGGAATTCTATCACTAGTGACCACCCCACTCGCTAATTATGAGATGTATTGAACAATTGATATTGTTAGTGTTGTTACTTGGAAGTGGTCAAATGTGTGATGGCCCAAGCTTTAAATTAATCTCCAATTTTCAACAATGAAGGATGTTGATTAATTTCTAGTCGTAAAATGCTGACAAAACTGAAGGGATAAGTTTGTAATGTTGCGTCAAACTAGTTAGAAGTATAAGTAAAACTAGTTCAACACTATTACTTTATCCATAATGCTTTTGGAACCTATTTGGTGCTTGTGTATATATCAGATGCATTTATAAAAACAACTCTATACTCGTTTTCACCTTTTGGCATGAACACAACTCATGTATCTTTGTATAGTCCAAGGGAGGAAGCAAAAGCCAAATGGCACTGATGTATTGAATTATTGTCTAATAAAAACTAACCTAATCTAGACATCCTAGTTTTAAATTTATAAACTAAGACTCTCTAATTGCTAGACCATTAACAGGCAAGTTTACCTATCTTACGTAGTAAAGCCTAATGAAGTCCGAGTATCGAACCCACAAGACACTAGCGACGCTAAACTAGACTCTGACTCAACTAATACTTAACTGGTTTTAATTGTTTTGGATTTGAGGTTTTAACTAATTAAACTAATAATCTAATTAAATACTAAAGCGAGTAAACAAGAGAATAAAATAAGCAAACAAGACGGTGAAGTGATGGGAAGCAGACAATGATGAGAAAGAACTACCCAGACTTCGAATCCCTATAACCAACCCATGACCTATAGTCCTGACCAATGGCTAAAGTTCCGAATCTACCCAGAAAAGCTCCCGCTAAGGATGATCAACCAAAATAGAAGATGGAAAAAAGTGATGAAGTGCTAAATTGGAAACGACTCGAGCTATCGATACCGAATCCCACGACTGTCAGATTAAAAACAACTATGGTGCTAAAATCCTCCTGTCATGAAGCTAAACCTGCTAAGTAATTGAAAACCTAGGAAACCCTAAACGCGAATAAGTAGCCGGATCCGAGCTATCGATCACCCAAACTACCAAACAACGCCTAGCTAATAACCTAGCAATCCTGACTCGTCGCTAGAGTTGCCAGAAAATGATACACACTATACTCAGTTGGTTTTAATTAATCTAGTTAAACTTGAATTATCTCTAATCTCAAGCTCTAGACCGAAAACCTAATAGATTAACGAACCTAGAATGATCAAAATAGTTCCAGACCAGACTAACAAGGTCACCTAACCAAACAATCAATCATAACCAAGACAAGCATACAAATTCATAAACAATCACAAAGCAGGAATATGTAAATCATCACAAGGTCATTAGTCAAAACCAAATAGTCAAAACATTAAATCATAGTTCATCTAGGCCTAGATAGCATGAAAAGTTTAGCCAAAATTATAGTCGCTAAAAAGAAACAATTCCTACCATAAACAAATCATATTTAGTAGTTGGTAAAACACAAAGTCTAACAAAACAAAAAAATAATAAATTGCAAACCAAACCCGAATCTTGAATCTTGATCGCGGCTTGAACCAGGGGCGGACCTTGTGTATACCGAGCCATAGCACGGGCTACGGCTCAACTTTTTATCGGTAGTGTAATTTTTATTTTTCGGTTTTTATACCAAGGATACCTTTGAACAACTACGAGGACACCCCTAAAAAAAGTCTGTAAGCCCAAATCAATTGAAAATAATAAGCCCAAATCCCAATTGTCCAATATGTTAGACCAAATCAATTGAAGATTGTAAATAATAAACCCAATTGCCAATATATTAGCCCAAAATAATAAAAGATTGTAAATAATTGCCCAATTGCCCTAAAGTTTTAATGCACGGCACAACCCAGCTAAGAGGATAACAATTAAAAATAATAAGCCCAAATCTCAATTGCGCATTTCGTCACACTATAAGCAATGATGATAAATTTGCAAACTTGAATGGAATAAGTGATCTTGCGCGTGTTATGGTTGAAACGAGAACGCATAGTTCTTGTCCTTCAGTTTACCGGGTAGTGAAGCTAGCTTTGCTTTTACCGGTTGCAACCACAACCGTTGAAAGATGTTTTTCGAAATTGAAGCTTGTCAAGACGGATTTACGCAATCGAATGGGCCCGTAATTTTTGAACAATGCTATGGTTTGTGCGGTCAAAAAAGATTTTTTACGTGAAGTAAAAGACGACGATTTGATGGAACGATTTCAAGCTATGACAAAAATAAGAGGACAAATCTATTAGGTATTTGTTTTACTTTATTTATTTATTGTCGTTTTTTTAATATTGTACGATTGCACGGTGAAAAAAAAAAAGATTTTAGGATACCCCTGAGTTAATGTTCTAGTTTCGCCACTGGCTTGAACCCTCGAAAAAACTCTTTTCTTTTTTTTTCTTTTTTTTCTCCTTCTTATGTCGCAGCCGTATGGCTTCTTTTATATTTTTTTTCTTTTCGTCTGATATGATATGCATGCGGCCCTCCAATACCTAATCTGCCGTCAAAAGTGTATACGTACTGTTGCATGGCCCATCTTGCGATATTTTTTCTTACTTAAGTGGGCCATAATCTCGTGTATCCCCAACTGGCCCAAGAACAAAAGAAAGGATGACAGTGGCATGTTGTTGTGAATAGGTGGATTTGACGAGGGCAATTTTGGTAATTTCAATAGCTCTTTTTTTCTCAATTGTTGTCCAACTTTTTCGTCTAATCTCCATTATTTCTTTTACTGACTTCAGTTTCCTTTGTTGGAATTCCTAAAATTCCTAAGAGTGAGTAAATTGATGATATTATCAAGAAATTAATAGCTTTTAAGAGTTCATTTAATCACGATGATGATATTATCAAGAAACTAGGTTAGAGCCCCATGTTGCTACAAATGTTTTATTGAATTATGTATTATGAAAGACATAATATAAGACACAAAACCAACAACAAATTTTATGAATGTTTGAATAAATGGTTCAAACACGCTTCCTTTGGATTTTCT
This sequence comes from Helianthus annuus, assembly GCF_002127325.2. Lineage (NCBI taxonomy): Eukaryota > Viridiplantae > Streptophyta > Magnoliopsida > Asterales > Asteraceae > Helianthus > Helianthus annuus. The sequence goes on from NC_035442.2 coordinate 160,993,278, forward strand.
CCTTGGCAATCGGCTCTAAGAAGCCCACTTTTTCCATTATTTGGAGGCTGACATACCTACCAAAGACCAAAAAAACAATTGTTAGGTGATACAATCAACTACTACACATGTCGCAAAACGACCTAGATTGCCAAATTTAACAGTAAATAACGGGTTACATACCTCAGAAAAGACGGTTCCTAGTTGTCTAGTCCCATCACCTGTGTTAACAAAGGTCAAAACATCAAATGTAAAAAAAACTTCAAATCTAGTAAGATATATAAAAGTAAATTTATATTAAGAACCTTTAGAAAGCTTCAACACCCAAATTAAATAACTAAAACCACGTGCACCTATTTAATTTTTTGATGGCATGTATGTGTTCATCTCCTCTGCATACTTGTATAAAGTGACACTCACCTCTTTCTCCCTGAGATATATCAAAGTTAGTAAAATATTTAAAAAGTTTAACTGAAATGTTAAAGTTGATTAAAAAAACCCACTCTAAATCTTTTAGTTTTAAGTTCATTCTTTTCCCATTCTCTATGTTGTAACTGGTCACAACAAAACAACATTGGCCAATGGGGTTTAAAGACAGAAACGGGTCAGCTAAACCTGGAACAATGGTACATAACTAACTACATACATACCCCTTTTCCTTGAAACTTTTTTATGATTGAAGTGTTTGAATTTCCCTTGGTCGTTTATGTAGAGACTATCGCGCTTAAATTTCTCTTTCGGATGGGCATCAGAACTTCCGGGTGCCTTTTCATACTTGCACTTGCAACTTCTTGGGTAAATTAGGAAGCAATTTACTCCAAATTTGAATGTCAACCTACAAACAGCAATCCACATATTAATAATAGTAAGAAAAAAAATACATGAAGAGATTACAAGCAAGCATCCTATTTAAAATGCTGGTAACACGTTTATTGATTGTAGAACACATTAACTTCATCAGCATTGCATTTCAATAATTTGTTGGTTCAAATGAATTGGCCAATCAAAACGGGTCGTAGGGAGAGGGATTCGGGACTACAAAAAAGCTCTTACGAGTTGATAAAAGAGCTTGCCTTACGAGATCGTTGATTCATTTCCAAAAACACTTCAATATCAAAACAGCCGATGTGAGCACAAGGTTTGAATCTTCCATCTATTTTCATTCTTGAACCGCTCATCTGTAGCATAAAAGACAAATCAGTTGCAGGACTGCACGAGTCAATGTCGAATCATGCATTATCCACATAAGGTGAACTGATAACATCTTCTCTAAAATTGTAAAAAAATAAAAATAAAAACTGCCTCCATTTTAAAAGATACGATCACATCATCTGAAAACTCTTTATATACAAATAACCTGACAGCAACATCCTGCATGAACCGAAAAATTCATATTTATATATTATTGTTATTACTATAGTGGTGCATTAACTAAAAAAACAATTCTATTTGAAACTCTTTTTTCCTAAAAATGCTTAGAAGTAACATAAGAATTCAGCCAAACATATCTCTCAAATTTAAGCCAATCTTAGTCCATTAAAACCATAGACTCTTGGGAATCTGTATACTTTTGTTAATTATACCACAATATTTAACTAAATACTTGTAAGAATTGTAAAACTTTGCATCAACAATATATAAAATATTTAAACATGTGACAACCAATAAAAATTTGGAGCATAGAACATTTATTTTAATGAGAAGAAAAATTAACTTCCCTTGTCCATGAGATCTTTGATTGTTTCTTGATGTATACAACTGGCCCGTTAACGCTAAAGTATCCCATAGATTTAAGCAAATTGCTCTGCAAATATGAATCAACATGCAAATATGAATCATATAATCTTAACATTCAAATAATCATAAAAGTGAAATGAAAACTGATTGAGGCCCTTAAACAACACCCACTTTACCACAAACAGACCCACAGTTTTAGTACATATTTGCATCAAGTTTAGTACAGAATGTATCAAGTTACAATGGAATTAACATAAAAAATTCTTATAAAAAATTCAACCAACAACCCACAGTTTTAGTACAGAATGTATCAACATACTCTCTTCCCCACCAACAATTTCTTTTCTTATCTTATGCTTCACCACAACCATCACAAGACCACCAATAGAGAACCACAATGATCGTTGACAAAAGTTTCATCAAAACACATCAAATCCATACACAAAACGTAGATCAAAGAACGATCTACACGAATATGTAAACGAAATCGTCAAAAACAACGATGAAAAGCGAAGATCCGAAGAAAACGCGTTGGGAAAAGGGTTTTTGAAAAGATGAAACAGGGGTCGTCTCGTCTTTTCGAGCATAATAGATCGACTGCCATTAACGTTACCGATCTAAAGAAAAATAGAAACATGAAACCGAAAAGGCTTACCTAAGTACTCGCCGGAACCCTAGGCTTGACTGGAATCTGATATGTCGCTGCAGTACGGGTTTAACCCCACCAAAATCAGGCACCAATTAGTGCTGGAATTCCATCTCTACCGAAAACACCTAACATTGATGCAGATCTGACTGTTGATGAGACATACAAACCTGTTCTTGAAGAACATCCAACCAGAGATCACTAATGGAAACCCTATCCGTCTCTGATTTAATTTCACTCTAAAATGAAGATGAAAAGTCATAGCATTTGTGTGTTCATATGTTCATGGTAAATAAGAGAGAGAGAGTGTGTTTAACTTTTAAATTTTGAATTTTGAATTTTGAATTTTGAATTCTGGGATGAGGTGAAGTAGTTTTGCAGAGAAGGAAAGAAGGAGAGAAGAAGAAGACGGCGAGGAAAGGGAAAGAATTGGGGATAGGAATTTGGCTGGTTGCTTTGACCTGCAGAAGAGAGAAGAGGGAGAACGTACCCTCATTAAATGCTCTTGACATTTAGCAAGTCTTCAAATAAAAAAACAAATAGCAGAAAAAAAGGAGAAGTTGACACGTGGACTAAATGAATATGGGAGTGACAAGTAGGAAAGAGGTAATGGAGGATGGCTGTGGGAGTGACGTCTAGGATTTTTGAGCATTGATTTATTATAATAGGTAGATTAATAGCTTTTAAGAGTTCATTTAATCACAATTATGATATTACTTTCATTGGAATTCTATTGGAATTCTACGACACTTTTCAAAAACACACATTTAGTTAATTTCATGGTTATTAATTTATTTTTTTTAACTTTAACTTCGTTCACAAAAAGCAACCCTTACCAAAAGGCAGGGAAAAACGGCACCAGCGGAACAAAAACCTATTACAAGCCCATCATATACAAGTGATATTTACACCAATCATTCCACGCTAATACTTATTAAATAGTTACCACTCATTTTAACTAGTTTTCTTTTTAAACCTCTAGAATCCAGATATGAACCAGCTATGAGTGAAATTTAATAAAAACAACCTAAATTCTACTCAAAAGTATTGGAAATATTATATTAAAATATGTATAATTTAGACCACATCAGACACTACAAGAATACCCTTCCAATAGCAGCGCTATTGGTTCGATTTGGACGCGATGTCCCCCAGCAAATCCTAGCCATCCATTTCTTATCCTAATCATGTGATTGGTAGTATGTTAATATGATAATTTGGGTTTTGATATATATTATTGTAGAAATTTGTTTCGGACTTGTTCCAAACTCGTCATTTTTAAACTGACTTGACGACTATATCATTTCATGGGGAAAGCAACCCGCGAACGCTGATGATGACATTTTTGATGATGATGAAGACGACGACGATGACATGATTTAGTTTTTCACGTTTTATGCAATATTAGAATGTTAATGTGCAAATTAATTAAACGAATAACATTTAAGTAATGTTAGTATGTTATTGTGTTTATGTAATTTGTTTGTGTGTTGCTGAAAACTGGAAATTGGCAGGTTTTGTGTATTCGTAAAAACCGGAAAATATTGTAAATGCAGCAAAAAAATTGTGTATTCGTAAAAACCGGAAAATATTGTAAATGCAGCAAAAAAATTGTGTATTCGTAAAAACCGGAAAAAATTGTAAATGCGGCAAAAAAAAAAAATAAAAAACGACTTTTAGCGACGACAATAGTAGAAATAGCAACCACGGAATAGCAGCGAGATGTCGCCGATATTACCTTTAGCGGCGTGAATCGCCACCTATAGCGGCGACAACTGTCGCTGCTATTGGCGGGTTTTCTTGTAGTGTGGTGCTCCAAAGATGCATGTGGTTGGTAACCGTGTTTCCAAGGTATATTTTTCTGTTAAGAGTAGCCTTGAGGATCATGTTTTAAGTCATTCCATGTTGCTTCGATCTACTGATAGCACAAAAACATGTAGACGCCCTGAGAGAAGCTTTCACTTGGAGGTAAAAGTCTTGGAAATCAAAGGGATTGTCTTTAGGTCATGAGACCTTTGTGGGGCGTTATGGGACAAGTGGTGAAACGCGTAAGAGATGGGCTTTATATAAATTGAGTGTGTAGTGAGGATATATATGTATGGGGCTTTATATATGTATATATATATATATGTGTGTGTGTGTATGTGTGTGAGTGGGCTTTATATAACTCCTCCCTCTCAAGAAAAATCACGCCGCTATGTCCATAGCGCCTGCAAGAAAAATCACCCCATAGCGCCCCTCGTAGTGGGGTGGGGCGGTGCTATGGAGCGCTATAATCCTTCTTCCCGTGATATAAAGCCCCACTACGTATAACATTAGAAGAAAATAAGTCATGGGTCAAATAATGGACTTGAACTAAAACATGGGGTATCGGGTACATGACCATTGAAAACATATTGACTGAATCACTGTTGTTCTTTATAGACTAATTTCCATTTTTAAGAAAAATAAAAAAAGTTCATCTAATCAAGAATTAAAAAGGTATTTTAATATATATTAACACTAGTAGAAACTTGCATGATGCTATGCAATAACAATTTTCAACATGGTATTTGTTTATGTTAGTTTATCAATTATTTTGTGATATATTGTATAAAACTTTTGTTAGTTTTTTTATTTGTATAATATTACAAAAGTTAATTATGTTTACTATTTTACTTTTCTTAAAGTTTTTGAATTGACAACATCAATGTGGTCAGTTTATTTCATTAGCATTACACATTTGAATAAAATAAGAATTCAACATTAAAATTATCAATTATTTTCTAAAACTATTGTTGCTGTGTAGTGCAATTAACTAACACACGAATAAGAAAATATAGGTAATAAACATAATACTTTGAAACTAAATATTCAGGTGTCAACTTCTTGTATCGTGATGAGATCAATTTTAAATGAAATACTTTAAGTATTTTATAGAAAATAATAACATATATATTAAGTAAACCAAAGGACTCATTTTAAGTGAATAAAAATTTCGTTTTAAATTAAAAACTAATAACTACAAGGACCAGGTCTAGAAAATATAAACTTTATGTCTCGTGAGATATGATGAACTAGGTTATAACCCCGTGTATTATACAGGGTTGAATAAATAAATTTTATATACTAAATAATAAAACAATATATCTTTGAAACCTCATTTATTGTATGGTTTGAATACATATAATTTTATATATTAAATAAAAAAAGTTATACCCATAAGAACCATATTGCACGGGTTGAATAAATATAATTTTATATACCAAATAAAAAAGTTATATCTTTAAAATCATGTGTGTTACACGGTTTGAATAAATTTAATATTGTTTTTCAAATAATAAAATAATACGTCTTTAAAAACCTCATTTATTTCACGGGTTGAATAAATGTAATTTTATATACCAAACAATTAAAAAAAATTACATCTTTAAAAATATGTGCATTACACGGTTCAAATAAATGTAATTTTCTGTACTAAATAATAAAAAATATATCCTTAAAAAACCCGTGTATTGTACGAATTGAATAAATCTAATTTTATATATCAAATAATAAAAAGTTATATCTTAAAAAATCTCATGTGTTACGTAGGTGGAGTAAATGTAATTTTGTATTGTGAAAATAAAAATATTTAATATATTTTTTTGAACGGCAAAAACACTTTATATATATATATATATATATAAAGAGCCAGCAAGGAGCTGAGAAGAAACATACAACCAGAAAACTAAAAACCGAAAAAGACAAGGAAAAACCGTTACAACATGTCAGCTACATCGAACATATCCCAGTTCTCCCAAGAGGGCTTGTTGAGTTTCGATCGGTTGCAAATCCACAAAAATGTGTACTCCTTCACGAGATCTAATGTCTTCCGAATATTTAATATATTAATACAAAGTTTGGTTTTCGTGATAAAAATAGATTATTCTGTTGCAAAATTTGTAAACGAAGTCTCATTAAATTTAACCCTTTATTTAAAACTCCGTAAATATATAAATGATAAATAATATTAGTTAATTTTATTTTAAATTTCATAAAATTTATTTGATACCAAACTAAACAAAACGTTCAAATATAATTAATAAATAGTTTATAGATATATATTTGAATTTCAATAAAATCAATTAGGTTTGTCATGTCTACGTTTTACATGAGGTTTTTATATTTAAGGTAAGCATAAATATGAATTGATAGTTTGTCTTCTTTAAATAATTTTTAAAATAAAACCTAATAAATAGATGATTGTTATGGATGTTGTGGATTTTACATGATAGATATAAAGGTTAAATTAATAGATATGCATGAAGTATGATATCTCCTTCACAAAATAGATTTTATTTCGTCCTTAGGCTAAAGGGTATGGGGAGAATGAGTTGGGTCATTAATGCCACATAGGATCATTACTGGATTGTTACACCATCCCCTTCCTTCATCCACCATGGTTGGCATGGATTAAACCATGGCAACCATGAGCCTACTTTCCTTTTTCAATGATTCATTTTCCTTTTCTACAAAAATAAATTAAAACAGGAAGATAGTGGTTTGGGTCATAACCACACCCTTAGGGTAGTGGTTTTGAATGATGGATTAGAAGTGAATGACATGGCGCCGATGTGGAGGATCATGGTGACCATGAGGGTCATGACCACACCCTATAGCCTTAATATCGCTGCCATAGAAAGGATTTTGTTAACCTATATAATATTACCTCATTAAACCCAAAAGAGTTTAGATATCAGTGAGCTATACAGATAAGAGAAGGAGATTAAACTAAATAATAATTATCAATAAGATATTAAACTAATTATATTTTATATTTAATAGGAGGATTATTTATAATATAAGATATTAAATTAAATAATATTTCATAGGAGGGTTATTTATAATTAATTAGAAAGATTAAATTAAAATAATAATTATCTATAAGAGATGGTCTAATATGATGACAAGTGGCCCTAAAGTGGTTTCTTTTATTATATAGTATAGATTAGTGTTACTTTGAGGTAAATAAATTTCACATAAATCTATTTTGTTATCTAGTATCAAAATAACAATGGTCAAAATATGTAATACCATTTGGCCTTCAGGTCGTATGTATATGCAATTACCTGCCCATTTTGAAAATTATGTTTTAAGAATTTATTATAATAAAATATGTATTATCATCCGAACAATTTAAATAAACAAATCAATAGAAAATACATAATATTTAAAATAAGAAGAAAATATAATGCAACTGCGTACATGTGTTGGGAATTATGGATATGGAACACATAGTTGAATATAAGACCAAGAATAAGATTAGTTTTACTTCTTTGTAACTAACTAGTGTTATCCCCGCCCCGCCCACGTTGCAGGGCGACAAGGAGAATATTTCTTAGTTTTATAATATGTACGCATATATTTTAGTTACTTGTACATACTGCTTTTAACACGATCTTAAAAAAAAAATACATCAAGTCAACCCATAAACCAAAACACTATCATAGTTAGCTAAAAAAACAAAACGATGGCAAGCCTGTAATTTTGAGTTGGGGGGCAAAATAGTAATTTGTTAGGACCAACGAACGAGTGCTAGACAGCTGTTTGACACAAAAAGTTACATTGAATCAACAAGTAAAATAAAACACTACTATAGTTAGGAAAAAAAACTAAAAAGATGGCAAGGCTACAATTTTTAACTGAGGCCAAAAACGTAATTTTGCAATAGGGCAAAATCATAATTTTAAACTAAGGACAAATTCGTAATTTTTAGCTGAGGGCAAAAAACATAATTTTGTTTTGAACAGTGGGCAAAATCATAATTTTGAGCTAGAGGAAAAAGCGTAATTTTATTTTGAACTTAGGGCAAAAACGTATTTTTGAACTCAGAGCGAAATCGTAATTTTTAAAAGCGGGGGCAAAATCATATTTTTTAACTAAAGGCAAATTCATAATTTTAAGCCAGTGGCAAAAATATAATTTTATTTTGAACTGAGGACAAAACCGTAATTTTAAACTGGAGGGGTGAAATCGTAATTTTAAACTAGGGATACAATCGTAAATTAAAAGAACGAATGGGGAAATACCAGACAGCTGTCTGAGATGTTTGTCATTGTACCCTAAACTTCCTTTTACATGTATAGTAAATAAATAAATAAATAAATAAATACCAAATAGAGTTTTACTTTTTTGTAGTTAATATCAAATAGATAATGAATTAGGTAATACCTACCTAATTATTTGTATTTGTTTATTTACATCGGGGTTGGTTCAGGTACAAACCATATTCATTCTATAAATCATGAAAACAGATCCTAGCAATTAAAAAAGTTAAATTAGCACTTACTAAAACAATACATACATGAAAGTAGCACTTTTGAATTATATTAGCACATGAAAATTAATCAAGATAATTGATTTTAGCACGTATGTGAATGATATCAGCACTTTTCTTTATGAAAAATTATATCAGCGGATTGAAAATAAAAGAAAGATCCAAATAAAGAATTAATTGTTTGTTAGCATAATTATATGGAATTTAATATAATTGATATTATGTAGGTTATTATTTTACCGTTTCTCTATAATTGGTTGGATGACACATGACACTTTTTAAATGGTTATTACAGTTTGTATGCAAATTGTAGTTTGTATTTGATCATACTCCTCGAAAATATATTGTGATTGACTTGTAATTATTAAATCGTAGAATGTTAGATGAGTATTTATTTAGGTAATAATTTAAAGAAGCTTTTAGATCAAATCAAGATTAGATAATGAGTAATAGGAGCAACTACTAGTAGATTATCTTTTGGGCCTAAGAACATGAGCCGTTGCTAATAGATTAGCTTCATTAGTAAAGGGGACGACACCCTGATAAAATTTGATTAATAACAAAAATAATATTTACAACTTAAGGGCATTGGGTCTCCCGAGATATACCCTATGAGAACACCAACCCTAGAAAACACAAGTGCTAAGATACCTACCACTTGGGATTAGAAAATCCTGACCTAAAGCGAAACTAAATTCCAAGCCACATTTGGCCCGAATGAACAAGAACTCGGATGTTAGTATGGAAGATAACGAGAACTCGGATAACGGTGATTTTGCTCAAGAAGAAAAGCCCACATACGACTTTGAATCTGAGGTTAGTGCCACGTTATCTATTAGTTCCAAATTGGGAGCTTGGTTAGTTAATTTCAATAATTTAGTGAGGGGAGACTATTACGGATGAAGGAATTATTAGGGTGAATCAATGAACTACCTATCCTTAAACATTAAAGGTCTTGGGGGGGGGGGGGGGGGGTCGATAAGCTTCTCTGGATTGAGAATTTGAAGTCGAAAGAGGGTATTAACTTTATATGCATTCGGGAAACTAAGCACGAAGACTTATCTGGTTTTGATTTGTCTAAAGCTTAGGGTGATCAAAATTTTGGGATAGAATTCGTGGGCTTAGTGGGCCAATCAGGTGGCTTACTATGTTTATGGGACCCGATGTGTTTTTAGCACAGTGAGTCGATTAAGAACATGAATTACCTCATCATTAAAGGGAAGTTAAAAGGCAGCAACAAGAGCATAAATATTGTAAATATTTACGCCCCAAGCTCTGGTTGCAAAACAAACGTTGTGGAATAATATTTAACGGGAAATGACGAGGTCTGCGGGGTCCTAGTGTCAGTAAATACCATCAAATGATCCCTGGTTTCGAGTTTCAGGCATGCAATGTCGGTTTGTGTTGGTAACAAGGCTGCTACATGCAGCTGCCAGTTTTTTCGTTACTGGGCAGTCTCTCGCGGGCCGCGAAGAAGATAAGGGGAAGCTTACGCGGGTCGCGACTCTCCTTCGATCAGGTTAAACAAGTTTCAAGTCTGGCAGTGTCAGTCCCTGGTCCTTTAGAACTTTATTACACTTTCATTTTTGGCATTCTTGGCCCCTAAAGTTAGTTTTCAATGATCTTTAAGGTTATAATAAACACTGCTAGGCTTTTGTTCGGTTAAAGGTCACCCGAATACACTAGTTTCTTTCGTTGACACTTTTAGCCCTTATTCTTGAAATCTCTTACAATCATCACCAAATGATACCGAAATCTTGTAAATTTATTATCACGTATTCTTGAGAGTATAATCGAACATTACGAAGCCCCGGGTTCGTTAAAAGGTCACTCAGAGGTAAGAATTAACATGTTGACACGTTTAACCCCTTTGTCTTTTAAACTTTCGATTTCTTTCACAAACGGCTTCTTACGTCCGAATATTTAGTCGTTTAAGAATATGTTCATCGTGTGTGGTCAATCAGAAGCACAAGTTTAGCATATTGGCACTTTTAGTCCCTCCGCATACGTATTTTCATTATTTGTCAACTTTAGTCCTTATAACTCAAACTTTTACATGTTTAGGGTTTAGGACACGTGTCCTCACATAATTGGACATGATTTTTACGAGGTGTTACACTTTTGTACTAAAAATTCTAAATCCCAAATCTAACCACTCCATAAACGCCGTATAACTTTACCTTCGATTCCCCATTCTCAAACAACTCGTCACTCATGGATAATAGGAAAGCTTTTGCAAAATTGTGAGTATACTCAACACCCTTTTTCGTTTACACTTTTGGGTGCAACATGTTTACATTATACAAACTTACACAAACACACATTCTTTATGCAATTAGACAACAATCTAATACATGCATGCTAATATGTTATACTTGATTCGTTTTTCTAGGGTTATTCATTTTGTGATAAACTTGTCATTAACTTTGTACGAGCCTAGCCTTAACATGTATAGCGCTATAGGAGTAACGCACCGCCCGTATTCTTGAGGTCATGTTAAGTCATTCATTCATACTTGCGGTAATCTTTGGGTTGACTTGTTTATTCACATGCCAGTTTATATGTTAATTGATGTGTGTAAAATACAACATATAAATCACATCAATTAAGGCATAAAACTAACCCTTTTTAAGTACTAATGTTGGAAAAAGAGTGTTTTTGTCTTTCTTTTGTATTTTTAGGATGAAATGAGCTTAAATTCACAAAAGAAGCAAAAAAGACAACTAATTCTAGCATAAATACAAGAAAAGGAATAAAAGTAGACTGCCCGGGCCCTCAACGGCATCCTCCAAGGCGAAGAAGAGAAAGCAGAAGTCTGAACACGCCCCGTGCTCAGCCAGCACGGGGCCGTGCCCAAGAAGCAGCATAAAAGACAAACTTATAGAAGCTTCCATTGCCCACCACGGGGCCGTGTCCAGCGGGCACGGGGGCGTGGTGAAAGTACAGCAGGCGCATTAATTGTAATTGCGAATTACAATTAATGAGGAGAGAGAGTGTCAGACGGGCACGGGGGCGTGTCCAGCGGACACGGGGCCGTGCCCAGCCTTCTGTTCAGCCTATAAATAGGAGTGCTTGGTTTCATTCCATCTCATCCCTTGGCACACCACCTCTCTCACACTTCATCCACCACCCACCACCACCATAACACCATCATCCACCACCATCATCAATTGTCCATCGTAGAGTGTGTGAGTCGTCTCGGGATCCAAGATTGATCGTAAGAGTTCTTGACAATCAAGGCCATGTTTGCCTAAGTCTCTTACATAACTTGGTGAAGACAAGTGTTTAGTATAATACTTTTTATTTTTAATCTTTTGCACTTTTTATTTGGTTTTGTATTAATGACTTTAATAACTAGTTGCTTATGTTGAAGGTGATCTTTCCTTATCGTTTGTCCGTGGTGTCTTGGCATTATTTTACTGTCTATATAAAATAAAAGATTTTCACCATTCATATCTCCACGGTCTATATGGAGGTATGTTGGCTACCTGGTCGGGGGTTAAGGGAACGGTTTGGTAAGGGTCTTGCCCTTGTTCAGCGTTTAGAGGTCCTGCTTGGGACCTGGGTCAAATTTAGTAGGATCTCCTTCAATGCCCATAGGTATTGGATGGCGGGGATCCAAACTCTTTGACCCCCTCATAAGTTAACTATTATTAATACTATAACCCGGCTATTTAGGACTGTATCCCTGCTGACTCAGACTACTTAGCCGAGGGTAACGTCACCGCCGAAAGCGGGGCCTACCACAATTTGCATTAATAACTTAATTCATTATCTTTCAATAATCCAACCCTTTAGGATTGTATCCTTGCTGACTCAAACTACTGGGTTGAGGGTAACGTCGCCTTCAAAAGAGGGGCCTACTACAATAACTAAGATAATCTCTTAAACAAGTGCAAAAGTGCGAAAATAATCAAAGGTTATACTAATACACGTGTCGGATCCAAGTGATTCATCTTGTCTATCTGTTTTTATTTTATTTTTATTTTTCAGCATTTAGTTAGTTTTTATTTTCTTAGCTTAAAAAACATTTTTCTCACTTTTTGATTTGATTAGACGTTGAGGATAAACCGGTATTAAAAGCTCTTGTGTCCTTGGACGACCTCGGTATCTTACCAACACTATACTACGTCAACGATGGGTGCACTTGCCCATATGTGTGTTTAGTGTTAGTGAATATCGTGTTTTATAAATTTAAAACTTGGCTAAAAGTGTAAAAAGGGCTTAAATATACATCAAAAATATAACACACTTCACGCACATCAAGTTTTTGGCGTCGCTGCCGGGGACACAAGGATTTTAAGAAAGCTTAAAATCAACGGCCTAATCAGTTTTTCAAAACCTTTTTAAAACGCGCGCAAATTTTTCTGCATTTTAGTTTAGTTTGCATTTACAGTAGCCTGAACACGGGGCCGTGCTCGCTGAACACGCCCCCGTGCTGCATATTTTTAATTAGATACCCAGATACAGAGTCTGAACACGGGGCCGTGCTCACTGAACACGCCCCCGTGCTCAACGTGACCAGTAACTTTAATTAAAACGCCCAGATACAGACCCTGAACACGGGGCCGTGTCCACTGAACACGGGGCCGTGTCCAGCTTCTGTTTCCGTCTTTATTTTTGTTTTCTGGTCCCGAGACTCAGTTGTGATCTGTTGAGTGATTCTTATGGATCAATACTCAGAGGTTACCACTACACCTATGATGAGGATGATTATAGGGGTAATTATTGCACTAATTGTCGTTACGCACGCTCGGTTCAATATAATAACTCATATCAACCATCCAATTCATACAACTATTATGAGGAGGCTAGGTACGAGCCATCAACTTCATACACATCCTATGAAGACCAAAGGTATGAACCTCCTCCCTCATACTCATATTTGGATGAACCAAGGTATGAGCCTTCATACTCATACTTTGATGACTCAAGATATGAGCCACCACCTTCATACTCTTATTATGAGGAACCATGGCGTGAACAACCCACCTCATATGAGTACTATGAAGAACAAAGTTTCGACCCTTATCCATCATATACTTACAATGAAGAACAATGGTGTGAACCATCTACTTCATATGAGTATTATGAGGAGCCAAGGATCGAACAACCGGATTCAAGCTTTGAGGATCCAAATTCTTTTTCTCCAACCGAAGTGACCAATAGGATATTAGAACACATTAAAACTATCGAACGTTACATGAAAGAATCTCGCGCAAGGGAAGAGGAATCCCGCGCAAGAGAAGAATTGAATAGTAATAATAACGTAGAGATAGTTGAAAATGTAAAAATGGAAGAACAAGAAAGTGAAAAACCGACACATGAGTTAAACAATGAAAAAGGTGAGTCCGATAATGTTAAAATTCATGAAGAGTCTAATTTTGAAGAAATTAATCTCTTGTCACCTACTTTCGAAAATCATTGTTTAATAACCCCTCATGCCAAGTTTTTAAAAGAGTTAAACACTAGTGCTAAAATCAAAGAACTAGTGAGTGTTAAGTTAACTAATGATCAAACTTCGCTAATAAAAGAAGACCCTTTTGAAATTAACATTACACCGGTTCCATGTTTCTTTCAAAATTCATTTATTAGTAATATCACTATTGATAAAGATCTTTGTGTTAACATAATGCCTAACTACATTTTTGAAAAATTAAGTATTAGTGATTTTACTCCACTTCAAATTCCCATTTTTCTATCCGATCGAAAAGTGATAAAATCAATCGGTGTAGTTGAAGATGTTTTGGTTCACACAAATCAATTGGTAATCCCAACCGACTTCGTCATCCTTGATGACGCCCCCCTAGTCTTGGGAAAACCTTTTGTACAAACTCATAAACATTGAAAAACCGGAAATTCAACAATCTACTTCTTCAGTTAGGGGCATTCAAAAGGAGCATAGATCTTGAGCGTTCAATGAAATATCCTTTTGGCAATAATGACCCCCTAATTGAAGATGAAGCTGAACCACCCGATACAACTAACGAAGAAGACCACTTTGTCGAGGAAGAGATAGCCATAGAACAAACCTTTAAGGTTCTTAATCTAGATGAGCCACAAAATAAGGTGTCTTCTAAAGACCCACCCATTGAGCTCAAAGAACTTCCTAAAGGTTTGGAATATGCTTTTCTAGGCCAAGATGGTGATTTACCTGTAATTATTTCATCTAAATTAAGTAACATAGAAAAAGAGAAATTAATTAACCTACTTAAAAAACACAAAAACGCGATCGCTTGGAAGCTTGTAGATATTAAAGGAATAAGCCCTTCCATGTGCACGCACAAAATTTTAATGAATGATGACTACAAAACAGTAATTCAACCACAACGAAGAGTGAACCCCAATGTTCAAGAAGTGGTTAAAAATGAAGTCATCAAGCTGCTTGACGCCGGACTAATCTACCCTATCTCCGATAGTCCGTGGGTAAGTCCCGTTCAAGTAGTCCCGAAGAAAGGAGGTATGACGGTAATAACTAATGAGAAAAATGAATTAATACCAACGAGAACCGTCACAGGATGGAGAGTTTGTATAGATTATAGGCGATTAAATGAAGCAACAAGGAAAGACCACTTTCCTTTACCCTTCATTGATCAAATGTTAGAACGACTGTCCGGTCATAAATTTTATTGTTTCTTAGATGGTTTTTCAGGTTACTTTCAAATACCGATAGCACCAGAAGACCAAGAGAAAATAACTTTCACATGTCCCTACGGAACTTTCGCATATCGACGCATGCCATTCGGTCTATGTAATGCGCCTGCAACATTCCAACGTTGTATGGTGGCCATTTTCCATGATATGATAGAAAAGACAATGGAAGTCTTCATGGACGACTTTTCCATCTTTGGAGACTCATATGACCAATGCCTCGATAATCTTGAACGAATGCTATCCCGATGTGAGGAAACTAACCTCGCCCTCAACTGGGAAAAATGCCATTTCATGGTAACAGAGGGAATAGTACTCGGTCACAAAATCTCAAGCGAAGGAATGGAAGTTGATCGAGCAAAAATAGAAACTATTTCTCGATTACCTCCTCCATCCTCCGTAAGAGCAATCAGAAGTTTCCTAGGGCATGCCGGATTTTATAGAAGGTTTATCAAGGACTTTTCAAAAATTTCAAGGCCTCTAACAAAATTACTTGAAAAAGATGCACCCTTCATCTTTGACAAGGAATGCAATCAAGCATTTCTAACCCTCAAGGAAATGCTAGTCAATGCACCTATCATGATAGCACCAGATTGGAAATTTCCTTTCGAAATCATGTGTGATGCAAGTGACTTTGCTGTTGGAGCAGTCTTGGGACAAAGAAAAGAAAAGCATTTCCACCCAATCTATTATGCTAGTAAAACTCTTAATGATGCACAAGAAAATTATACAACTACAGAAAAAGAATTACTAGCAGTGGTGTTTGCTTTTGATAAATTTCGTTCTTATCTTGTTCTTTCTAAAACTGTAGTCTATACAGACCATGCAGCCATCAGATACCTCTTCAAGAAACAAGACGCAAAACCCCGTTTGATCAGATGGATTCTACTCCTCCAAGAATTCGACATCGAAATCAAGGACAAAAGAGGAGCAGAAAACACTGCTGCAGATCATATCTCACGCTTAGAAGACCCAGCTTTGGAAACGACCAGAGACGAGCAAATCAACGAGAAGTTTCCCACAGAATCCTTGGAAATGATGGAGAGTAGACAAGAGCCATGGTATGCCGACTACGCTAATTTCCTAGCTAGCGGTATAGTCACCAAGGGATGGCCACATCATCAAAGAAAGAAATTCTTTGCTGATGTAAAGCATTACTTTTGGGAAGACCCCTATCTTTTCAAAATGTGTGCCGACCAACTCATCCGAAGGTGTGTCCATGGTAATGAAGCACGAAGAATTCTCCGTCATTGTCATGAAGGTCCATACGGAGGACATCATGGTGCCGCAAGTACCGCACGAAAGGTATTTGATTCAGGATTTTACTGGCCAACCATTTACAAGGATGCACAAAACCTTGTAAAGACATGTGATGCCTGCCAGAGATCAGGTAATATTTCTTCCAAACACGAAATGCCTCAAAATGGCATTCTCGTTTGTGAAATCTTTGATGTGTGGGGGCTCGATTTCATAGGACATTTCCCGCCTTCAAAGGGAAACAAATATATACTTGTGGCAGTCGATTACTTGTCTAAATGGGCGGAGGCCGAGGCTCTTCCAACAAATGATGGAAGAGTAGTGGTAAAATTTCTGAAAAAACTGTTTTCTCGCTTCGGGACACCAAAGGCTTTAATAAGTGATAGAGGTACCCATTTTTACAATCATCAAATCGAAAAAATATTAACAAGGTATGGGGTCTATCACCGGGTCTCAACAGCATATCACCCTCAAACAAATGGGCAAGCCGAAGTGACTAATCGAGGTTTAAAACGAATACTTGAAAAAACCGTAGGAATAAATAAAAAAGAATGGGCCGACAAATTAGACGATGCTTTATGGGCTTTTCGAACTGCTTATAAAACCACTATAGGCACAACCCCATATAAGCTTGTCTATGGAAAAAGTTGTCACTTGCCAGTAGAAATAGCTCACAAAGCCTACTGGGCAATAAAAACTGTGAACTTAGATTTAGAAACTGCCGGTAAAAATCGATTTTGTCAAATAAATGAATTAGACGAGCTAAGGAATTATGCATATTCTAACTCCGAAATTTATAAGGAAAGAATGAAAAATTTACATGATAAATATATTAAATCTAATGAATTTCGGGTAGGAGATCAGGTTCTATTGTTTAATTCACGACTTCGATTATTTCCTTGCAAGCTAAAATCTAGGTGGTCAGGACCTTTTTCCGTCACCCATGTTTTTCCGCACGGTGCAGTAGAAATTAAAACTCGAAATGGGATACCATTTAAAGTCAATGGCCAACGGCTAAAACTCTACCGAGGATCCATTGAGGATGAGGAAGAGGAGATCTCACTTCAAACGGTTAACGAATAAACTCATACCCGACATGTTACGAACAGGTAAGTGTACGTTTAAAATCGGTAAGTCTTCTAACCATTTTCGGAAAAAGGGGCATGCACACGAGCACAAAAAAAAAAATTCAAAAAAACCTTGCTCGGCACGAGGCCGTGTCCGCTGGACACGGGGCCGTGTCGAGGCAACTGTCGGGATAAAACCCTCTTTTCACAACAGTTATCTCATTCCACACGCCCCGTTTCGCCGAAAACGCTCTGGTTCCAGGCGATTTTCCGCAGATTTCCGACGTCACTACCACGTTTAACAACATCAAGGTATGATTCTATCATCTTTAGTAGTTAGATTAGTTACTTGCATGTAGTTAAAACATCAAAAATTGGGGAAAAATCTAGGGTTCTTCGTGTTCATCCGGAACGAACTTCAAATTTTTGATGCAATCTGTTAGTAGTAGTTTAGATTAGTGTAGTAGAAAGTAAATAAACATGTATTGTTGATAGATTCGTTCGATTTCCCACTAAAACCCCAAACCCTTGTTTTTGAACCGAAAAAGACAAAATTGGAAGGGTAAATGGTTTGTTTTGGGAAAAACGACACTTAGGGTTTCATTTTCGGGGAAAACCGCTACTATTGGGCTAAAAATTTTTCAGGTTTTCGGAACCGGGACGAAAAATGAAGTTTTTAGGTTACAGACGCCTGGACACGGGGCCGTGTCCGCTGAACACGGGGACGTGTCCAGCCCACTGTTTGCAGTTTCACCCCAAATATCTTTGTTTCGTACTAACTTTTGGTGTATTCTTTCAGATGTCAAAGTTCACAAGGTTCAACGCAAACGAACTCGATGCTAGGGCACGGTATGAGACACTCCAAACAAGACCCGAGGAGTACCCTAGGCGGGCATGTACCGACTTGTTAACCATGGTGAATCAACTTGACCGATTCAACAACATCGTGACAGGGCCACTAGCAGTTGCATTGAACACTCGGCTTCGGTCGGTGCATCAATGCACCATGGAGTTCTACAGTACTTTCAATTTCACCTCGAGGTGTGACCCGTTTGACAATGAAGGGGTTGCATTTTGGTGTGGCGGGACAAGGTACTCGATCTCCATGGCACAGTTCAGAGCTATAATAGGACTGTACGGGGAAGAAGAATCGGGAAATGTGTCACACCCTGGCTTTGCGGAAGCGTGGTTAATTTGGTGTGACTTCTTAATACCGTAGCTTAATCATAACAAAGCTATATGAATTAAAACCATGCAGGATCATCCATTAAGTTTTGAAAACCAAATACAATACCATTGTTTTAACGGGAATACACCCTAACAACCATAATCTTGTTCAACAACCAAACAAACATAAACACAGTTTAAGGACTGTGACTTGTCCAGGAAAGAGTCACATTCCCTAAACCCCGGATGACCTCGGAAACTAGTGCAGCGGGAAAGCGTGCCATACCGTGCCAGATCCTTTAATTCCCTGAAATACATGTAAGTTGAAAAATCAACAATAATGTTGAGCGAGTTCATGCGTTTAATATGTGCGCGCGAATAAACCTTTACAATCATTGTAAGTGTGAATATTTTTGTAAACTCTGGTATGAAAGCAAATGAGGAAGCCTATCAGTTAATGTGTTCCACATGGTCCAACCTGCGGGCGCGTGGGTGGGGATAGGACAAAGTCACCACATGGTCCAACCTGCGGGCGCATGGGTGGTATTACGACAAGGTCACCACATGGTCCAACCTGCGGGCGCATGGGTGGTGTTAAGACGAGGTCACCGCATGGTCCAACCTGCGGGCGCATGGGTGGTGTTTGTTATGCTCAAATAGGCCTATCACTTCTATCCCTCGATCATACTACGAGGACTAATGTTCTTAAGGTTTCACCTACCCAAATCACATAACCTAATAGTTCCTTCCGTAGCTGACCATACCATGTAAGAAACATTCGTAATCATAGTAACATGTATTTCACCCCCGCAGTTTAGAAAACTGAAAACAGTTAAGAGAAAAGGGGGACATGAACTCACAGTGAGTGCGTCACAATATCAAGTAATCCAAATGTCCGAAAGCTGCGCAACGACCTACATGTGCTAATTCTATTAGACGGATGGCCGTGCTTTAGCTTCTTAGTTTATATTTTTGGGAAACGGTTAGACAACCGCTCCGTGTGTCTACTTGATAACGTATTCTCCTTCCCAAGGATGGGGGAATTAATACATGTGTAATTATATCATTTTATTAAGTCCCACTTAATATATTTTATTCCTAATTCCAAAATATATTTATTTTTCTCAAAAACAATATATTTCCTTTTCCATATAATACTTTCCCAAATTAATATTTTGACAACACATGCACTTATGAATATTTCCGAATAAAGCGTACGTTACGTTTTGGCGATTAAGTGGTAATGATAATTACCGTTGTAACTTATATATTCGTCGTGTAAGCGTTTGTATTATTTTGGGTTCATCAACGTTTGTAAATATTATTTTTACTCTAAAAATAATATTTATATATTTTCACAAAATAATCATAAACAGTGTGGTGAATAATATATTTATCGAATAAATATTTATCACATTTAGCTTTGTGAAAATCCCACCTCCGATTATTTATAAATAAAGTTGTGGCGAAATATATTTGAAAACATGTCAAAGTAGTCTAACACTTGTATATAATTCTAAGTGTTAGATTTTAGGAAAATTTCGCCAGAGTTTCCCCTGTAACTGGAGGTGGCCACGCTTTCAAGCGTATCATTTTCTTTTACAAAATCATTTCAATACTTCCTTTAAATCAACCAATCAATTTCCAATACAATCAACAAGTTTCAACACTTCAAATTTGTAGATTAAAATGTGAAATCGCATTATCACACGAACTTGTAATTTTTCCGAAAGTCGTTTTGTAGATCACTTTATATTTAGTGGATCTATACATAAAATAACTTAGTCTTGCAAAAACCCCGTTTTTGGAACAAATCACTTCTTACAACTTCCCGACAATTTTTGTAAAAATGGTTATTTTGCCGGATCTTTCATTTTATAAGTGTTTCTACACTTGTAGACTTTGAAAATCATATTCGTTAACATGTTAACCAACTTTTATAAAACATGATTTTCTCAATACCCGGTCCTACGAATATACCACTTGTACATACGTAGATCGGCTCGTTTTAAATACTATTTTTCATGTTAGAACACTTTTACACAAGTTCATGTTTCCCGTGTGGTGGAGCTTCACCTTTTAACCCTTGTACTGCTAGAAACAAGTGTATGTCAAGATTCGGGATCTTAACAAAGTCGGGTTAAACGATGATGAGAGCCACCACATCATAGATCGGGCCATATTAATCAACATATTCAAATACTACGACATTTACACGCGTTATGAGCTTTTATCCAACGATATACGCATTTTAGTAGACTTTAAGGTTTCATTAAGCGGGTTACCGACATTCAACCGACAAAAATCCTTTTAACCACTTTAGACATGACTAAAAACGAGTTTTAAACATTATACCTCTAGCTCGGGGCTAGGGAAGATTCTAGTCGAAAACTGCGTGGATAATAGCAAATGCACGAGGTCCTTGAGCTCTCGTTTGTCCCGAGCTCCGTTGTAGGTGATCCCCGAGATGTGTATGCACTTGGAATGGAGAGATCAAAAACCGAAAGCGGATGGATGGCAAGAGGGGTGTTTGGCCGTGAGGAGAGGAGCAAGGGAGAGAGAGAGATTTCTTGCTAAGTGTGTGTGTATGTGAGAGAGAAAGGTGAGGGTATTTATAGAGATTTCTAGCTCCATCGTCCAACGGTTCTCCATGCTCCTAGATACTCGCGTAATCTAATAAAATATAATAAAAATTGTACCCTCATGTACTCTCTAGTTGGCCGAATAGTTAGGGTGGTGGGGCCACCCGGTTCGTTTTCAATCGTTCAGTTACGGTTCAGTTAAGTTAAGTTGGTTACTTTAGGGTCTAACCTCGTTAGTTGTTTATTGCGTTATAAGGTGGGTGTTAGGGTAATCAGGGACCCTAACTGGCCCAGAAAAATACCAATAATATTTCTGGCAATATTTTTATGTTCCGGGTATAGTCCGGTTGTTCGGTCGGATGGTAATCCGTTAAAGTGCTTAAGTAATCCTTTAAGCGTCGTAATTAATATTTTTAGCGACACAATTTATTCTGCAAAGTGTCAGGAATATTTCCCCATGTTTTGGCACTTTATTAATTAGCTAGAAGCTAGTGTGTTGATAAAAGTGCTGTGTTTTGTGCTTAGAGTACGTTTTAGGCACATCCAATCTCTGTATCTTATTCCTAGAGACGCAATTATACAACCCTTGTATCCCTACACACACTATGGGTGTAGTAAAACAATTCCGGCTCATTCAGGCCTTTAGAGGCAGTGTCTGCCTGATGCTGGCTATATCAGCATGTCAAATAGGTTATCCGTTCAAGTGCTACTGTGCTTTTGTGCATCATGTTTGTCACTAAAGTTCAGTAAGTAAATAATGTAGTGACGGAAATCAAAGTATGATGCAGATATGTACAAGTATCAACAGTCAAGTAGCAGTTCATCAGTAATCTCAGTCAAGCACAGTAATTAAGCAATAATTAATAGTTAATTAAGTCGTACGGATACCTGGTTTAGTGAGGGTTGTCACATTCTCCCCCCGTTAAAGAAATTTCGTCCCGAAATTTAAGTTCTGCTTGTAGAAGCAGGGTTCTTACGAAATAAGTGGGGGTATTTCTCTTTCATTCGGTCCTCACGCCCCCAGGTGAATTCAGGACCATGTCTGGCATTCCAACGAACCTTGACGAGTTTGACACTGCTCCGGCAGGTCTTATTCTCTTTACAATCCGTGACCTCAACAGGTTCTTCAACGAAGTGGAGCGTGTCGTCAACATGAATTTCGTCAGTAGGAATGACAATGGTATCTTGAGTTAGACTTTTCTTCAGATTGGATACATGAAATGTTTCGTGAACCAAATAGAGTTCAGCAGGTAAGTCCAGCTTGTATGCTACGGTCCCAATTCTTTCCAAAACTCTGAAAGGACCATTATACCGCGGATTCAACTTCCCACGCTTCCCAAAGCGTGCCACACCCTTCCAGGGTGATACCTTCAACAGAACTATATCTCCTACCTCAAACTCCAGAGGTTTCCTGCTTCGATCCGCGTAGGCTTTCTGGCGGTCACGAGCCGCACTGATGCGATCTCGGATCTGTGCAATCTTCTCTGTGGTTTCCTAGATTACATCAGGACCAACCAACTGTCTATCACCGGCGTCAGACCAACAGAGCGGTGATCTGCATTTGCGCCCATATAAGCTTCGAAAGGCGCGGCACCAATACTGGTGTGGTAGCTGTTGTTGTTTGAAAACTCAACCAGAGGCAAATGCTTATCCCAGCTACCGCCCAAATCCATAACACATGCTCCCAGCATGTCCTCTAACGTCTGAATCGTCCGCTTGCTTTGACCGTCGGTCTGCGGGTGAAAAGCGGGGCTCATATTCATCTTTGAGCCAAAGGCTTCTTGGAAGGATTGCCATATCCTTGATACGAATCTCTCATCTCTATCGGAGATAATCGAGAGAGGTACTCCATAGCGTGTAACCATCTCTCGCACGTATATTTCGGCCAATTTGCTCGTATTATGCTTTTCTCGGATAGGTAAGAAGTGTGCTGACTTCGTTAATCGGTCTACTACCACCCAGATAGTGTCATGGCCTCTAGGCGTTCTTGGCAACTTTGTAATAAAATCCATGGAGATTTGTTCCCACTTCCACTTGGGAACCTCTGGTTGTTGCAGAAGTCCTGAAGGCTTCTGGTATTCCGCTTTAACCTTAGCGCAAGTTAAACATTTGCTCATATAAACAGCCACATCGCCTTTCATCCTAGGCCACCAATAATAATCTTTAAGATCTTGGTACATCTTATCCGCTCCAGGGTGGATAGAGTACCGCGACCTGTGAGCTTCATCGAAAATAACCTTCCTTAAACCACCAAACAGAGGAACCCAAATCCTTAAAACACATCATTCCTTCCCTGTTTGGTTCTAATAACTTCTCCATCCCACGGAGATACTCTTCTTCAAGGTTTCTTTCTTTGAGAGCTTCCTTCTGCGCGGCACGAATGCATAGAGGCAAGTCGGTTCGAATAACCATCTCCAAAGCCCTAACCCTTATGGGCTTGATCCTCTCTTTTCGACTTAGGGCATCGGCGACCACATTCGCCTTCCCTGGATGATCATTAATCTCGCAGTCATATTCATTCAACAGTTCTACCCATCGTCTTTGCCTCATGTTCAACTCCTTCTGGTTGAATATGTGTTGGAGGCTCTTGTGATCTGTGAAGATTGTGCACTTCGTACCATAAAGGTAGTGTCTCCAGATCTTTAAAGCAAAAACTACTGCGCCTAGCTCCAAATCGTGTGTGGTATAGTTCTTTTCGTGTACCTCCAGTTGGCGTGACGCGTAGGCAATAACCTTTTGGCGTTGCATCAACACACAACCCAATCCTCGACGCGATGCGTCGCAGTATACCACAAAATCGTCTGTACCTTCCGGTAGAGCTAAGATTGGCGCGTTGCAAAGCTTATCCTTCAATATCTGAAATGCTTCCTCCTGTTTGATTCCCCAATCAAACTTCTTGTCCTTCTGCGTGAGGAGCGTTAATGGTTGGGCGATCTTTGAAAAGTTCTCAATGAACCTTCGATAATAGCCAGCCAAACCCAGGAATTGCCGAATCTCGGTTGGCGTTTTTGGCGTTTCCCAATCCTTGATCGCCTCGATCTTGGTTGGATCCATGTGGATTCGATCTCCATTTACCACGTGCCCAAGGAATTGGACTTCGTGTAGCCAAAACTCGCACTTAGAGGATTTGGCATACAGCTGCTCTTTCTTTAGCAGTTCCAAAATAACTCTTAGATGCTGTTCGTGCTCAGCCTTTGTTCTTGAATAAATCAAGATGTCGTTGATAACACAATCATGAACTTGTCCGAGTACGGCTTGCAAACTCTGTTTATCAAGTCCATAAACACTGCAGGTGCGTTGTCAAACCAAACGGCGTAACAAGGAACTCGTAGTGTCCATAACGAGTTCTGAAGGCTGTCTTCGGGATACTTTCCTCTTGTATCCTTAACTGATGGCATCTAGATCGCAAGTCGATCTTTGAGTAAAAGCTTGAACCTTGCAGTTGATCAAACAGATCATCAATTCTTGGCAGAGGGTATCTATTCTTGATCGCCGACTTGTTCAGCTCCCGGTAGATGATGTTTATCTGAAAACCATCATCCCTCTTTTTGACGAGTGGTAATGGGGTTACCCAAAAAGGAAATTTTGGTCTGTTATCTTACTTCTCTACCCATTGCTAAAACTTCTCTGCCATTCCTTGCATCTCCGAAAACGTAAGTTGCTACGATGCATTGACTATGGGTGCAGTGCTTGGAATTTATTGTGGAGGGGACGATTCCGGCAAATCTTCGAGGAAGACTTCGGGGTATTCTCCAACCACAGGGATGTCTTCGGGTTTTGGTTCTTCGGCTTCTCTTTCCACGACATGAGCCAAGAATGCAACACATCCTTTGCGCGAAAATTTTCCTGTCTTCTCTGCCTGATAATCCGTAGGAGCGTATCCTGCTCCATGAATCACAATCATTTCTCCGTTCGTCGTCGGGGTGCGGGTGACACTTTCCGCCGGGTTGTTCGACAACCAGTCCATCCCAATTATCACGTCGAAGCTTCCGATAGACTTGTTCTATCGAGAACTGGGTATCTAGGTTAATTACTACTAAAACAACTATATTTTCTGAAGCTAAAATTTGACAATACTGTCGAATAGAGCGTAACTTTGACTATTATGAGACGTACCGATATCCACGCTTGGATTCTATCCCCGTTGTTGAGCTTTCATCCACGTGCCTGAGTGTTCTTAGGGCAATACTTCCTGAAATGCCCCACATCACCGCAATTAAAACATGCTTGGCCACAGCCTTGATCGTTACCATCCCTGCCTTGATAGTTGTCGTCGTTGTTATTTCCTCCGCGATTTCCGTTACCATCTTGACCTCTATTTCCATGTTCAGTTCCTTGCCGACATGTTTCCTTGACATGTCCCACCTTACCACAGTTACCACACTTTCCATATCTACACCGCCCGTTATGGGGACGTCGACAGTTGTCGCACTTTGGTAGGATACCCGTGTACTCTTTTCTCTTTTTGGCCTTGTCGTCGCTACTCGTCTGGGTACCCTGTTCGAAATTCGCCAACTTCCTCTTGTTGTCCCCAGATGACTCTACATGAGTCTCCTTTCTCTCCTCAGAGGCTGAAAATTTGTTCATCCTGATTGCTTCTTCTGTCAGGGCTACACTTAGATTGATGGCCTCAGAGATTGTTGCAGGCTTTGATGCCGTTACCATGCTCATGATTTGGGGTGCCAATCCCCAAATGAAACGCTCAATCCTTTTAAACTCTGGATCTACCATGTAGGGAACGATACGCGATAGAAGTTGGAACTTCTCCACATACTCAGCTATTTTTGGACCATCCATCTTCAAATTCCAGAACTCAGTTTCTACCTTCTGGCTTTCTGTTCTTGAACAGTACTTTTTATACATTAGCTCTTTCAGCTCGTCCCACGGTAGAGCATACGCAGCAGCCTCGCCCATTGTCTGAACCTGAAGCTTCCACCACGACAGAGCCTCATCTCGGAACAGCCCGGTAATGTATGTGACCTGGTCTCTTGGGGCGCATTTGCTTGCACGCAAAACAGTGTCCGTCTTCTCAATCCAGCGGACGAAGGCTACGGCACCCCCAGTGCCGTCGAAATGTAGAGGCTGGCAGCCTAAGAACTGCTTGTAGGTGCAGCCGTTGGGTGGGTTATTTCCTGAGGTACCTCCGTTGCGCTCGGAGTGATGGGCCTCGTATTGTGCGATGACCGCAGCAATGATTCCCTGGAGTTCCGCCTTATTGGTGGGTATGCGTACATCCTGTCTTGGAGGCATCTTCCTATGATGATTGTACGGGTCAGGTCATAGTAAGTAAAATGTGCGTAGGTATACAACAATATCAACACATAACATCTCATGTTATCAATAAATCAATAACATCTCATGTTATAGAACATAAACAATAGATCACTTTGATTGCATTGCCACAACTTGAGACCAGAATGTAAGGTTTACAGGTATCCAACTGTATCATACAACATCAATGACTTAGTAGGTGACGACCCTAGGCAAGTCGTGCGATCGCTGGACATGTTTAGAAATCTCTGGTTCGTCCATTCAAATTCCAGAACTTCTCCTTAAGCTTCTGGATTCCAGTCCTAGAACAACACTTCTTCTCAATCATTTCCTTGAGCTCGTCCCAGCTCGTGCATAGGCAGCATTTGTACCAAGGGTCTGAATATGATGGTCCCACCATGAGAGTGTGCCGTCTAGTAATGACCTTGAGGTAAAGGTATCACTCCATTTGGGGCGAATAGTTTGTCTTTCTTAGAATGGAGTCAATCTTTTCAGACCAACGAACAAAAGCAATGGCGCCTCCTGTTCCATCGTAGTTCAAGGCCTGCAGTTCAGGAGTTGCTCATAGGTGCAGCTAATTGGAAGGTTACTTCCACTAGTGCCATTGCTGTGCTAAAAGCGAAGGGCTTTATGTCGTGCAATTGCCTGGGAGATGCGTTTTTGCAGCTCGGCTTCCATCCTTTGCAACGTACTGGTGTTTGTGTCACGCCTGGGTGGCATCCTCTTTTGCCGAAGTGGTATGAAGTGGGTTAGACAACTTTCCAATTGTCTTATAAGATACATAGCACCGTAAGCCATCATGTACTCACCCAATTTTACACATAAATATACTCAATGTATGGGTGGGGAAATAAATTACTGAGCCTTCACATAGGCTTGCCAATTTGGCTTGTTGCTTGAAATAGGATGAACTCAAGGCTTCATCGCCTTGGTCATTCGTGTTCGAGTTATTCCCTGCCACATTAGTTTTCATTAGCTTGACCCGCAGAGTCCACCAGGATTTCTGTGCACTACAAGTCGTTATTACGTGGGCCCCCGTAATAATAAATTGTCTTGCACAGTTACCCCAAATTTTCTCTCGTCCAAGCAGATGATCAATCAAGGAGCAACAGCAGGTGCATTGGCATGAACAGGGTCATGCTCTAATGCGGTGTTAGGAGCGATGCCTGGCTCAGGGGCCACGGCTGGCTCCGGATCAACAAACCCCATCTCAAAATCAGCTGGATCAACCATCACAGGGGGTTACAGGATCCTCCAAGGACTGGCCTAAGCGTATGAACTCAAGGTCATGGTCTGGATCAGAACCAGATAGAAGAACAGGATCACCCTCAATACTGTGATCAAACTCAAAGCTGTGTGCGGGAAACGGTGCAGCTGATGATGCCGTATCAGGGTCGGCGTCGTGTGAATGGTGCTGCACTCCCTGTATATGCGAAAATGCGGATGTCAGGAACTCAAATGGGTCCGGGACAGGGAAATGGGCATAAGTCTCCCCTGCAGGAGCGTCCGCAAGCAGTAGGTTGATACCAGCAGCAATAGGGCCTCGCCCTCGAATGGGTCCTCCACTAGTAGCTCGTTATCGTCATCAGAGGCCACGTCGGGGGGGCATATCAACAACAGAATAAGCGGCAAGGGGCACAGGAGTAGGGATCACCGCGAGTGGCAAATTCCCAACAAGATGGCCATCAGTAGGCTCTGCTACGACTTCAGGCAGCGCAAAAGGGCTGAAAGTCGTCATTGTCTGTGCCGGTAGTATCGAAAATGTGCACCTCGTGCTTCGATGTACTATGTCGTCTGATGCTATGGCCATGGGATTCGTAGCGTCCATCTTTCTTGTATATGATGAAAGCATAACATTTGTAACATAAACACATATACGTATAACAATCAATCACATCCACATATAAACATGTTAGCCAGCAATAAGCAATCAAATAATTCTCCTAGTCCCACTAGCCTCCCAGCCTCCCAGACTGATATTCCTAGTCCCACTAGCCAAATTCCTCCCAGTCTCTAAGACTGTTCTATCATCCACCTCGACCTCCTAGATCGAGCCTCGGCCTCCATGACCGAGCCTCAGCCTTCATGACTGAGCCTACTCTTCCTAGTCTCACTAGCCATCTACCTCGATCTCTAAGATCAAGCCTCGGCCTCCAAGACCGAGCCTCAGCCTCCAAGACTGAGCCTAATAATAAATAAATAAAATGTGCTCAACATGTGTTTATAAAAGGGTTTTGGATCTGGACTTAAGTGGTATGCAGTAAAAATGTTTTCGTGAGAGCCCTAGTGATCATAGTCTAGACTCGAGAAAGAATCCTAGTTCGCTATGATCAGAGCTCTGATACCAAGCTGTCACACCCTGGCTTTGCGGAAGCGTGGTTAATTTGGTGTGACT
The DNA here is from genome assembly GCF_002127325.2 of Helianthus annuus. Lineage (NCBI taxonomy): Eukaryota > Viridiplantae > Streptophyta > Magnoliopsida > Asterales > Asteraceae > Helianthus > Helianthus annuus. The sequence continues at coordinate 161,022,328 of NC_035442.2, forward strand.
TCTTAATACCGTAGCTTAATCATAACAAAGCTATATGAATTAAAAACATGCAGGATCATCCATTAAGTTTTGAAAACCAAATACAATACCATTGTTTTAACGGGAATACACCCTAACAACCATAATCTTGTTCAACAACCAAACAAACATAAACACAGTTTAAGGACTGTGACTTGTCCAGGAAAGAGTCACATTCCCTAAACCCCGGATGACCTCGGAAACTAGTGCAGCGGGAAAGCGTGCCATACCGTGCCAGATCCTTTAATTCCCTGAAATACATGTAAGTTGAAAAATCAACAATAATGTTGAGCGAGTTCATGCGTTTAATATGTGCGCGCGAATAAACCTTTACAATCATTGTAAGTGTGAATATTTTTGTAAACTCTGGTATGAAAGCAAATGAGGAAGCCTATCAGTTAATGTGTTCCACATGGTCCAACCTGCGGGCGCATGGGTGGGGATAGGACAAAGTCACCACATGGTCCAACCTGCGGGCGCATGGGTGGTATTACGACAAGGTCACCACATGGTCCAACCTGCGGGCGCATGGGTGGTGTTAAGACGAGGTCACCGCATGGTCCAACCTGCGGGCGCATGGGTGGTGTTTGTTATGCTCAAATAGGCCTATCACTTCTATCCCTCGATCATACTACGAGGACTAATGTTCTTAAGGTTTCACCTACCCAAATCACATAACCTAATAGTTCCTTCCGTAGCTGACCATACCATGTAAGAAACATTCGTAATCATAGTAACATGTATTTCACCCCCGCAGTTTAGAAAACTGAAAACAGTTAAGAGAAAAGGGGGACATGAACTCACAGTGAGTGCGTCACAATATCAAGTAATCCAAATGTCCGAAAGCTGCGCAACGACCTACATGTGCTAATTCTATTAGACGGATGGCCGTGCTTTAGCTTCTTAGTTTATATTTTTGGGAAACGGTTAGACAACCGCTCCGTGTGTCTACTTGATAACGTATTCTCCTTCCCAAGGATGGGGGAATTAATACATGTGTAATTATATCATTTTATTAAGTCCCACTTAATATATTTTATTCCTAATTCCAAAATATATTTATTTTTCTCAAAAACAATATATTTCCTTTTCCATATAATACTTTCCCAAATTAATATTTTGACAACACATGCACTTATGAATATTTCCGAATAAAGCGTACGTTACGTTTTGGCGATTAAGTGGTAATGATAATTACCGTTGTAACTTATATATTCGTCGTGTAAGCGTTTGTATTATTTTGGGTTCATCAACGTTTGTAAATATTATTTTTACTCTAAAAATAATATTTATATATTTTCACAAAATAATCATAAACAGTGTGGTGAATAATATATTTATCGAATAAATATTTATCACATTTAGCTTTGTGAAAATCCCACCTCCGATTATTTATAAATAAAGTTGTGGCGAAATATATTTGAAAACATGTCAAAGTAGTCTAACACTTGTATATAATTCTAAGTGTTAGATTTTAGGAAAATTTCGCCAGAGTTTCCCCTGTAACTGGAGGTGGCCACGCTTTCAAGCGTATCATTTTCTTTTACAAAATCATTTCAATACTTCCTTTAAATCAACCAATCAATTTCCAATACAATCAACAAGTTTCAACACTTCAAATTTGTAGATTAAAATGTGAAATCGCATTATCACACGAACTTGTAATTTTTCCGAAAGTCGTTTTGTAGATCACTTTATATTTAGTGGATCTATACATAAAATAACTTAGTCTTGCAAAAACCCCGTTTTTGGAACAAATCACTTCTTACAACTTCCCGACAATTTTTGTAAAAATGGTTATTTTGCCGGATCTTTCATTTTATAAGTGTTTCTACACTTGTAGACTTTGAAAATCATATTCGTTAACATGTTAACCAACTTTTATAAAACATGATTTTCTCAATACCCGGTCCTACGAATATACCACTTGTACATACGTAGATCGGCTCGTTTTAAATACTATTTTTCATGTTAGAACACTTTTACACAAGTTCATGTTTCCCGTGTGGTGGAGCTTCACCTTTTAACCCTTGTACTGCTAGAAACAAGTGTATGTCAAGATTCGGGATCTTAACAAAGTCGGGTTAAACGATGATGAGAGCCACCACATCATAGATCGGGCCATATTAATCAACATATTCAAATACTACGACATTTACACGCGTTATGAGCTTTTATCCAACGATATACGCATTTTAGTAGACTTTAAGGTTTCATTAAGCGGGTTACCGACATTCAACCGACAAAAATCCTTTTAACCACTTTAGACATGACTAAAAACGAGTTTTAAACATTATACCTCTAGCTCGGGGCTAGGGAAGATTCTAGTCGAAAACTGCGTGGATAATAGCAAATGCACGAGGTCCTTGAGCTCTCGTTTGTCCCGAGCTCCGTTGTAGGTGATCCCCGAGATGTGTATGCACTTGGAATGGAGAGATCAAAAACCGAAAGCGGATGGATGGCAAGAGGGGTGTTTGGCCGTGAGGAGAGGAGCAAGGGAGAGAGAGAGATTTCTTGCTAAGTGTGTGTGTATGTGAGAGAGAAAGGTGAGGGTATTTATAGAGATTTCTAGCTCCATCGTCCAACGGTTCTCCATGCTCCTAGATACTCGCGTAATCTAATAAAATATAATAAAAATTGTACCCTCATGTACTCTCTAGTTGGCCGAATAGTTAGGGTGGTGGGGCCACCCGGTTCGTTTTCAATCGTTCAGTTACGGTTCAGTTAAGTTAAGTTGGTTACTTTAGGGTCTAACCTCGTTAGTTGTTTATTGCGTTATAAGGTGGGTGTTAGGGTAATCAGGGACCCTAACTGGCCCAGAAAAATACCAATAATATTTCTGGCAATATTTTTATGTTCCGGGTATAGTCCGGTTGTTCGGTCGGATGGTAATCCGTTAAAGTGCTTAAGTAATCCTTTAAGCGTCGTAATTAATATTTTTAGCGACACAATTTATTCTGCAAAGTGTCAGGAATATTTCCCCATGTTTTGGCACTTTATTAATTAGCTAGAAGCTAGTGTGTTGATAAAAGTGCTGTGTTTTGTGCTTAGAGTACGTTTTAGGCACATCCAATCTCTGTATCTTATTCCTAGAGACGCAATTATACAACCCTTGTATCCCTACACACACTATGGGTGTAGTAAAACAATTCCGGCTCATTCAGGCCTTTAGAGGCAGTGTCTGCCTGATGCTGGCTATATCAGCATGTCAAATAGGTTATCCGTTCAAGTGCTACTGTGCTTTTGTGCATCATGTTTGTCACTAAAGTTCAGTAAGTAAATAATGTAGTGACGGAAATCAAAGTATGATGCAGATATGTACAAGTATCAACAGTCAAGTAGCAGTTCATCAGTAATCTCAGTCAAGCACAGTAATTAAGCAATAATTAATAGTTAATTAAGTCGTACGGATACCTGGTTTAGTGAGGGTTGTCACAAAATGAGGAGAATACCGGGGGATTACGAGACTTGGATGCAACTGAACGTCAAGCCGCATGGGCTCTCAGATCGGTGAAGGAATCTACAACCCTAGCAGCACCAAGAGTACCAAACTGAGGGACCCGCTTTACCGCTACATTCACAGGCTCCTCACCTACTCGCTGAACCAGCGTCACGACAGTAGTGGCGTTGTAGGGTTGAAAGATTTGGTTGTCCTTCATTGCATCCACAACCAGAAGCCTCTCGATGTTCCATATCTCTTGTTACGAAACATGCACCTCAATCGCCTTGCTCACGCTCCTACGCCTATCTTCTTCGGGGGATGGGTGTACCGTCTTTTCAAGCATTTCACGAGAATCCCAAGGTCCTTTGAAAGGAGTCCATGGTCGGACGAGTTGACTACCACATTTGCCGAGCCATGAACTTACTTTATGAGGCGGAAGACGGGACAGTGAGCTTCCAAAGGACACAAGGCTATGCATGGAACCCACAAGAGGCCCTAGTTCTCCACGCACCACCTCCCCACTACCAGTACCAACCCCATGGCGATCCGGGTCAATCCTCCTCACAAGGAGGCGGTTTTCCTAACTTTCAAAGCTTACATGGTCTTTTGCAGGAAAACCTCATGTGTACCAGGAACACCTACAACCTCGCCAACAACACAACCACCGGGTTGGAGCTATTGAGCGCAACATCAACGATATACAAGATGATATCGGTAGCATCCGGGAGTATATGGCGGGGCATGGGGATGGAGGTGATGATAGCGGTGAAGACATGGATGTTTGAAGGAACAAGGGGCAGGTTGGTGATGAGCCCCACAGGTTTAAGTACCCTTCTCTATCGAACAATTTACAGCCTGCGTGCCGCTTGTTGAACAATTTACTTTCTTTTTTATTTTCGTTTTATTTTCACTTTATGCTTGGAGACAATTAACGTTGGTAAATTAGGATGGTTTATGTTTGCTTGGTGTGGTATTGAGTGATTAAACAGGTACAATGCAAGGGTTAGAGTGCTAAACCTTAGCACTTGCAGCCCCAAAATGGAGAAACCGGGAGACAAAACCTGTTTTTCAGGCTCACAGACTGTCCACACGGGGATGTGTCCAGCCAACACGCCCCCGTGTTCATCTCCCAGACCTGCTGATTGGTTACTGACCTGCAATTATTTGCCAGACACGAGGCCGTGTCCAGTGGACACGCCCCCGTGTTCATCTTCTGTAAGTTTTCATTACTGGCAGTTCGCCACGGGGCCGTGTCCAGTGGACACGGGGCCGTGTCCAGGATGCCAGTAACATAAATCTTTGCTTTTTAACCCACTTTCACACATTCTAATCAACCGAAAACCTTATTTTTGGACACATTGAGGACAATGTGTAATTTAAGTGTGGGGGAGGGGGGGTATGCTAAAACCTTGAATTTTGCAAATCCTAATTACAAGCCTTACACAAAACTCTATTGGAACCGCTAAACACCCCAAATTTTTTTCAAAAACTTTTCGTTTTTTTACTTGTCTTGGTTTAATTTGGGAATAACAAGTTCTAAAAAGGTTATATTTTTACAAATTTACAACCGATAGCGTCGTGATAACAAAGAACCAATATAAGAAAATTACGAAACGGCATAACAAGTCTAGTTAAAAATTCGATTATATATACTTGATCGCATTAAAAACCCATTCCCACAAAAGTGAGTTTTGAGCCTTTATTGAGCATACAAATATACATCTTTAGACTAAATGCTCATTTTTCGTTTCTTGTGTGAATAGCCGTTTGGTTCTTACAACTCTAGAACTTGCCACGACGATACATTCCCTGTCCTTACCAACTTAAACCCAAGTAAGTAAGTGATGGAGGCATTAGGACTAACCATATTTTTCTTTCTACACCATTATTTTTCATTTTTTTTACCACCTACCCAAAATCCCCCTAGTTAGCCCCTTTGAGCCTAAACCTTTCATTTCATTACCCTAAAACCCTTTTTTACCCACCAAAAACCCTTTTTTATTTTTCACCCTTTATTTTAGTAACAAGCTCGGTTTTTCGTAAGCTCGCTATTTTATGTGTCTTATCAAAAAAAAATGATGAAGTCAAAAACAAACAAAAGCTATATAAAAGCTTGTTTGGAGAAATACTTCAAAATAAAAAGTCACTAAAAACAAGGTGTGTCACGAAAACCGACGCTTTTTACGATTTTCGCCCTTTTACTAACCACTAACCCAAAAAGTCCTCTTGATATTTACAAAGGTAAAAAGTTAAAAAGGAGGAGGATTGATTGCTTAGCAAGCCTATGGAAGGCGTAAGTTCCATGCCGCTCTCGAGTGATTCACTAAAAAAATTACACCTTCGGCCGAGTGTTGAGTGATCTCCCGTGAGGTATGTGAACTTGTATATAAATGGAATTTTAATAAGGCATGCTATGCCCGAATAAGTAATTTATCTTGTGAAACGTTCTAAATAAATCATAAAGAATAGGATTGTAAATAAATAAAAATAAAACTTACAAAGATCTTGGATTCCCGACACTCTATGACAAGCCAAAAACTTTCTCTTCTACCTATTCCATTTGGGAGTGTAAGCCACATTTAAAGAGTTTTGCTTGAGGACAAGCAAAAGTTCAAGTGTGGGGGTATTTGATGTGTGTAAAATACAACATATAAATCACATCAATTAAGGAATAAAACTAACCCTTTTTAAGTACTAATGTTGGAAAAAGAGTGTTTTTGTCTTTCTTTTGCATTTTCAGGATGAAATGAGCTCAAATTCACAAAAGAAGCAAAAAGACAACTAATTCTAGCATAAATACAAGAAAAGGAATAAAAGTAGACTGCCCGGGCCCTCAACGGCATCCTCCAAGGCGAAGAAGAGAAAGCAGAAGTCTGAACACGCCCCATGCTCAGCCAGCACGGGGCCGTGCCCAAGAAGCAGCATAAAAGACAAACTTATAGAAGCTTCCATTGCCCACCACGGGGCCGTGTCCAGCGGGCACAGGGGCGTGGTGAAAGTACAGCAGGCGCATTAATTGTAATTGCGAATTACAATTAATGAGGAGAGAGAGTGTCAGACGGGCACGGGGGCGTGTCCAGCGGACACGGGGCCGTGCCCAGCCTTCTGTTCAACCTATAAATAGGAGTGCTTGGTTTCATTCCATCTCATCCCTTGGCACACCACCTCTCTCACACTTCATCCACCACCCACCACCACCATAACACCATCATCCACCACCATCATCCATTGTCCATCGTAGAGTGTGTGAGTCGTCTCGGGATCCAAGATTGATCGTAAGAGTTCTTGACAATCAAGGCCATGTTTGCCTAAGTCTCTTACATCACTTGGTGAAGACAAGTGTTTAGTATAATACTTTTTATTTTTAATCTTTTGCACTTTTTATTTGGTTTTGTATTAATGACTTTAATAACTAGTTGCTTATGTTGAATGTGATCTTTCCTTATCGTTTGTCCGTGGTGTCTTGGCATTATTTTACTGTCTATATAAAATAAAAGATTTTCACCATTCATATCTCCACGGTCTATATGGAGGTATGTTGGCTACCTGGTCGGGGGTTAAGGGAACGGTTTGGTAAGGGTCTTGCCCTTGTTCAGCGTTTTGAGGTCCTGCTTGGGACCTGGGTCAAATTTAGTAGGATCTCCTTCAATGCCCATAGGTATTGGATGGCGGGGATCCAAACTCTTTGACCCCCTCATAAGTTAACTACTATTAATACTATAACCCGGCTATTTAGGACTGTATCCCTGCTGACTCAGACTACTTAGCCGAGGGTAACGTCACCGCCGAAAGCGGGGCCTACCACAATTTGCATTAATAACTTAATTCATTATCTTTCAATAATCCAACCCTTTAGGATTGTATCTTTGCTGACTCAAACTACTGGGTTGAGGGTAACGTCGCCTTCAAAAGAGGGGCCTACTACAATAACTAAGATAATCTCTTAAACAAGTGCAAAAGTGCGAAAATAATCAGAGGTTATACTAATACACGTGTCGGATCCAAGTGATTCATCTTGTCTATCTGTTTTTATTTTATTTTTATTTTTCAGCATTTAGTTGTTTTTATTTTCTTAGCTTAAAAAACATTTTTCTCACTTTTTGATTTGATTAGACGTTGAGGATAAACCGGTATTAAAAGCTCTTGTGTCCTTGGACGACCTCGGTATCTTACCAACACTATACTACGTCAACGATGGGTGCACTTGCCCATATGTGTGTTTAGTGTTAGTGAATATCGTGTTTTATAAATTTAAAACTTGGCTAAAAGTGTAAAAAGGGCTTAAATATACATCAAAAATATAACACACTTCACGCACATCATTAATCTTAATAACTAGGTTTGTCATGTGGATTGTCCAATTTTTATATATTTACATGCTAGTACTCAAAACTTTTATACTCGCCAATACTTTTGTATTTAACTATACTTTAAAACGTGTTGCGGGATTTTGATGATGATGATGATGATGCACGGAATCTAGTAGAATGCCTAGAAACGCACTATAAACTTTAATACTTGTTGTATTGTAATTCATTTTGTTTCAACTTGTTGTATTCTATTTCAAAAAATATACTTTATCTTAGCAATGAAATGAAATTGTTAATTAAATACTTGTCAATCTAGTGTTATGAAGTCTCGAGCAATCTCGTTCGTCTCACTCCGATGTTTCCGCCATCAGTTGGGGTGTGACGTCTTAAACCCCACCAAAACAGAAAGTTTAGAGGGTGTTTGCACCTCTAAACTCATAAGAATCAACCATACACAAGCTCACTAACCATAAACTTGACTAGAAGCAAGGTAGGTACAAGATTGCATAAGAAATCATAAGTTTTATAAAAGTTAACAAGATAATCTCCCAAAACAGAAAGTTTGGACCTCAAAATGGTGATGTTCCACCTTAGTTTACCATGGTAAACTTGTGGATATACTCCTAGAGGTGTTCCAAGCCTTGAAATGGAAGAAAAGATGAAGAAATGACGAAGAAAGGTGAGTTTGAACTCACTTTTGGACTTGGAATAGTTTTGCCAAATCTTGTGTTTGCAACTGATTTGAGAGAGATTTTAGAGTGTAGATGTGTTGGGAAAGTGAAAATGAGTGATAGGGAGCTTGCTTATATAATGGTTGATTAGGGTTTAGTGTTTAGTGAAGATTAAAGATGATTGGGGAGTAAAAAGGTGGCCAATCCATGACCAACAAATAATAATCTGCGGATCAAGGGGTTTCATGGGCCGCTACATATATGGCTTAGGGTATCGCGCCCCGTGGCATCCCATTTCATCTGCCCCAAGTTTGATTTATTGCATTTTGGCCCCTGAACTTTGATTCCTTCATTATTTTATGCAATAACTTGGTTTTTGACATGTTTTTAAGTATGAAACGCGTATGTAAGTATAATTCAAGTATCATGAATGTATGTGTGAATAATTGTACGTATAACAAGTGTCGGTTTGCATGTAAACACGTATTTAAACGATCGATTGAACGAATAACAAGTATGTATAAAATATGAATTTCATTCTGATCAAAGTCTCGAATTACAAAACTGAAAGTGGAATATGAACATGATACGAATACAAGTTTCCAAAAAATAGGATTACACTTTCTAAATAAGGAAAGTATGAAATGCAAAGCGTTACAATGGATCCTTTATTTTGACTACCACATAGATCAATTTTGGGCCCCGTCCTTTTAGGGTATACAATTCCTAGATGGACAACCTGGGTTCGAAGATGCACTAGTTCCAGCAGTCAATTCTTTCTAGTTTAGTGGTGAACCAGACACACTTATAACCAAGAAGCTCGCCTACATCAGAAATTGCATCATAGACTAGAGGGATGATATGCTTAAAAAAGAAGGGGAGGAAGAAAAGGTGGCCAAGGCAGAGATCGAGCAACTAGAAGAAATAATGGAAATTAGGGATTTATCAAAGGAGAAGGAATGGACTTTCATGAAATGTCAAAAGGTTTTAAAATAGATTGGGATGAAGACATATTTGGTTCTTAGGAAAAGGTCTTGTTTCAGGCCTTGGAAGGGGGTGACAAATCAAAATTCTTTCATGGGATTATGAACAATAGAAAGGCTAGAAACATAATACTAGGGATCTCCGTGAACGGTAATTGGGTCACGAAACTCTCGAAGGTAAAGAATGATGTGCTTAATTTCTTCAGAAAATAGATTTGTGGAAGATTATCTTATCAGGCCTACTTTAAAAAGCTTTTAGAGGAGGACACAAATGCTTTAATTGGGCCTTTCTCTAGTAGAGAGATCAGTGAAGTGGTTTTTTATTGTGGGGATGATTGGGCTTTCGACAATTATGAATATGCTTTCTGCTAATACATGCGTTATTCCATCTTTTCCAAACATCATCATCATCATCATCATCATCATCATCATACTCAGTAAATCCCACCAATAGTAAAGCTAAGGTAGGGTCTGAGGAGGGTAGATGTAGACAACCTTACCTCTTTCCCGTAGGAATAGAGAAGCTACTTCCAGTGAGACCCCCGGCTCGATTGTAGTTTTGTATCAAGCCTTGAACCTAAGGCACATAACACTCAAATAATCGGGACAGAGACCGATTGGTGCATGTACCCCCGTGTCTTTCAGTTATAAATGCCACCACATGATGCATGATTAACCATCGGCCGCTTTTAACGTTATTTTCACGAAATAAGTAAAATAATGTTAAAGTTGTATCATTTCACTTCCCTCCCCCCCCCAGCGCCCACACATATACACATTATATGTGCACACCGCAAGTGGGGCATAGAGTATGGTGGGTCCCAACGTGAGATTTGATTGCATGGGATTAAAGGGAGATTGTGGTTTGCATGATAATAAGGGGAAGTAATACATAGTGATGAGCCTATTTAAACACTAAATTATATTTCGGTAATGAACAACATGGTGATGGTAGATTGAAAATAGGTGGGCTGCGTGATCAAGCTAATAACCTAAGAGTTGATAAAATGCAAATTATCGATTCAAGTGTAACAAGTATGTTGCATGGATTTTTTTTTTTTTTTTTTTTTTTTTTGCAACCCGCATCAGGTAAGTTGGATATAATTCTTATGAGGAGGATAAATGGATTTCAAGGATGATTTTTTCCATTCGATTTAGGTGGCTTTGGTCCGGATGCAAAACTCGAGGACGAGTTTTTTCAAAGTCGGTTTTTTATTTGAATTTTGAATTTCCTATTTTATCTTATCTTGTTTCGTATTAGTGTTAGGATTCATAGTTATAAATAAATTAGGGTCTAGTGTTTATTTGAATCATATCTATTAGTTTTGGATTATTCACTCTTGTAAAGAACAACTTTGAGGTTTCTTTGAATCATTTGGTCCGATTATAGCTTTTGATTTATACATCAAGTTATCGAGTCATTTGATTGCTACTTGTGATCGCAACAAGATTAAAACAAGTGATTTTTTACGGAAACTATGTTTAAATCATCTCCAATTGTACTCGACGAATTAAGTCTCACAAAATGACTTGTTTATTTTACTAAGAAGAGTCAGTTTTATGGAAGATCAAATTTAGTTTGAACCATTCATTTGTGTATCTAAGATGTAACACCACGAAAAAAACATGTCCAATTATGTATAGACACGTGTTCTAAACTTTAAGTTTGAAGGACTAAAGTTGACAAATAGTGAAACTATGCTTACAGAAGGACTAAAAGTGTCAATATGCCAAAATTGTGCCTTTGAATGACCATACGTGAAGAAAATATTCTTAAACGGGTGATCAATTGGATATAAGAAGCCGTTCGTGAAAATAATCGGAAGATTATATAATTACAAGGGTTAAAAGCGTCAATATGTCAATTCTGACCTCTGAGTGGCCTTTTAACAAAACTGAGGCTTCAAAATATTCAAATATACTCCCAAGAATAAGTGGTAAAAATTTCACGTGATTCCGAGATCGTTAAGCATGTTTTCCAAACTTTGGGTTAAAAGTGTCAACTTGATGAAGCTTGCTTTCATGAAGATATTTAACGAACCCGAGCCTAACGAGGTTTGTTTATTCATCCTAGAGCTTCATCAAACTAACTACAAGGGCCCTACATGACAACAACAAGGTTAAAAAGGGTTAAAAACACTCAGGGACTGAAACTGCCAACTTAGAAACCTGTTTTGCCAGTTATCAGTGTCCAGGCGGGCCGCGTAAGCCCCTAAGGAATCCTTACGCGGGCCGCGAGAGGTCCCCAGTAACAGAAAAAGGCTGCCAGGTGCGGGTTAAGCTGTTCCACCGCCTTATCTTCGGTTGTAACGATCTCAGGAGCTTTATGTCGGTTTATTACACTTGCTAGGACACCTGGAGTGATCCTAGGGCCCCCCATAACACCTAGAAGTCATCCTTGATCTCACAATTCACTATATAAGAACACTTGTTCTTGAGTTCATTTGCTCACTTGCAAACAATTGCTAATCACTACCTTCTGGAGCTTGCTAAGGACAAGGAGAAGACTCTCAAGTGTAGAAAAGACTGCTTGGACCTTAAGTAAGCCTTTAATTACTTGTTTAGTCGTTAGGATTAGCTTAATTACCCTCGAGTCAAACTTAGTGTATATTTAGTTTGACTTTCGTATTAATCATGAATGGGTTAACTACTGATCAAATTGAAAGTAGTTATAAGATCATATTAGTATAGGTGATTAACCCTTAAAAGGGCATCTCCTAATTATCTCGTTTGACCTGTTAATTGTCGGGTCAAAGTAGTTTGACAAAGAGTCAAACTGGACAGAATAGTCAAAAATGATTAAAATTAATAAACCAAAGGTTCTAAATTATATTTTAACATTTTAATGACTTGGTAATTGATATTAAAACATGTCTTATCTGTCCTAACCCGGCAATTAGTAGTCTAAGGTCAGTTTATAACCGAAAGTCGCAAAAGCTTGACTTTTGCTTTGACTTTCAGTTCTGACCCGTTCAAGCTTAATTCTTCCATGTCTTAAGTTTCCATCAGGACCATATTACTTAGTAGTATAACCCTCTGGAGTTATATTGCATGGTGCCTAATAGTTTGAATTATATGCTCTTGATCGTGATTATGCTTAATAATGCCTAAAACGCCCTTTTTGCATAAAACCGAGATTTTTAGCAATATGAATGGACTAAAACCTTTGCTACTGATATTTAGACATGTCCCAAAAATTTGACATCAGTTTGAGGTCTAGAATTGGAGTTATGTTCAATAGCGTAATTAAGGAACTTCTTATTAATTAAAAGGCGTAACTAGCATAAAGCTTATCTAATCCCGATTTTTGACACCAAACTTTTTACCTACTGATGTTAAATAATATTTTGGGATTTTTGAAGATTTTTATTTATTTTTAGGTTGAGCATAGCATAGGATTATAGCCTCATTTCGGTTATTGTCGGTTTTACCCTTTTCAAGCATAAAATGAGTTTTACATAACTTTTCAATGCCAAACCTTTTGCTACTGATTCTATATGATAAATAGAATATTGTGAACCTTATAAAATGATCAAAAACTCAGATTTCCTATTTTAACCCGAATACCACTTTAAATTGACTTTTAAGCGTTTTTAGCGCCTAGTATGGGTCAAAACTATATTTGGCATATAAAACTCATTACCCACTGATGTTTTAAACTAATATATGTAATATTACAGTAAGCTAAAGTTTTTGAACTCAGAAGTCTATTTTTGACCATAAAAGCTTATGTAAATTTACCAAAATGCCCCTACGGTGTATAGTTGGTTATAAAAGGTATATTTCTCATATGTTAAGCATCCTACTGATATAACCTACTAAAATACATGTTTTTACTAATTATAATCAGACCTGGAACTCAGTCTTATAAATAAACTCTTTTATGGGCATTAAAATTACCAAAATGCCCTTAAGGGACTTATTTTGGTTTAATTTGCTTTTTGGGCATATATGTTAATATATTACTGATATATTAGCATATTTTGAGCATAATAACGATTAAGACCTGTGTATAATTTATTTGGTTACCCGTTACGCATTTACGCGTTCGGATCGGTCTACGTGACTAGTTTACGTAAAATAACCGAAACGGGCTTAACCTTATAATTTAATTCTCATTTTCCAGAATGTATTTAGTTTACCCATATTATACAAGTATCCAAGCTTGTCAGGTCTAAATCACATTCTATCCCGTTCTCCGCTTAATCTAGCGTTTAGATCCGTAAGGTTTCCTTCTAGCTAGCCGGTCTAAGTCCTTGACTTAATTAAAGACCCGTTAGCGTCCTAATAGGCTAATTAAACCTTCTATATAGATTAATAGCTTCCGGTAAAAAGTGCCTTTCAAGAACCTTAGGAATTTTACTGCTATCACCAGGTAAATACTTTTAACTTATTTTCCCTATACGGGCTTGGGATACGGTATATTAATACCGCTTGGTCGGGTATAGGATTATTTTGTCGGATTGTGATTTAATAAATCCGCATAACCTGTTTTAATCTGTATTGTTTGATAACATAAACATTTGGGGGTTAACGACCGTGTCCTGGATATCCTCGGCTCATTTAAGTTATTAATGGCCACGACCTATGCACGGGGTGTAGGCATGCACCTGACAGATGCAAATGCTAAATATTAAATTACCCACAAGTTGGGGATAACTCCTTTGTGGGTTTTATAAGTGGTGAGTCAGTTAATTATGTCCGGCTTACAAACCGGCCCCACATGTATGACAAATATGTAAAGCTGTATACAAGATCTTAATAAAGATTGTCCCAAGTTATAAATGATTTGTGCCATGTGCACCTAAATCAATTTTCTTAAATGTTTTCAAAATGAGTCAGTTAAATTGTATTTACCAGTGTAAACTAGCGTATTTTCCTAAAGATTGATTGACAGGTACTTCCCGAAATAGGCTGGAGCTATAGGGTGTTATAGAGGATTTTGCAAATCCAATAGATACCCGGAGTCTGTAGTTTTTGTTTCTTTGTACATTATGATCCGCCTGTGGATCTTATTACATTCCAGTCTGTATTATTCATGTACTCGAACATCAGACAGTATGGTTTGTAATAGTTTATTTACCCAGCCTTCCGCTGTGCTATATTATTGTGTGTTGACAATGATGATATCAATTACATCACGATACTCCCCGCCGGGCCCACCGGTAATACGTGGAATATTGGGGTGTGACAGGTTGGTATCAGAGCCAACATTGAGTGAATTAAACACTAACCTTTTTGTGTTTAATCTCAATGACACAATAAGCACATTCCTTAGACTCTCAAGTCTAGGCAAATGACCTAGGATATATCTTTTACTTCCTTTGCTGTTATTATGTTTTATTTTATTTTTGTTTTCTTGTTTTAACAGGAATCATCAACATGCCTCCAAGAGTAAGGGGACGAGGCAAGGGTCCCATGCGTGGGGGACCGTCGTCAGCAGGACCATCTCATAGACGCACTCCATCGGCGTCCTTTTCCACCTCCGACTCTCACGATATGTGGGGTCAACCTTTTGAGCCGGCAAGACACTCAGTCTCGCTAAGCTCATCGCCTTCTTTCCACCCGTCCTTTGGGCCACTTGTTCCTGATGAACCCCCAACATTCACACCACTCTCAGCAATCTCACCATTCTCACCATTCTCACGAGTCTTACCATTCACACCACTCTTTGCAATCCCATTCGTTTCACCACTCTGATTCCCTCTACTCCCCGGGACAATTTAACCCGAACGACTATGTTAACGATTTTCTTGGTTACAACCCCTTGGGCCCTGAGGACCATTTTTCTCAGGGGATGGAAACGGACGATGATCCAGATCCGGAGATGTAGACCGGAACACCGGGTCACCCAATCAGCATATCGAGTGGATCCCCATTTCAGGGATCACCTTACCATGGGCCCGACTCGTTCCAGGAGAAAATGGCCACTTTTGATTGGTTCTTTACCCCATCTTACCATAACTCTCCAGCCCAACCACCTTTGGTTGAACCGCAACTCCAAGCTGTCTCACCGCCGCCACTTCCTATAGAGGAGCCACCGCAGCATCCACCGCAGCCACCTCCTGAGCCTCCGAGGCAAAGGAGGAACGCGCGTATGTCCGTACGGGGGGGGGGGGACCTCGTTTCAGTTCTCCCCGGGGTTCGAGTTCTTATCCCCCTCTTCCGGAGGACCCCCAGATGGGTGGGCCCTCGAATGCGGCGCCGGAGATTGAACCTCCGCCAACTCCTTATGCACCACCTGAGCCGCCTATGGTTTTTGATAACCCCCAACCTACCCAGGTTCTTCTGGGTATAATCCTTTTGAAAACCCATCGGGGTACCCCTCGAACTATGTATCTCAAGACCCGTACCTTACGGCTGCGCAGTATCACCACCTTTACCTTTCTTCTTACCCTCCGGTTCTTCCAACTGGATATCCAGTACCGGGTTATTAGTACCCACCGTACCAGCAACCTCCTCCTCAGCAGCAGCAACAGCAACAGACTCAGGAAATCCTGGAGAGGTTAGATAGGGTTGAGCACAAGGCTAGGAAAAACAAGGGGGTGCAGGAGGTGTCTGCGATCAGGGCCCAAATCAATATAGGGCTGGAAAATTTTTTTAAAATAAGGGACTTGAAAGTTTTAAATCAATATAGGGCTCGAGATATATATATATATATTTTAAAAAACCCTGGATGTTTGTATAAATAAGGGCCTACTAAAAGATCCAAAGTTTTTTTTTAACTAAGGGCTTGTTTAAAAGTAAAAAAAAACGGCGCAATTAACAAGCCCAAGTGACTAGTCTAAATAAAAATAAGGGCCTACTAGATCAGGGAAAGGAAACAAAACGTCGCACTGTCGCAGGCAGTATAGCATACCGCACAGGGAATTGGGACGAGGGGAACTAGAAACAAAACGTCGATCATATGTTTTTGTCGTTTTGATTTCATATGTTTTTGATGTCATACGTTTTTTATTTCATATAGAGTGAATTGCAAGAATTGTCCTTTATCTTTATGGCTCTTTGCAGGCGGTGTCCTTTATGTTTAAAATTGACGAGTTTTGTCCTTTATGTTTAAAAATCAAGCACATTTTATCCTTTGGACCTAACCCAGTTAGTTTTTTTCGTTAAATCTTGTCATGTGCCTTGCACATGAGGGCAATTTTGTCATTTTAACGAAGCAGGGACTAACTGTGTAAATTACTTAAAAAATATTTAGAAAAAAATTATATATAAACACAAAAAACCCCCTTTTCTTTCACTCTCCCTCTTCTCACATCTCCTTCTCTTCCATCACATAAATAACCACCGGCACCTTCACCGGCGACCCCATCACCGCCACCTGAAACCTGCTGCCTCCATAACCACCACTTTAATCCTCCACTTTACTGTAATCAATCATCAACATGATTCCTAGCATCTCGTGATTCGTTAATCATTCCTCCTTCTACACTCTATTCTAATTTTTCTGTTATCATTTACTCTTAATATGCAACTGTTGATAGTATTATTACATAATTTCATGTTTAATCAATAGATCTTTCGATCTCAGTAACTTAATTCATCTATACATGCGTTTCAGTTACATATACATTTTATTTCGTTTCAATTTTAGTATGAATGTAAAATTGGTTTATAAAGTTGAGATCTTGCGCTTCGATTTTTTTAGGGATCGCACCAAAAGGGGTTTTTGGATGAACATAGCTGTTAGTTGCTAGAATTAGTAAATTGAGATTAATTACACTCAATTAAGTGATTACCTCTCTTGTTTTTCGTTAATTAAACGCAGAAATGTGTTAATTTTTGTTTCAATTTTGGTATGAATGTAAAATTGGTGTTTTAAGTTGAGATCTTGCGTTTTGAAAGTGGTGGTTAAGATGAACCAGAAGAGTGGAGGATTAAAGTGGTGGTTATGGAGGCATCAGGTTTCAGGTGGCGGTGATGGGGGTTGCCGGTAAAGGTTCCGATGGTTATGTATGTGGTGGGAGAGAAGGAGATGTGAGAAGAAGGAGAGAATGAAAGAACAAATTTTTTTTGTGTGTTTATATATAATATTTTTTTCTAAACCCTTTTTAAGTTATTTATACAGTTAGTCTCTCCTTCGTTAAAATGACAAAATTGCCCTCATGTGCAAGGCATATGACAAGATTTAACGAAAAAAACTAACTGGGTTAGGCCCAAAGGGTAAAACGTGCTTGATTTTTAAACATAAAGGACAAAACTCGTCAATTTTAAACATAAAGGACACCGCCTATAAAGAGACACAAAGATAAAGGACAAATCTTGCAATTCACTCTTTCATATAATATATTAATATGTGTGATTCTAATTTCATATACTATAAAACTTCATGTGATTGAATGAATGTTTTTGGTTAATATTTAGAAATTATGCCTCCCGTTCCTAAATACAAACACCTATCCAGCCATCAAAAACGTAAGAAGAGGAAGCTAGAGGAAGAGAAAAGAAAGGCGAACGAAGTAATTTTCAAAAGAAACTCAAAATTCTAGTTCTAACTTGAGTGACGATAATGTGGGTGAAGAAGATGTGAACGTAGATGAAGAACCACACTGTTCGCTTAGCATGTAGGTTCGATAATTTGATCATTTTTGCTACACTATTTTTGTTAATTTGTTTTATCTATTTCATAACAATTATCATAGTATTATGGGTTTTAGTATTTATATATTTGATTGAATGATGGATGAGTTTATATTATATGAAGATTTGCGAATAAAGCCCAATTTTTTATCTCGAACAGGGTCATTTTTTTTTTTTTTTGTGATTTTCGGAGACGGCCTTGATTCATAGGAAATTGAACATGTAGAAAATAATACATTTATCCGTGGCTGCTAGTTGCGGGTGGTTTACTCTTTAGGTTGTCTCATTCTCCGCATCAGCTCCATCTCACCACCTTCCCCACTATCCCCTGTCATTTTCACTACCTTTTTGCAACGGATCTGAGCTTAGGGGAGTTGGGTAGGGGTGTTCAAAACCGGATATCCGAAAATTCGGATATCCTTTCGGATAGCTGATTTCACTATCCGAATCCGTATCCGAAATTTCGAGTATCCGAATTTCGGGTATCCGAATTTTCGGATACGGATTCGGATTTTGAAATTTTGAAATGGATATCCGAAACTCTAAAAACAAAAAAAAAATATTACAAAATAAAACTCTAAAACAATTACCCATTACCACAGTACAACAAATGAGATATTGAATGTTCAAAAAAGAAAACCAAATAAGCACAATCTTCTCCACCTTCATTAACTTGTCAACAATTTCAACACATGGAATGGCATCAGATGTGAAACTCAAAACATGGAATCAAATGTGAAACACAAAACATGTAACAGTCGTTAACCTCTACTCCAAATCTCTCACCGGAATTCTTCCGGCGAACTTGAACCAACTCTCCAAACTCAAAACTCTATCCCACCAACGTACCTTCCTCTCGGCGACCTTCGACCTTAGTTCACATCGAATCGTCTCGACCTTCATTCACTTCGATTCGAGATCCTCGACCTACGTTCACTTCAAATCGTCACGACCATCGATGGAAAACCCTTTTGGCTTTATGAGTTTGTGAGGTGGGGGCGGCTAACAAAGTGAGAAAGCGTGTACAGTATAATAGAAGCAGGGTTTTAATTTAGGGAAAATCGCCAAAATGGCCACGTTTTGGTCAAAGTTTCCAAAGTAGCCCGGTCAAACGTCTCGTGGAGACGTCTGAAAAGTGGTGAAACGTCTTGACGGCTGCCCAACGACAACGTGCCACGTGTCCGACAGAGAAGTCTGGGTTCTTGACGTCTTGGCTAAGACGTTTGCGACGGCTTGAGACGTTTCATTATATTAGCCGTTAAGCTGGTACTGTTGAATGGCTTGAGACGTTTGAACACGGCTTGAGACGTTTGAACACGGCTTGAGACGTTTGAAGCACTTTTTGATATTTTTTTTTGGCTTTTTTTGGAATGTAATGTTTTTTTAGTATTTAGTAACTAATACAATGTTTCCCAAATAATAAATAACCTTATATAATGTTTTAGAAACATAGGGAGTTAAGTGTAAACTCTAAAACATTAAAACACTGAAAATAGCAAAAAACCGGTCACATGGGGGGATCGAACTCTGGGCATTTCATTCAACAAACGACGTGGTGACCGGTCGGGCTAAGCCCTCATCCGTTAATATCTCAGACATATATTAAATATATACACACTTTGATATTTTAAATATTAAAACACTGAAAATAGGAAAAAACCGGTCACATGGGGGGGATCGAACTCGGGGCGTTTCATTCAACAAACGACGTGGTGACCGGTCGAGCTACGCCCTCATCCGTTAATATCTCAGACATATATTAAATATATACACACTTTGATATTTTAAATATTAAAACACTGAAAATAGCAAAAAACCGGTCACATGGGGGGGATCGAACTCGGGGCGTTTCATTCAACAAACGACGTGGTGACCGGTCGGGCTACGCCCTCATCCGTTAATATGTCAGACATATATTAAATATATACACACTTTGAAATTTTATAAACTTATATTCTAGACGTTTGAGACGTTTCACGTTTTCCAACGTTTGAGACGTTTGAGACGTTTCCCGAATTTCAAAGTTATTTTCAAGACGTTTCAAACCTCTTTTTAAGTCGTTTACAATTTTCCACCCTGTTATACACAACGTTTTCTTGTTCACCATATTTTCTACCACATTGGTGTTCACAGCTTCCAAAAATGGGCAGACCACCGGATTCAACTAATGGTTCTAAGAAGTCAGTGGTCAACGGGTCTAAGAAGTCATCTACAACGGACACATATCTTCTCCATTTTAATGGGATGAGATCTGATATCCCCTTCTACGTGCTCTACGGGGTCGATCGGGTTCAAGAACTCATCTACAACGGACACGTGAAGGGTTAAACGGGTTGTTCAGGTAATGACGATTCTTCCCGTTTCGGGTGGTTGATGAGACATTGGCTAACACAATGGGCTCTCACCAATGTGTTCGCCAGGTCTTGTAACATCACCCAGCGGGGAAACCGCAGAACCAAATTTGAACAACCCGTTACATATCACCTAGGCCAAAATAAATGTGGGTTGATGGAACTTGCCAATTCACAACCCATATTATTTTTTCCTAGGTGTTTTGATGCGAATTTCCGGTATCAACTTCCGGATGGGAAACCCCATTTTAAATTTATGGAAGTTGCGGTTTAGTGTATTGTAGTTCAAATGAAGTAGGGGTTTAGTGTATTCTAGTTCAAATGATTATATTTGTAGCAGTGTTATGTTATTCGGATTATGTACTTTGTATTCAATGATAATAAAGTTATAAATTTTACTAGCTTACGTTTTAATTCTTGCTCAATCCAGTATAATTCAATGTTGTTTAAAGATCTTATAACAGCCTACTAAATGTTAAGACGTTTCAAACTATTAAGACGTTTCAACCTAAAACGTTTGAACGTGTTAAGGTATTTCAACAGCCACTTTACCAACACTATATATACCCGTGATATCTTAAACACACACACGCCGTTCTTGGTCTTCCACTTCTTTGTTCATCTCTCTTCTACACACAGAAACACACAACCACACATGGCTGCTAACGCGTGGACGGAAGTTGAGGACATAGCTTTGGTCGAGGCTTGGGAGGAGGTGTATGTGAATCCTCCTCGTCGAGGGCAGGGGGGTCTATGGGTCCGGGTGCAACAAAATTTTGCACAACTCCGTGGTCCGAACCACGGCCGTACCGTTGATGCCTTGTCTTCAAGGTTTCGGGTTATACGGTTGGAATGTAACAAGTTCGAGAGTTACTACAAGTCTTTGGAAAATTCATCCGAGGGCCTTAGCGAGGACGACATCAAGGCGATTGCCCTTATCAACTTCCGCCACGCTGAAGGACATGATTTCGAACATGTCTCGCCGTGGGAAATGATTAGGGTTTGGATTTAGATGTTTGTTTGTTTTTTTTTTTGGGAATGTAATGTTTTTTTTTTTGGTAATGTAATGTTTTTTTTTCTTTTGTAAATATTTGTTTTTTAAATTTAATGTTTAGTATGTATTTCCCTTTTTTAATATAATGTTTTAAAAGTTGAACCTTAAAACCTTAAAATCACTAAAATAATAAATAATAAATTACGTTATATATAAAGTTTTAGAAACACGGGGACTTAAATGTAAACTCTAAAACATTAAAACAAAAAAAAGCAAAAAACGGGTCACATTGTAGATTTTGAATTACTAATATTTAATATTAAAGTCTGTATATATATATAATATATGTCTAGAAAATTACTGGATGAGGGCGTAGCCCGACCGGTCACCACGTCGTTTGTTGAATGAAAGGTCCCGAGTTCGATCCCCCCATGTGACCGGTTTTTAAGTATTTATTTGTTTTAATGTTTTTGAGTTTACACTTAAGTTTGAATTACTAATATTTAATATTAAAGTCTGTATATATATAATATATGTCTAGAATATTACCGGATGAGGGCGTAGCCCTACCGGTCACCACGTTGTTTGTTGAACGAAAGGTCTAGAGTTCGATCCCCCCATGTGACCGGTTTTTAGGTATTTATTTGTTTTAATGTTTTTGAGTTTACACTTAAGTCCCTGTGTTTGTAAAACTGACGCAAACCGTCCCTGAATTAGTTAGTTAACTCAAAGTTAACAAAATAAATGGATGGAGTTAAGTTAGTGGACTAAAATGGTTACGGAAATGAACCTAATGGGCTGAAACCGTTATTTTTGACAAACCTCAGGGCTGAAAACATTAATGTAACTCTTATAAAAGAAAAGAAATATCAAATTGGAACATTTGATTCAACATGTCCTCGTCTTCTACCTCTGGTCTAATTCGAAGACCAAGACTCTTCAAGGTCGATTTGGATGGAAATGTGTACTGTCATCACGACATTCTTGCTGTTCTTCGGGTTGCTGGACTTAAAAGTCAAAGACATGGTGAAGAATTTTACGGGTGTTCTCACTGGCCTGTAAGTTCGATTTGGTGTTTTGTAGATAGTCAATTGCAATTTCTTTATAGTTGTTGTGTTTTTGTAGAGAGGTGATTGCAAATTCTTCTTGTGGAAACAAGATGTTGATAACATGTTCGTTGAACGTTCATACGGCACCTCAACTCCAGTGACGTTTAAAGACATGAAGATAAAGAACCTAGAATTACAAAACCAATTATTAATAGAAGAGAACAATAACTTGAAAGCAATGAGATTTGACACAAAGACGAAGTCGAAGAAACTATATGTGCTAAGCTTTTTAATTGCAATTGCAATATTGTTGTATTTGTGGAATTAGTATACATGTATTGCATTGCTATCGTATTTAGTGTTAGTAAGTATTTCTAGGCACTTGTTTTGAATGAATTTGCAATTGAATCAAAAATGCCAATGTTTGAACCAAAATTGACTAACTGTGTAAATCAAAATTGGCCAAACTCTGTAAAAAGGGTGGTCTTCTTTTAAAACGATAAAACATAACTTTAATATAACATAAAAAACGATACAAGATAAAAAAAAATAAAATCCTAAAACGCAAGCTAAATATAATTTTTCAAGATTTCAAACACTGAAATGTGTTCAAAATCCTCGTCATAAATTATTGCGTAGTCTAGCAGGGCTTCTTCAATCACCTCCTTTTCGGCCATTTTGTTGTTCCGATCCTTTTTTTTAACGTTCTTGTACCTTCCTAAGAAACGGCTACATTTGAAGCGTAGGAAAGCACACCGAGTGTCGAGGTCATTTGGGCTACGGCTCGTTTGTTGCACGTGAATGCAGAATAAGTTCATAACTTGACCCCAGAACGCGGGATCGGAAACTGAGTTAGTGCCTTCATCATGAGCGGCAGCGTAGGAGACGACAATAGCAATGTCTTCTTCGTCGGTCCATGAAGAATCCATGATGTGGTTAAATGGCAAGAATGTCTATGCCATTTTATAGTGGGTTTTATGATAACTGTTAATCAAATGAATAAAGTAAAGTAAAAAATTAAGAAAATAAATTAAAAACAAGTATTTTATTGCATAAACTAGACAACATTTGGACGGGGTAAACACCGCCAAAAATACAGTTTTTCTGCAATGAATTGTCTGTACGACAAAAAACTTTTACAAATGTCTCCAGTTATATTTATTGGTTTATCCGTAACCAGATGCTCCATAAGCATACACAGGTAGACTGCTTCATTCCCTGCGATTGTTGTGTTAGATAACACGTAGTTGTCATTGAGCTCGGCACAGATACATTTTTCTGGTTTTCCCGTTTTTTTTCCAATATTGCAGATGCACTAGTAATGCTCCTAAGTAAACTTTAACCTTTGTCAAACGGGGTAGAATAACGTTTCTGTATTTATTGCCTACACAAACATCTTCGTACGGGTAATACACCAACTCCTGTGACGATAACTCTAGTCTAGCTAGGAGCCATTCGTTATTTTCTAACGGTAACGGAAATAAGACGTAATCCACCTCGAAGAAAGATCGAAATGGGTGTAATTTGCCATTGGCATACTTAACAACGGTTTTAGGAGTAGAATCTAACAACATTTCATAAAATTGTGGTGGAAGAATTGTCCACCGCAAGTTTAACAACGGATCCCTTTGAATCTTTCTATTCCTCCAAGCCATTAGCCTTCCCACCCATCCTTCAATATGCTGTATAAGTTGTAATTTAAAATTAATTAAAAATGCAAAAAAATTTGTAGATTTAATAACAAAAAATTAGGAAGAATAATTAACTGTTGAGGTTAGGTAGCCGCCACAGCGAAAACCTAATAGAGTCCCCCAAAATTTTTTGTCCAACTCTATTGATCTTGTGAAAACTGCTGAATAACAGAACGGCGCATCCCCATTTCTGTAGAATGTTTCCTCGTCTTTTGACCAGTTCTCACTTTCGTCGTCTGGAATTGCCCATGTACCAGCCCTGTGGAGGTGAAAACTTTGTAGATTGTGTACAAAGTGCATTTGGTTTGAATCATTTCGTTGTGGAACTTCAGAAGAACTTTCACCCTTGTTAGTTCTCCATCTTTTGAGAATCCAAGATGATGATTTGTTTGCTGGTTGAGAGCAGTATACATCATTTTTATTGTTTTCAGACATTTTCGCGTGCTACAGAAAGATACTGAAATAGGGAAGAATTGTTATTCGGATCCCATTGCTATTTATTAAAAAAAATAAACAAAAATTAGATAAAAATTCATTTTTACACGTGACAGTCATGCAAGACGTTTCAGCAGCTGTTTAAGAAGTTTCAGCAGCTGTTGAGACGTATAAGACGTTTCACGGTAATTAAGACGGCTAAGGGTTTGACACGTGGCTTTTTTGAGACGTTTCACACTTTTTAAGACGTTTCACGGTAATTCAGAC
This sequence comes from Helianthus annuus, assembly GCF_002127325.2. Classification (NCBI taxonomy): domain Eukaryota; kingdom Viridiplantae; phylum Streptophyta; class Magnoliopsida; order Asterales; family Asteraceae; genus Helianthus; species Helianthus annuus. Next base: position 161,047,122 of record NC_035442.2, read on the forward strand.
CATTTAAGACGTTTGACTGCCATTTTCAGACGTTTCACGACTTTTTAAGACCCTTGAGACGTTTCCTCTTGTCCTTAGACGTATCAGGTTTCAACACGTGTTATTTTGAGACGTTTGAGACGTTTCCTCTGGTCCTGAGACGTTTCCCGTACACACGTCAGACGTTTCATTTCGTTAGGAAACGTTGATGAACGACACGTGTTTCCCCGTTTAGCCATCGCGTGACACGTGTCGGGGAACACGTTTTGACTTGGAGAGTGTGGGTTCATGTGTTCCATTTCCACGGGCAAACGGCATCGGGACCACGTTCTCTCCTTTGGGGCCATCTTGAACAAAGATCCGAAGACCATTGAAGATCCGAAGAAAAACCCGACGAGCAAACACCCGACCCGCGTTGAAACCATACGACATTCACGTTCCGAAGTACCACGTTTCACGTTGACTGAAAATGGATCCAAATTACTACGGTTTCCCACGTCAAGAGCACATGCAACCTCCTGAACATGACATGCAAGACGTTGGACAAAACGTTCTCCCATCTGTAGCGGTGATATCTTATGTCTTTTCTTTCTTTATTCTTAGTGTTTTAGTATTTTACTATACTTACTATTCTTTTTTTTCTGTTTTTTTGTTACTTTACAAGGTCCAAAAAATCAAAGTTCGTCAATCATGGAATATAGTGAAGAATATAAACAAAAGAATGACGGATTCTATTCTATCCAAGATTAGGCAGACATGTTTTGGTCCTTATTTGGATATTAGGTGTGTCATGTGTGACAGTCTACTATTACTCGGTGTTGCACAATTACAAGTGCATACACCTACACCCAGATTGGGGATTACATATCGCATAGGCCAACAAACGCTAATGTTTAGCCCGAAACAATTTTGTCTAATAACGGGATTAAGGTTTGGGTCCACTAATTGGACCCCGATTGACCACCCTGAATCATTTAAAAACCGTCATTTCTCGGGCCGAGAACGTATTAATTTCAAACGAATTAGAGATATGTTTGAAAGTCCTATGCAATATAGCGACGAAGATTGCGCAAGAATATGTCTACTGATGCTTTTGGGTCAAGGGTTTTTAGGGTTGCAGGATTCAAATGCAATCGATATTAAACTGTTACACCTGGTGGATAATCTGAATGAGTTTAACCAATATCCATGGGGTAATTATTTTTGGGAGAGCACGTATACGAACGTGTATAATATGCACGTTCGTCAAAAGGAAGACACGAAGGGATTTTCGTTAGATGGATTTGTTTGGCCCTTTAAGGTACCTGACAAATCGTATATTATATTTTAAGTGTAATGTTTGTGTTAACTTAATTTGTATACTAATAGTTGATAAATATATTAATGCATTTACAGATGTGGATTCTAGAGGTATTTCCGGAATTTAAACACAGGAGGGGGTATTTCAACGGTCAGACCATCCCGAGATTTTTAGGATGGAAAGAAGGACATAAGCTGATGAAGCCTAATGTGGATGGCATCTTAGCGAATGCGGTAAAGGTGAATTGTTATTTTATAATTTTTTATAATTTAAACTAACTATATTTTCAAAAACCGTTAACAGTTTCAAATTATAAAAAAACAAAGTAAAAATTTTAAAAGTTACAACCTGAATTAATTTAAAAAATATATATAATTATAAAAAATTGTGAAAAATGATAAATTATAAAATTTTAAAATTATAAATAAAAACTGTTTAAATTATATATTTAAAAAGTAAAAACATAAAACTTATAAAATAAAAACTGTTTAAATTATAAATTTAAAAAATTAAAAAACTTAATTTCCAACATTTAACAGTTTGAACCTTTGTTACTTTTTAACATTTTTTGTAAAATATTTCGTTTTCAACATGTTAGATATTTGAATATAAACCGCTAATGGCGATACTACCAACTATGTTCGAGGCCGAGACAGAGTGGTATAGTTCAAGCTCGGAGTATTTGGACCTTGAACGTCAAGTTTTTAATCCTGCTATGGCGACTGAATTACCCCCTCAAATTCATAATCCAATCGGCCTGAGTCAAAACTACGGCCAGCCACAGAAGGACTTCATTGCCAGCTTGTTCGGCGATGATGAAGTTCAGGTGCCTCTAACGCACGGAGTTTCACCGGAAATACCGGTTCATACAAATGATATTCCGTTAAAGACGGCTGAGTTTCAACGTGATGCTGGTCCCGGTCAGTTTTCATCGGGATTTTATTCTGAAGAGCAGCTTGTCTCTAAATTTCAGTCAATGATGTTATCAAACAACCGGGCGTTGACTGACATGATCAACTCGGAGTGGTTGAAGAAGATGTACTCAAACAACCGGGCCTTAACTGACATGTTGAAGTCGGAGTTGTTGCAAACTTTTCGTATGGCTCCGGTATCAACTCCAAGCCACATACGAACACCGATGGACCAATCGCCAAAAGAATATGATAATGTAACCCATTTATTTATTTATTTGCTTATAAAAGTCTAAAAAATTAAATTTAATTTTAAAATGTTTCTAACTTTTTTTAATAATTTGTCGGCGGCAGCTGATTCCTTTTTGAATTTCAATAATGAAGATAATGAAGTGTATCATGTGTCTGCAATTCCAGAAAATGTTACCGAAGAAGCCGTAAGTTTGGCAAGCGTATATGTTTATTTTTATAATCCATGTATGTTTTGTTAATTTACTTCTTAAATAATGTAATTGTAGGATGAGGATGTGGAGATGATTAAACTGAGGCGGTCTGAAAGGCTTGTGAAGCCCGCCAAGGCCGTGCTTTCACCGTTTGTAGTTTACAGAAACCTCAAGCGGAAGCAAAAAAATATTTCAAATGATGAAGATAAATTAATTGAAAAGATAAAAAATTGGGCACCAAGTAGTGGAGTTAGACAACTAACACTCACAGCAGGCGGCTATGTTGGTCCTGATTTCTGGGGGGCCTTGCTAGGCACTGAGGGGAATGGCTGGTTAAGCGATGAGGTACACTTGTTAATACTAAATATACTATAGTTTCGTATAAACTTTCGCTAAAATTGTCCAAACTTGTGACAGCATATTTTTGCATGGATGCTACACATGTATAATTCAAGAGATCCATCCGCCCCTTGGTCCATTTTACCCCCATATTTTCAGATGCATGGTCAAACTTTGGATTAGACATTCGCATGTTACTTCAACGGGGACTTAGAGCCTTTTCCTCGGATATCTAGCGTTGACGAGGTGTATGTACCGTTATTTATACCATCAATTCACTGGTTTTTAGGAGTTTTCAACCTGGTTAACGGGACCCTCACTATTTATGACAGGTAAAAAATTTTAAACAGTGTTTATTTAATAGTTTTAATCTCAAAAGTAATGACTTTTAATCAATGTTTGTTTTTTTTTTGTAGCTTGATGGGTATGCGAGATTTGGATAAAGGAAGAACGGAAGTGGTTTGCCACATAAATTTTGTTTTTGACCATTGGCTTCGTTTGCATGGTTACTATGACAACAAACCTTTACCGTTAAAGTTTCCGTTTGAAACGGTATATGCAAATGATGTGCCACAACAGTCAGGACCATTAGGGGACTGTGGGTTTTGGGTTTGTATATTTCTAGACCGGTTGATTAACAAAAAAACACTAAATGATGGTGAAAAAACAAGCATAACGGCTACAAGGATGAGGCGCCATATGTTGGTACTTTTCTACAACTCGCTTATTCCTAAAGAATTACTCAACGAGCTACAAGAGGACGATCTCGAATTTATTCAATGATTTATATTAATTTAAATTTTATAAAACAGAATTATTTGTATATATGTTTTGAATATTATATTTTATATTATTTATTTTTATTTTTACTGTGAACATGTGTGTATATATATGTGTGCCCTCACTATCTCAATAATGCCACACCGAATGTCTTACTCAAACATTCCTCATTCCGTGCAACGCACCATTTGGATAAACCAAAACGATGGGTTTGAACATTGGTCGCCAAATATTCTAGAGTTTTACTATGACGGCGATAATCCAACTTGCTACTCAACCTACATGGGTAAAACACCTCTTGGAAAAGAATGGTGGGGTCGATTACTTGGATTTTGTGGAAACGGATTTATTCAGGAGATGGTACCTTCGAAATACCTATTATGTTAATGATAGTTTTATTTAAATTTTTTTTTGTCAAACATTTACCATATTTTTCTTAGCATATCAATGCCTGGTGCAACAAGCTTATGTATCAACGGGACCTTCACAAACGGTTAAGGGCGATATCGTCAAATGATTATCGGTGGACAGTTCTCCCGCCTACTTTTTTTAACATGATAGTAGAATAAAATAGAGAGGCCTACAGATATGGAGACGGTACAAAAGAATTTTTTCCTCCCTTTTGGGAGGTTGATACGGTACATTGTGAAATATGATTATTCGGAATGTACATTTTTTTTAAAAAAAAAATCCATGAAAATAATACCTTTTCCTAGGCTTATTTTCGTTTCAATTTTTTGCAGATTTACATGCCCGTAGCGTACAACGAAAAACCACTGGTTACTTCTAAAAATAAATATGTGTTCGCTTAAAATATATGCTTATTTTCCCGTTAACTTTAACGTAAGTAATTGCGGAGAAGGATTTTGCATACACAGGAAAATACATCAAATTCTTTTAGAATTTGAATCTCCATTTGTATGGTTTCTTGGACGTATATCATACTGGCAACAATCAAGGAAAGATGGTGTACAAGCCTTAGAGTATTGCGGGGATGTTGTGTGGCCTGACCACGAAGCTCATATTGGTCGAAACTCAGGGGTTATCATATGTATGCTATTGGAAAATCTAGTTAACAACCGTTCATTAACATGGAACGAAGTAAACATGCAGGATGCTTGTGTCAGATATAGACGCTACATGGCTGATGAACTCTACGCCGGGCGCTACACACCAAGTAATTTTTGATGGCTTGACGTACGGATTGTAAAATTTAATTCTTATATGTAACACCCCAAAATTCGAATTATTAAATTCATTAGCATGTTATCATGATTAATAAAATGTGAGAAATATGTTATTTAACTTGGTTACCGATACAAGTTAGATAGTAGTAATAAAGATTGGTGAATAAACAATTACCACACTAAACTTAAGGGGCTAAAGGTGACATGTTATGAAAGTTGAATTAATAAAAATGAAATCAAAAAAAAAAAATAAAACACACACATCAGATGTGTGTGTGTGTTCGACGCCAGAGCCAAGAGAAGAAGGGGAACCCTTTCTAATCACACAAATTCATCCAATTGAAGCCCTAATCATGGCCATTGCTCATGCATGTTGGTGATTTCTTGATCATCTAGACTTACTAAAGCTTAAGGTAAGAAGAATTTGGCATTTTGATGAACTTGATTATGTTAGGGTTCAAGAAAATCCATAAGTTTATATGGAATTAGAATGATGTTGAACTAGGATCACCATCTAGAACATTATGTGTGCTTAAAAATCGGCTAATCAATGTTGGAAGTGAAAACCCACATAGAGTAGAGTGGGTATGAGTTGTATGCTTTCTAATGTTATCATATTTAAGTAGAATCATGGCCGAATTTTTAGTTATCTTAGTGAATTAGAATGAAACCCATGTGTAGCGTAAGAATGATTATGATGAACATGTGAATTTTGATATTAAGATTATGTTGTTGCACAAGATGTTATATGATAGGTTTTGATAGTAAACATGATGTAGAATTGATGACAATGTGATATTGCTTGAATAAAATAGTTCAAGAGATGAATTTGGGAAGACCATGCTTAAACCACTTGTACACTATGCTTGGAAAGTAGATCGCACACCAAGTGTTTGATGAAATGCCTAGTATAGGTTAGTATGTGTTATCACTTGTATGGAATGTTAATTAAATAGTAATGAAGGCGATTATGTATTATAAGTATGAAAAGTGCTTAGTTATGATGTTGTGTACAAAATGACATGCTACGTGTATCGAGTAACAAAGCTGATTAGAATTAAAATTTGTTGCGCAACAATTTTGTATAAATCATATAAAATCATAGGAAGGACCTGTGAGGTCGAGCCTTATATGCTCAAAAAGCTATTTAAACATATTACGTTTTGTGTTTGAACATGTTTGTTGAATTCGGATGTTAAACAGGCCAAAACAGTGCCCAAAGTCGGCAATACTGTTTTGACAGCAAGCTGTTTGGAAGCATTTCAGCTTCTGTGCTGATTTTGTAAAAATCATATAAAATCATAGGAACGTCCGATTGTTACGATCTTTATATGCTTAGAAAGGTCTCTGAGTGCAGATCATTTCATATTTGAACGTGAAGAACTGAATCAGAAGATAAATGGGTTAAAATGTGTCGTGAACAGCTGCTGCGCAGAAAGTTGCTGCACATTTTTAGTATAAATATTAAGTAAAAAAATAGTTGTATTGTTATGCACACTTGTATGAATCATGAACTACTGATTTTAATAAATTATTAGTAAGTTATTTGAATGTTTTAAGTGTCTAAAACACTTACCAACTAGTTTATGCATATGATTTCACCAACGGGTCGAAACGGGTTGTTGATAGAAAATAGTAGAATGGATGTGTAAAAAAATAACCAAGGTGTTAAGAAATGGTATGAAATGTTTAACGTATGAAACAAGTTGCCTAACTTAGAAAATGTTATCATTCTAAGTATGGAATTTTGAAAGAATAATGAACATGATGTAAATACATAATTATGTATGCTAGAAGCTCATGTATGACTTTTGTGATGATGGAATGATAAATTGTTAGATTGATTAGCATTGTAGTATTATGATACATGTTGAACTCGTTAAGCGATTGACACGTGAATAGAAGTGTGATTAGTGATGCGTATGATTACGTATACTAACTATTGAATGGATGTAATTGAATGAGATAATAGGAACGTGTCAAGGAGAGCTCAAGCATAGGAGGATAACGGGTCAAGATAAGGCAAGGTGACAAATACACTTATTGGAGTACTCAAGGTAAGTGATCTCCGTAGTCACTTCTTAGTTGTTTAAGTAATACAACGCTTTATTTAATTAGACATAATGTTTGATGTCAATTATGCGTTGAAGTCTTTCATTGTGCATAATGGGAATAAAGTTGATTAAAACGCCCTTGATGGGTATGTTGGGCGAACAATCTTAAAGTAGACTATAAGGAAGCTATTCGATTAGTGTAATGCTTATGGTCTAGTGTGATAATGTGGAGTATGGTCTTGTATGTCATAAACCACTTAATGCGTAAATAACCATAACGGGTCGAAAATAAGCATTTGAGCGAAAATGGGTTAAGAGGATGCAAGACATCCGAGAATTTAATCTTTTATGATAGACGTCAACGAAATTATTAAGTTCATATGAGATTGAGGTCAAATAATCAGATTATGATGATATACGCTCGAACGGGTCAAATAGTTAGAAAATGATTATAAGTCGAATGCATGTAAGTTAAGAATTTCCTTAATCCGGATGTAGGATTTTAAGTTCATATGAAAGAATGTGAATTTACAAGCATGTAGGAAGAAACGGGAGGTTAAACGGGTAAACGGTTTAAAAGTTATGCGAGTTTTAGTGCGTTCGAACGACGAAAACAACACAGCAGAAAAATGGCAAAAGCAGAGGCCGTCGCCGACGCCCCTATGGGCCGTCGCCGACGCCTCGTGCTTTTTCAGTTTGCTCCGACGCCCTATTTTCCTGTCTACGGGGTTTTTAAGCTACGGGGAAAAACTAAAAGCCGTCGCCGACGCCCTGTAGGGCCGTCGCCAACGGCCTCCCCATGTTTAGGATGCTGAAAATTGTTAACTAAGTTGTTTAATGTATCGTAAGCTTCGGTATATCAACCGTGGTCTATGGTAAGCCTTCTAAACCAAATTTTGGGTGTTCTCTTGATGTTTTTGGGTTCTAAACCCAAGAATAAGCACCGTATAAATAATGTACGAATATGATAAGTGAATACGAACAAGTTAAACAAGAATTGGATGTAAGTAAAATATGCGTAGGCACGAATATGTAAGCACGCAAGTACGTATGCAGGTATGCTTTGTTTCAATATGTTTGGGTAAGGATCTCACTAACAATGTGCTTGAGATTGGTAGGTAATGCAGGAATGAGAACGACGGATTCTCGTGGAATGGAAGCTGAACTCGGAACGAGAGAATCCGAGAGAATAGTCGGATAAATCAAAGTTCACGTTGTCGAATGTTATACTATTTAATTATATGTGAATTTAGTTGTACGATGATGTCAATGACTAATTGTTAAGTTGTATGTGATGCTCACAGGTACTACTCGGACTTCTTCTACCTTTAAGGATGATAAGCGGGCGTGGATCGAGTCGAAGAGCAAGGATTGTACGGAAAGAACGGCTACATAGTTTGAAATACGTAATGCTTTGAAGCGTTAATTTAATGTAAATATTGTAAACCTCTTCCAGTAAATGCTTAACATTTTCGTATTTGAGCTTTTATGTAAGTAATGTGTCTAATAAAGAAAGAAATTTCAAGGCTCGTATTTCCGCTGCGTCATTTTAAAGTTATTACAAGTTAGGGTGTAACAAGTTGGTATCAGAGCCCTGGTTTGAGAGAATCAAGTAACAGGAGGTAAATACTTGAACTCAAACCGGTGTGCTCTTGTGACCAAGAACCCGTGCAATCCAAGACTCGATCGAGGCCTAAAGGCAAAAGCGAATGTAAGTATGTATTAGATTATGTATTTGAAGGAAACTAATAGTATGTTTTGTGAAGGGTAAGCGCAATTGTTGGAAGAGATGATCCGTGAATGCGGTCTAGGACCGGCATCGAGGCAAGTAATGAAACGAATTGACCCCAGGTACGTAATCCTAACGTATGGGCATATGAAATGGTATGGTTAAGCAAGTGAAAGAAAAATTTTGAACAAATTATGATAACGACATGGTAAATAAGTTTTGAACACGTTACACGAGCCGAAACTAAATTCTTCGGACATAAGGTGGCGATTACGCGAAGACACGAAACTAGTACGTGGAATGTGTACCTGGCCAGTACACAAGAAACGTATGACGTTCGTGAGACCGTGATAATTGTTACAGGTATGTCCGATAGAGTTTGGTAGCAGCTAGGCGTGTGGGTGAAATGGGTAGTAAGACTCTCGGGGGATTGAGAGTACTTTGTAGGAATGAAAGATGTGAATGCAATGCTTGAATCCGCGAGACGGATTCAAGGAATGAAATATGCGAAAGCAATGCTTGAATCCGCGAGACGGATTCACGGAATGAAATATGCGAATGCAATGCTTGAATCCGCAAGACGGATTCAAGGAATGAAATATGCGAATGCAATGCTTGAATCCGCGATACGGATTCAAGGAATGAAATATGTGAATGCAATGCTTGAATCCGCGAGACGGATTCAAGGAATGAAATATGCGAATGCAATGCTTGAATTGGCGAAACGGATTCAAGGAATGAAATATGCGAATGAAATGATTGAATCCGCGAGACGGCTTCAAAGAATGAAAGATGTGAATGCAATATTTGAGTTCGTGAGACGGATTCAAAACATGAAAGGTACGAAAGGTATGAGTAAGGTGTTCGAATCCGCGAAACGGATTTAAGATATAAAAGACAAAATCTAGTCTACTTAAGAAGAAGTCAATAGTTTGACCATGATTGTGTCACACAAGTCATATAAGTAAATGTAAAGCAAATGAACAAAAGTATGATAGGAGTGAAAATATCCGAAGGTGTAAGTAATTACGAACCAGACAAGTAAATGTTTCTTAAGTGATATGATTCAAATTATGCTTAAATTTTCATATATATATATATATATATATATATATATATATATATATATATATATGAATGTATTTATGCAAATGCGTTGCATGCGAGAGGTCGAAAGGATAAACGGGTCATGCGGGTCAGATGGCGATTGCCATTTGGACTCGTTAGTTAATGTTTTGATATTTTAAGTTTTGTACTCGTAGGTGAGCTTGATGAATGGACACGCAATGTCACTAATCGGAAAGGAATGATCTTCGTAAGGTATGGATAACAAATCAATGGAATCTACTTCCGAGAGGTACGTATAAAAAGAGTTATAACTCAAATAGGAGGTTATGACTCGACTAGAGACTGATGTATTAGAATAGAATATATATATATACAAACTGTAATGCAAAAATGTAAAATGAATTTCAAAATGTTCGTAATGATCGTCGGGTAGTATTGAACTTGAATGCTCGTAACTGTGGAAATTCTGATAGAATATACGAGACAGCAAGTATCGTTAAGAAATGCTAACCTTGATGCTCGGCTTGTTGGCCATGTTCATTTGAACAAGACCTTGTAGAAAAGATACGCATGGCATAATTAACAATAGTAACCTTGGAAATGATGCTTAGTCTTCGTGATAAGTACAGATAAGTAGGTTTGAGAAGGGTGATTTTGGTTGTAATAATAAGTCTTTGAATGAATATAGTATGCGTATGATAATATATCGACCCCTCCTAAGAGCTTAAAGGTAATCAGAAGTAATGATAGTAATGGAATGTTTAGGATGGCTCATAGTGAACGAAATGAAAGATTGTACATGATGTATGAGTAGAATGAAATAAATTGACTTATTTCGATGAATGAATGTAATATGCTTAAATAGGAAGCTAGAAACAAGCCGCAAACCTAAGTCTATACGAGTAATAATTGTATACATTTGGAATATGTTCAATGAATGAAATGCTAGGGATAATATGTGCTACAAACTAGCAATATAAAGTGAGAGACACTAATAAGAGCCCTGGATCAGACCATGACCCTTGAGTGATTATGAAAGTAAATTACTAATTTAAGAAGATAAGAACAATGTGTACGATTATATTTATTTATGGTTAAGATTTTTATGCAAAGACCCCGAATGAGTTATGTTGTAGTGTGCCCATTGAATGAGTACAATAGAAAGGTAAATGTAGGAACGAGAGAGGTTTCGGGGACGAAACCTTCTTTAAGGGGGGTAGCCTTGTAACACCCCAAAATTTGAATTATTAAATTCATTAGCATGTTATCATGATTAATAAAATGTGAGAAATATGTTATTTAACTTGGTTACCGATACAAGTTAGATAGTAGTAATAAAGATTGGTGAATAAACAATTACCACATTAAACTTAAGGGGCTAAAGGTGACATGTTATGAAAGTTGAATTAATAAAAATGAAATAAAAAAAAATAAAACACACACATCAGATGTGTGTGTGTGTTCGACGCCAGAGCCAAGAGAAGAAGGGGAACCCTTTCTAATCACACAAATTCATCCAATTGAAGCCCTAATCATGGCCATTGCTCATGCATGTTGGTGATTTCTTGATCATCTAGACTTACTAAAGCTTAAGGTAAGAAGAATTTGGAATTTTGATGAACTTGATTATGTTAGGGTTCAAGAAAATCCATAAGTTTATATGGAATTAGAATGATGTTGAACTAGGATCACCATCTAGAACATTATGTGTGCTTAAAAATCGGCTAATCAATGTTGGAAGTGAAAACCCACATAGAGTAGAGTGGGTATGAGTTGTATGCTTGCTAATGTTATCATATTTAAGTAGAATCATGGCCGAATTTTTAGTTATCTTAGTGAATTAGAATGAAACCCATGTGTAGCGTAAGAATGATTATGATGAACATGTGAATTTTGATATTAAGATTATGTTGTTGCACAAGATGTTATATGATAGGTTTTGATAGTAAACATGATGTAGAATTGATGACAATGTGATATTGCTTGAATAAAATAGTTCAAGAGATGAATTTGGGAAGACCATGCTTAAACCACTTGTACACTATGCTTGGAAAGTAGATCGCACACCAAGTGTTTGATGAAATGCCTAGTATAGGTTAGTATGTGTTATCACTTGTATGGAATGTTAATTAAATAGTAATGAAGGCGATTATGTATTATAAGTATGAAAAGTGCTTAGTTATGATGTTGTGTACAAAATGATATGCTACGTGTATCGAGTAACAAAGCTGATTAGAATTAAAATTTGTTGCGCAACAATTTTGTATAAATCATATAAAATCATAGGAAGGACCTGTGAGGTCGAGCCTTATATGCTCAAAAAGCTATTTAAACATATTACGTTTTGTGTTTGAACATGTTTGTTGAATTCGGATGTTAAACAGGCCAAAACAGTGCCCAAAGTCGGCAATACTGTTTTGACAGCAAGCTGTTTGGAAGCATTTCAGCTTCTGTGCTGATTTTGTAAAAATCATATAAAATCATAGGAACGTCCGATTGTTACGATCTTTATATGCTTAGAAAGGTCTCTGAGTGTAGATCATTTCATATTTGAACGTGAAGAACTGAATCAGAAGATAAATGGGTTAAAATGTGTCGTGAACAGCTGCTGCGCAGAAAGTTGCTGCACATTTTTAGTATAAATATTAAGTAAAAAAATAGTTGTATTGTTATGCACACTTGTATGAATCATGAACTACTGATTTTAATAAATTATTAGTAAGTTATTTGAATGTTTTAAGTGTCTAAAACACTTACCAACTAGTTTATGCATATGATTTCACCAACGGGTCGAAACGGGTTGTTGATAGAAAATAGTAGAATGGATGTGTAAAAAAATAACCAAGGTGTTAAGAAATGGTATGAAATGTTTAACGTATGAAACAAGTTGCCTAACTTAGAAAATGTTATCATTCTAAGTATGGAATTTTGAAAGAATAATGAACATGATGTAAATACATAATTATGTATGCTAGAAGCTCATGTATGACTTTTGTGATGATGGAATGATAAATTGTTAGATTGATTAGCATTGTAGTATTATGATACATGTTGAACTCGTTAAGCGATTGACACGTGAATAGAAGTGTGATTAGTGATGCGTATGATTACGTATACTAACTATTGAATGGATGTAATGGAATGAGATAATAGGAACGTGTCAAGGAGAGCTCAAGCATAGGAGGATAACGGGTCAAGATAAGGCAAGGTGACAAATACACTTATTGGAGTACTCAAGGTAAGTGATCTCCGTAGTCACTTCTTAGTTGTTTAAGTAATACAACGCTTTATTTAATTAGACATAATGTTTGATGTCAATTATGCGTTGAAGTCTTTCATTGTGCATAATGGGAATAAAGTTGATTAAAACGCCCTTGATGGGTATGTTGGGCGAACAATCTTAAAGTAGACTATAAGGAAGCTATTCGATTAGTGTAATGCTTATGGTCTAGTGTGATAATGTGGAGTATGGTCTTGTATGTCATAAACCACTTAATGCGTAAATAACCATAACGGGTCGAAAATAAGCATTTGAGCGAAAATGGGTTAAGAGGATGCAAGACATCCGAGAATTTAATCTTTTATGATAGACGTCAACGAAATTATTAAGTTCATATGAGATTGAGGTCAAATAATCAGATTATGATGATATACGCTCGAACGGGTCAAATAGTTAGAAAATGATTATAAGTCGAATGCATGTAAGTTAAGAATTTCCTTAATCTGGATGTAGGATTTTAAGTTCATATGAAAGAATGTGAATTTACAAGCATGTAGGAAGAAACGGGAGGTTAAACGGGTAAACGGTTTAAAAGTTATGCGAGTTTTAGTGCGTTCGAACGATGAAAACAACACAGCAGAAAAATGGCAAAAGCAGAGGCCGTCGCCGACGCCCCTATGGGCCGTCGCCGACGCCTCGTGCTTTTTCAGTTTGCTCCGACACCCTATTTTCCTGTCTACGGGGTTTTTAAGCTACGGGGAAAAACTAAAAGCCGTCGCCGACGCCCTGTAGGGCCGTCGCCAACGGCCTCCCCATGTTTAGGATGCTGAAAATTGTTAACTAAGTTGTTTAATGTATCGTAAGCTTCGGTATATCAACCGTGGTCTATGGTAAGCCTTCTAAACCAAATTTTGGGTGTTCTCTTGATGTTTTTGGGTTCTAAACCCAAGAATAAGCACCGTATAAATAATGTACGAATATGATAAGTGAATACGAACAAGTTAAACAAGAATTGGATGTAAGTAAAATATGCGTAGGCACGAATATGTAAGCACGCAAGTACGTATGCAGGTATGCTTTGTTTCAATATGTTTGGGTAAGGATCTCACTAACAATGTGCTTGAGATTGGTAGGTAATGCAGGAATGAGAACGACGGATTCTCGTGGAATGGAAGCTGAACTCGGAACGAGAGAATCCGAGAGAATAGTCGGATAAATCAAAGTTTACGTTGTCGAATGTTATACTATTTAATTATATGTGAATTTAGTTGTACGATGATGTCAATGACTAATTGTTAAGTTGTATGTGATGCTCACAGGTACTACTCGGACTTCTTCTACCTTTAAGGATGATAAGCGGGCGTGGATCGAGTCGAAGAGCAAGGATTGTACGGAAAGAACGGCTACATAGTTTGAAATACGTAATGCTTTGAAGCGTTAATTTAATGTAAATATTGTAAACCTCTTCCAGTAAATGCTTAACATTTTCGTATTTGAGCTTTTATGTAAGTAATGTGTCTAATAAAGAAAGAAATTTCAAGGCTCGTATTTCCGCTGCGTCATTTTAAAGTTATTACAAGTTAGGGTGTAACATTATATAATTAAAAGTAGTAATTACTATTGCGGTTACAGAATTTGTTACATGATTTTCATAAAATAAAACATAAAAAAAACTAATATATTATTAAAATTCTGCTAAATTATAAGATGGAAAAATGTCATCCGTTGGACTCTGGGTTTCTGTCTCTTTCTCTTTTCCTTTTCCTTTGCCTGATGATTTTTGTGAACGAATCTGTGATTTCATTGGATCTAAACAATCGTCACGAACATATCCGTATGTTCGGCAACGCGAACAATATACCGGAACAGGTTCTTCCCCACGAGACAAGATTCGGTTGTTTTCTTTTGGACGACCAGATTGACGTTTTGTAATATTCGGGGGTAATACACTGCCAAGGCCTTCTGGTATTACCCATTCAGACCTATGAGGCAGAGAATTAATCGATTCTTCATACGTTTTTTTGTATACTTCGTTTGAATAACACGAGAAAGCATAATGACTACAGTCAGGTTCACCCAAAAATCTTGAAACAGCAATCACATGCCCACAAGGTAAACCAAAAACTTGCCAGACACGACAGCTGCACGAACGATTCGAAAAATCAACTACACCCCTTTTCCCACCGTCTTCAACAACAAAACTGTTTACCCGGATGCCTGCAGCAGTCCAGGTTCTAGACCCTTCAATTTTCTTTAAAATTTTCTTCTGTGCCCACTGAGTAAGTGAATGGCTCTCCTGCATGCCCTGCAATCGACGGTCATAAAACCATTTTTGTACAGACTCGCGGAAAAATTCGATAAGTTGCGTTATCGGCATCTTACGCGAGAATCTAGACAAAGAGTTAATAGACTCCGCACTATTAGATGTCATATAGTGGTATCGATTGCCGGGACAATGAGCTCATGCCCATCTACCAAACCCAATATTTGTTAAAATCTGGCGTATTCGAGGAACAACAAGACAAAGCATTAAATGACTCGTTAAAGTCAGATATCCGATAAGATTTACACGTCTTCCACCATAGTGCCTGGTACTCTTTTTTTTAGACGACGGCAAACGTAAATTCATCATTAAATGACGACAACACAACCCGTGGTACACACGTGGAAACACATTTCTAACACCTACATGTATCGAATTCGCCCTATCCGAAATGATCGCCATATCTGCTATTTCACCAACACAATCTCTAAGCTTTGAGAGAAACCTTGTCCAAGATTCACCATCCTCTGATTTTCCAATGCCATAAGCAAGTGGTAAAATCTGATTATTTCCATCCATGCCCACTGCTAAAAACAACGTCCCTTTAAATTCACCCTTTAGGTGTGCCGCGTCAATGATAACGACAGGTCTTAGATTAAACATAAAGCTACGAATTTGAAAATTAATCAAAATGAAATAAGAGCAAAACCCATGTTACTTTAAAAAAAATAAGAGCAAGTACAAAATAAAATGTGTAATTTACCGCAGCCCCTAAAGCAACAAAAACCATTTCAAAACGACTCTGCTCATCAACCAAGATGTGAGTAACGCTTCCAGGATTTGCAAGTTTCAAATTGTAACAATATATTGGTAGTTCGGCAAAAGAGTCTCGTGTTGTTCCTTGTAGAAGTTCAAGTGCATAGCTTTTACCACGCCAAGCTTGAAGGTTTGTTATCTCAACCTCGAACCTTTGTCTAAAATCTTTGACAATCTCTTTCGCTCGATATATCCTACCACTGTCTTTTAGTTGTTCCTTCAAAAAGTGACCCAAAACCTTTGGGTTAGCCTGACGGAAATGTGGGTGTGTTTGCGTCTTCGAACAGGTGTGTCTATCGTTCATATGTTTAACAAACCATAAATTGCCACAAGGAATAGCATAAGCCTTAAATCGCCATTCACAACCATCACCCCTGCATGAAACTTCATACCGTGTCTTAGATGATCTATCAACTTTAAACTCGAAATGCTCTAACAAACATTTCTTTCCCAACTCGAGCTTCATCTCTTCTTTGTTATTGAATATATGACCGGCCTCGAACATTATAGATGAAGAACCTGATTCGTTGTGAGACGTTAAAGATTTTTCAAAATATTTTTCTAAATTAGGACACTCATCGTTTAAAACATCAAAACTTTCTTTTACTGGAATATTTAGATCTGGAGCTTTGAAATTGTTTAAACAAGACAAACCAGAGGAACCAACATCAGACTCTTGAATAACATATAATTTATATAATTCAAAAGGAATCTGCATCGCCAAATCAAAAAAAAAAATCTAACATCTCAATCATTAATTATATCGATCGGATCAGTAAACGTAGACATCCGGTATGACAACCGTGTAATGTTTGGAGTATCACACATCTTAGAAACATAGTTTAAAAAACTATTATATGAATGATCTGTTTCAATTTCTAAACCACGTCTCCTTGAATCGACACCAGTAACATACTCAATGTTTCCGTTAATGACATCCCACTTCCCCCCAGTATAAACAACAAACTTGACCCTCATGTTGTGAGATAATCACCAAAAAACAATATTTCCCTTAAAGTTCGTGTTTATAAATAAGGGATCCCTATAGATTCATAAAAAAACGTCTTGAAATTCATATAAAACGTCTTGAATTCATATAAAACGTCTTGAAATCGTACAAAACGTCTTAAAATCGTACAACAAACGTCTTAAAATAAGAAATGCGGCTAGGCTTGAACAACACGGCTAAAGGGAGAAAAATGGCTCAAGCCGGCCAGAAACGGCTCAAGCCGAGGGGAAACGTCTCAAGTCGTCTGGAATTAATGGTTAGCCATAATGAAACGTCTCAAGCCGTCGCAAACGTCTTAGCCAAGACGTCAAGAACCCAGACTTCTCTGTCGGACACGTGGCACGTTGTCGTTGGGCAGCCGTCAAGACGTTTCACCACTTTTCAGACGTCTCCACGAGACGTTTGACCGGGCTACTTTGGAAACTTTGACCAAAACGTGGCCATTTTGGCGATTTTCCCTTTAATTTATTTATAGGTATATATTTAAAAAATAAAAAATAAAAATTTCGGATATCGGATATCGGATATCCGAAAATTTTCAATATTACTATTCGAATCGGATATCCGAAAATTCGGATTTGGATAATTCGAATTCGGATAATTCGGATTCGGTTTCGGATTTTTTTCACACCTCTAGAGTTGGGGATATCCCCACGAAGGAACTGAATCATCGGGGGGGGGGGGGGGGGGGTTGTTCCACTTCACCCGTGCTTAACGAGCCCACACCCCATGGCCCTAGGAGCGTCATTCGTAAAATATTATAAAGACACTTTAAAATAAAATTTAAAATTAAGAAAAGAAATGAGAGAGGAAAAGAGTGTAATATTAAATTATGTTTCAAGAGATGGATTTCTTGATTGGTTGGTTTGGTTTCCTCTCCCTGAAAAAGGCCATGCTCTGATCCTTCTGCCCCTTTGATGTTTATCCAAACATCTCTCATCCAGGCATGTCTCTATCATATGCACCATCCATTATGGTTTTTATCATCATACAGTTTACAGTTAGATGCACACATAAATTAATTTATATTTTGGAGCATCTTATTCTTTAATTTATTGGAGTATTTAGATTTGGATATTATTATTGTCTTTGAAATTGAAACCTGGGTCACTTCAATATTAGAAGTTAATCCTAATTAGACATGTGAAAGTAGAGGGAGTGAACCCCCTAAAAGAGTCAAGAGATAAGTTTAATTTATCTAGTATGTTTTCATGTTTAATTGTTCCATTTAACTGCATGTTTATCTTGTTTGAATTACTAGATATTAGGACTTTTGAGTCATAGTATGTTTAGGAAGTGTATAATAATAGATGGTTGGGATTATGTAATTGGTGTGCAAAGTTTACTAGATATTAGAAGTGTGGTTAACTTGTTTTTATCACAAAAATCCGGTTGTTCATTTGTGTGTATCGTATATGAGCCAATAGACATTCTAAGTTCTTGCGCTTTGATTGATTGGTGAAACATTCTTATATGGACCATTTTTTTTCCCAGAACGGCTAACTAACACACTGTCTAATCTTACTCCTAAATCTATACATTTTGTCTGGCTGCGAGTACACCTCACCGCTTGAGGAGAAACACATTTATCTAAAACCTTGGTCCAACTAGGCCAAAGGCCCTTTGGTATTAAAGGACTTATTTAGTAAAGGGTCTGGTTTGTAATTTTTTTTATGTACTTTACACAATCAGATTTTCCCGTAAGGTCATCGGTTATCAGTCAGTATCCTGTTAGTGAAGTGACTATTAGTAAGATCTGTGCGTGATACGTCCATGAAGTCTTTACCAACGACTAGAATTTCTCGTAAGGTCAGTGACGCGTAAGTGAATGTGTTGTTAGTGAAGTCTTTACCCACAACTAGATTTCCCAATCTTTCATCGACGGTTAGTATCTTCTCTTATTGATAAGCAAAGGATGTTAATCCAAACCCTGATGTTTAGAAACCATAATAATATAACTTAATCATTTAGTGTAAAATTCCGTTAAAAGGTGTCTCTAGTTTGCTGCTCTAAAGAAGATTATCTTATAGATGTATTGATAAAAAATAATATTATGAATCTAGCTACTTTTAGTTTTAGCAATATTCCAGCCATAAAAAAACATGTTTAGACAGGATATAAACATGTGTGTTTTACTCCCACACATGGGGTATATAATTGTACGAACAGAAATCAGGACACGAATTCACATCTAATCAATCCTGTTATTCTCTATTTATTTTATTATAGCTTCAACTTCCAATGATTTCATTTCCTATTCTATAATCTATATACCTTCAACTTGCAATGTTATGCCTCTTTGTAGAGAAATCCGATGGGTTCTGATTCAAGGCCGGCCTTACTGTCGTGCCTAAGGCTGTTCAGTCTCAACCGCCTAGTAAGTGGTATCTTACCAGTCGTTAAAAGAATTAATTTATACACATAAAACATATACATAATACTTAAACTTGAATATAATACAATAAGCAATCATACATCAAGATATGCTTTTATGTGATATTATCTTGGAATAAAAAATGGTTCTCCAATAATTTGCATCATCACCAACACACAGAAACTGCTGTGCCAGTATATGACGTGTCATCTAGCTTACTTCATATTTAGGCCACACGGGGTGGTCCGTTATGGAGTCACCATAACGAGTGATAGCATGTGGAACACCACCCCGCCTAATTCCATCAATGGAGTGTAACGAGTTATGGGCATAACGCGTTGAACTTTGAGGAGTGATAGGGTATGACTTGTACATTGTGCATTAATACTTGTACATTGGAATCCCATCACTAGTGATACCACCCCCCTACATTTCTATCACTAGTGATAGAAATTTGGTTGATGACATGGCATGATTTTATTGAACAATGGGAGTGATAGAATCTATCACTAGTGAACCACCCCTCTTCCCCTTACTAACTTTAGATAACAACTTTTTTTATTCTTGCTATTTTAGCATTGCAACTTCTGATGGTCCTGTAGCATGAGGTATCAATTTTTTTATATAGGAATCTTGTGTGTTGAATTTAAATGAGAAATACTATGACATGTTGTAATAAAATGTGAACGTACTTCTAATATCCAAATTAATAGATTTAAGGTATTTTTTAGTTTAGCTAACTTACACACCTTCTAAACACACTTCTAAATCAACCGTATTTGTCCACCTCTAGACCAAAACCCTCAACCAGTTGGAAAGAAACAACTTACGACACACCTTGATACGACTAGGTTACAAACCCTTTGATGATTTTAAGGCACTTATTTTGCCATGTAATCAAACTTATAATCTAGATAACCATCTAAGGTGGCTTTTAGTTTTACAAGCGAAGAAACAATTGAGTGTCCATGTGTGTGCCACGAAAATGACCCTAGGATAGAGGGAGCAAGGAAACACTGTGAAGGTTGAATCATTAAAGTGAGCTTGTTTCCATCCTTCACAACTATCACAGTCTACGTTTTGACATCTTTTTTTTAAATGAGTCGGGTCTACAGAAATTCGAGATACTTTACGTTTCAATGCCGCGGCAATGCGCTACGTTTACATTTAAATTTTTTTAATAGTCGGGTCGCCCCGCCACGAAGCACGGATGTAAACCTCTAGTTATTATTATTATTGATAAAACCGTTTCTAAAACTTTTTTTTATTAATCAAGTTAACTAATAGAAAACTTATATACAATAATGAACACTTAATTAATCAAATAAAATACCAATGGGGTGGTGATCCATTGACAAATGCAAAGTCTTTAAAAACCTAGATTGGGAAGAGAAAGGTCTTGGGTTCAAACTTCGCTACTGCGCTACGCTGACGCATATAAATTTGCATATGACATATCATATGTAACCTTCAATATACTATAATAGTCAGCCACACACAGCTACTTGTATGTCATATCATCTTGGAAAAAAATGTTTAATTTGTGCTTATGGAAGCCAATAGTTTGCAACATCACCAATGCACAAAATTTTAGTACCAGCTGATTCGATTTTATATGACGTGTCTTATAGCTTATTGACTACTTTTAGAAAACTACTTTATTGTATTCTTGCTTTTTTTAGCAAAGCAACTTTGATGATCCTATGGCATGAGGTGTAACATTTCAATATAATACTTGTGTGCATTATGATGCTTAAATTTATACTAAGTTTTCAATAATGTCAAAAAAAAACGATTAAAAGTGTAAAACATTTGATTATAGGTTTATGTACCAATTAACTAACTTGAGGGACCTCATTTGTCATTTAGGCAAACTTCAAATCTAGATATTCTTCCAAGGTTGGGGGGGGGGGGGGGGGGGGGGAACGGCCAACGGGAACTTATATGTTGTTTAAGACGTCCAATATTTTGAACACATCATATACAAAGTGACTAACTATTGTTGGGTAACTTTAATTTTGATTATATGGCATTCCAATAATAGAGATATATAAGTGGATGCACTTTGACGGCTATAATTTTGTGTGAAATTATCCTACATATAATAATAGTGCCAACCAGCTGCCTGGCACTCCTTTATTGGACCAACAAGTTTACTATTTTATATTCATTTTAAAATTACGTTTTTGCTCCTGCTTAAAATTACTGTTTTGCCCCTAGCTCAAAATAAAATTACGCTTTTCTCTCCATCTCAAAATTACGATTTTGCCCTCAATTCAAAATTACTATTTTGCCTTGCACTCCCCATTGGACCAACCAGTTTATTATTTTATATCCAATTTAAAATTATGGTTTTGCCCCTCTTTAAAATTACGATTTCGCCCCAGCTCAAAATAAAATTACGCTTTTGTCCCAGCTCAAAGTTTCGATTTTTCCCTCGATTCAAAATAAAATTGTGGTCTTACCCTCAGCTCAGAATTACCTTTTCGGCCCCAGTTCAAAATAAAATTCTGTTTTTCCCCAGCTAAAATTACGATATTGCCCTCTGTTCAAAAATGTGATTTTTCCCCGTTTAAAAAATTATGATTTTGCCCTTAGTTCAAAATTACGTTTTCTCCCCAGTTCAAAATAAAATTATGCTTTTGCCCCCAACTCAAAATTATGATTTTGCCCTCGGTTTAAAATAAAATTGTGCTTTTACCTCCAGCTTAAAATTACAATTGTGCCCTTAGTTCAAACTTATATTACGCTGTTACCCTAAGTTAAAAATTACGAATTTGCCCCTGTGAAAATTTACAATTTTGCCCCCCGTTTAAATTTACAGTACTGCCACCAATTTAGCTTTTGGCAAGTTACGATTTTACCCGGTCAAAAAAAAACAACTTTCCCTCAGTTAAAAATTACAATGTTGCCATTGTTTTAGTTTTTTTAATCAAAACTATAAAAGTGTTTTGTTTTAATTGGTTGACTCCATTTAATTGTTTTTCTTGTCAATGAGCTGCCTAACACTCGCTCATTATTCGGTCATCGCTCCGCAACGCGGGCGAGGCATCAACTAGTATAATTTAATCATCACTTAATGATGAATATTGATTGTACTCACCATTTGAGTTAACTTGGATGATTATATAGCTTAATTGCAAGATTTTGGTTATTGACAAGAAGGTCGAGTTAGGCTAATTTAACCGAAAATGGCTATTGATTGGCTAGATTAATTATAATGATCATTTATACTTCATTAAGTGTTTTGGAACTTCAAATTGATGTGGAAAGTAATCAAACTTATTTTGGTGGATTTTGAAACAAATAAGTTAGGTCTAGTATTACTTCATTTTTGAAACAAATATTTTAGGTTGGCATGAAAATAAGCTAATGAAACTCAAATCCATTCTTATGTATTTTGAGATAACCATATTGATACCTAAAGATGTTTTTTTAACAATTAGAGTTGAATTGCTCATGTAATTAGTAAAATTGGTAATTTGGATCCATTGATTTCTGATTGTAATTAAAGAAGCATACTAGTTAAAACCATGATGACTTTTCGGTGTTCATTCTTCTTTTAGCAAATATTATCCAATTGGAAGCTTGTATATTTGTATTGTTAGGTGAGTGCATAGAATTGTCTAAAAGAAAGTACACACTAAATGTACTTTTTGAAACACATGTTTGAATTTGCCAAATTACTCAATGAAACTAATAATTTTGTGTTTAGTCAATGCACATAGAATGCTACATTATAATTGGATAATAATAATAGTGTGGGAAGTTAATGATTACTGATTATTTGCACGTTAGGGTTGCTTTGAAGACCATAATCTATACGTTATAGGAACCCAGAGCTATAATTCTCACTAATGTGGAACGAGGACTTTAATCCTTAAGAAACTTAAATAGAGGACTTTAATCCTCAAAGCAGTGAATTAAGGATCTTGATACTAACATATAGACTATACAAACAGAGGTTTTCACAAAGTGTTGGATAGTGATATAACTTGTATGTGGCCTTTATGTGCTTAGGAATTTATGCCATAATTGTATGCACAAACTTTTGAGTGAATCCTATAGTGAGTTTGGGATATGTGGGAACACAAATATACACAAGAATGTTATATAAATACTTGGTTATGTTGGATAAATATTGAATAATAGAGAAAAACTATTCAATTAGGAAACAAGAATGTTATATAAATACTCGGTTAAATTGGATGAATAGCGAATAATAGAGAAAAACTGTTCAATTAGGAAAGCATGTCTTAATTTTAAGTTTTGTGTTTGGGTTGTATAGTGTGCTTAGAATATGGGAGCGCATGAAGAGAAGACATTATCTGTCATGTGACAATCACGTCAGCAGGGGGCGTGGTAAAAATAGCACGGGGTGAAAGGGACGTGAAAGTGGCGTTTTATAAATAATAATAATAATAATAATAATAATAGTAATAATAATAATAATAATAATAATAATAATAAATAAATAAACAAAACCCATTCAAAACTAACCTAAAATCCACCAACCGATGAAAAGCCGCCACCTCACACCCCACAATCCCTCCACGCTGGTGAAAAGTCTCCCATCTCTTCTCCCACGCCACCGACGGGCCGGTGTGTCTGACGTGACGAGGCTTCCACGCCTCCAAACCACGCCCACTCCGTATGGTCTTAGTATACATTTTCAGGTAAATCACGTACACAAAAACATTAAAAGTATAAAATAACATTAGGATAGGTAAATCACGTACACAAAAATATTAATAAAAGTATAAAAATAACATTAGGATTGATCAAAATGTTTTTGTTTAATGTCGTTACTATATTCATTAGTCAATGAGCTTCTTATTACAAAGTATGGTAAGTTGTAAATATGGTTTTGTTATTTATTAACTTGAAAGTTTTAAGACGATTATATGAAATATAAAACTACGTTATAACTAAATTTATTAAAGTACGAGTTTGACATTGTTTATCTTTGAAGATTGTTGATGACTACTAGTCTTGATTCAACAATGGCAGACGCAGACTAGATAAATGAATAATAAAAAAAATCTTTTATTAAAGTTCTTGTGATTATTGTTTGTGTTCCGCCGTATATATCTAGTATTCTAGTGGGATGGATATGTCATCATCATCTTTCTTTACAAATGTTCGCTGCACACAAAAACAAAATTAGTATTATTGATTTATTTCCATTTCCATTAGAACCTAGTGGTTTGCCAAATTAGGAAATTTCCATAAAAATGTTAATTTCGACTCATTAATGATTTGGGTTAAGTTTTTTCATATACATTTTAAATTTATTTATATTCGAAAATTTTTAAGACCATTAGTGGATGCATGCAGCGGCGGAGCTTGAACGGAAACCTGGTGGAGGCCGGACACTTAAAAATCCAATATTTTACCTAAAAAACATTTTTTTGAAATTTTTGGTAAAATTTAACATTACGCGCGAAAAAATCGGCGGGGGCCGGGACATCCTCGGGCCTCCATTATTCTCCGCCCATGGATGCACGGACCTCCACATCAAGATTTTCCGGTTCCAGCAAAACCAAAAACACCCTCCAACTGAACCCGTGCCCTCTCTCCTCTCCCTTAAAGTCTCTTCTTTCCTTCTTTAGGGAAGGTCCCCAAAGAAGAAATTTGTCCATGAACGATTCATGAAAAAAAAATTTCTCCTTAGAAACATGCGGAGTACTTAAAGCTTGAATAACCTCAGCACCTGCTAGACGACGTACCAATTTACATTACTAGGTGCACAAAAAAAAAACACAAAAGTGTATTTTCAAATTTTAATGCATATAACTTTTTAGATAAATTACAATATTACTTTGTATAATCAATTATTTATAACTTTCTTAAGAGAACTGATAAAGAAATAATGTATAATTCGACCTATGTGCTAAAAATAACTCGTCCACCAAATATTCACAAAATAAACAGTACTGAAAAAAGAAAAAAAAAAACCAAAAAACAAATTACTGAGCAAGTATTTATAGCATTCATGAACCTCTGCCAATAATACAACTTTTGCTTACACAAAGGAAACCAACTTTCTTCAACCTTGTATGATGGTGAAACCACCATCCTCATCATCATCATCATCATCATCAAAGCAAGGGCAGATTTGCAGAGTAGGGGTATCAATGGAAAATCACAAAAAAGATAATATTCCTAAACAGGAACCTCGTCTTTCTGGTGCTTATATACGCAGCCTTGTCAAACACTTAACCACTTCCATCAAATCTAAAGATTCTTCCAATGGACGTCACGACAATAATTTACCGGAATCTGTGAATTCGAATGGGGGATGCCTTAATGATATTCATAACAATATGCAGCAACAATCACCGCCACCACCAGCACCAGCACCGCCACCAGAGCGGCCGCACAAGAAACAAGTTAGAAGAAGGCAACACGCCACTAAACCTTATCAAGAACGGCTTCTTAACATGGCTGAAGCTAGAAGAGAGATTGTTACCGCTCTTAAGTTTCATCGAGCTTCGATGAAACAACGAGAAACAACCGACAATAACCACCCTCAACCGGACCAATCTTCTATCGTTAATTCGACTTTATCTTGTTCTCCTTCAGTTTCTCAATTTTGGCCTATATCCACAACTACCCCTCCCCCTCTTCCCACACTTACTCATGAAAATCTTGATTTCACACTTCCTAACCAAACCCTTGGTTTGAATCTCAATTTTCAAGATTTTAAAAACTTGGATAAGAATTCTTATCTCAATTATAATTCCATGTCATCGTCAGCGTCGTCGTCATCATCCAGTTCCTCTTCAGCTGTCATTTCTCTCGCAACAGAAGAAATAACGGCCGAAGTGCCAGAGGAGGTGGTGACGGCAACCACCACCTCTGCTACGACCACCTCATCCTCGTCCGTGACTGGAGGTCTACATCATGCCATGGACGAGGAGGAGATGGAGGAGATCAGATCATTAGGTGAGCAGCACCAAATGGAGTGGGACGATACCGTAAATTTGCTGACGTCAGCACGGTGGCTCAAGTTCTTGAAACCCTTTGAAATGGAACAAGAAGATTGGAAGTTTGATCAAGTTATGGAATTCCCAGATTGGTAAGATTGTGTTTTTTATTTTATTTTATTACTTTACATTAGATTGTACTAAAACTGAATTGAATGTTTAGGAAGCTAGAGATGTTTTCTGTTCCTAGGAATTCTCTCCGTACTTTCAAAATTTAATTAATTAGTTATTTGTTTGTTGTAAAAAGTCTGTTTAACCATTGTTGTTAATGTCCATTCTGTTGGGCAAGTAATAAGGGGGTGCAGTCCTCTGTTGCTTCTGAATATTTGCAGTATGAGAAATTAAAACAATGGCAATGAGGCCCCACAATGTCTGCTACTCAACCATACTATCATACATATGCCACGTTTATAGACATTATATATGGTTTTTCTTTAGTATTATAAATAGTATATAAAATGATGCAACCATTTAATATGAGAGAGGGGAAGACATTTTTTAAAATATATGAATCCTAAAACACGATATGCTAATCATAAATACATGAATCTCACACTTGTGGCCTAGTGGTAGGAGGTTTGGGTTTTTCAATGGATACTCAAGTTCAATTCCCATTTATGTTATATTGGGGTGAATATAGGCAATGAAGGATTTGGACTATGCCTTGGGTGAGGTTATCAGTTCGATTCCTGAGCCCAACCGGGTTTTCGTCCCACCGTGTGTTACACCAGAGAGTTCTGCTCTTGTGGTGGCACAACGACTATCAAGTGACAGTCGGCGGTATGGTTTCCCGAGGGAATGCCCAAAAAAGCCAAACCTTAAAGCCAACGTGGATCCGGTTAAAACAACATAGTTTGGCCAAAATGGGGCAATACAGGACTCTCCGATTTGAATAGTGTGATAACCTTATACATAAAGCCGGTTAAAACAACATAGTTTGGCCAAAATGGGGCAATACAGGACTCTCCGATTTGAATAATGTGATAACCTTATACATGAAGTTCACTGTTAAAAAAAATAATTAATTATCACACACTCCGATTTAGAGAGTGTGATAATTGATTATTTTTATGATATTATCACCTTTGAATATCTTTTCTGATCAACATTATTGTTTGCTATTTGATTTAACAGTTTATACTTTTATTTTATTTTATTAGGGGTAAATATATTTTTTATTGTATGCAGCATGGACATAGGTGAAATTGAAGGAATGGATGGGGAATGGCTTGCCTGAAACAGGATTGATTGTTTTTTAGTAATCAATTTGTGGTTTTATTTTTGTAATATCTTTAAGCTGTTTCCTTTGCTTCAGGTTTTATTGAAATAAGGCTGCAATTTTGTGTGTTGGAAAATTAGAATTGTAGACTATCTATGTGGAGAGAAAGTAATTACTACGACTTGTTTTTTGCCCCGAAGCTAACTGATTATCACATCTATGGATATGGGGTTATACTAGATTTCTAGGGTCGAATCGGTAACAGTTTTTGAAGAATGTAAACTGACACGGCCCAAGTAGCTGGGTCTGCTAGACCGGCCAAATGCTTGTGCTTTTGCAGTTTGGACCGGTTCAGTGCAATGATATACCTAAAAAACACCGAATATTTTTCCATTTATGTATTATAAAAGGTTCACAAAATAAGGTGAAAAAAAAAACTCTAAGGGCGTTAATCGGTTAAATTACTAACCTACGCATAACAATATTATTATTGTTATTATTATTATTATTATTATTATTATTATTATTATTATTATTATTATTATTATTATTATTAATACCTATGCGTATAATAATTGCTGGATTCATATACTTGAAAATAGTTTACAGTTTATTTATCGTTTTATTATTAATATTAACACTATATAAATTAAACCAAATTTTTTTTTTATTTCTTATCGATATCTCATCGGCTCCAAATCAATTCTGTTTTCTTGGTTTTGGGTTATCCATATCATACCGAACCGAATATACTTTTATGATTTTATCTTGTATGTACCGAATATGGTTTTATGATTTTATCATGTATGTTTAATTTTGATGCCATAGGGCATAGGTCACTGGATATTGTCTTGCGTATTTACTTTTAGTTGAAACTATTGGGTTATCACTCGCACTCTACGGCGAATTCTAAACGTAGATAAAAATATACAAAACGCAAATGTAACGATAAAAAACCATGTGGTGAGGGTGCTGAAAAGTTATGTCACTATATACTAAAGCCATGTTATTTTAACAAAATTTAAAAAAAAAAAACATCTATAAAGATAAACACGATGGCCACAAATTATAGCGAGCCGGTTCAAACATAGATAAAAACACATCGTCATAATGTATTTAGATATAAGTGTCGTCTGGTTTTAAAAAAATAAAACCGGTCGTTTTAAAAATAATGTTACGAAAATTCACAAAAGCACGTCGCAATTGTGTATTTAGAGATAAGCGTCGGGTGGTTTAAAGCAGTGAACGTTTAAAAAAACGTTTAAAGCAATTGGTCATATTAAAAACAACAATATGGAAATTCACATCGAAATGTAGATAAAAATAATATAAAAACGAAAGACGTAAAAAAATCACGTAACAGATAATTCGTTAAAAACTTAAAATGATAATTTTATTAAAGTTTAGCAGTTGTAGTGTCAATCTGCAATCACCCTATCCATTACGTATTGAGTATATCCGTTAGTTTTTATATAGATATAACTTTTTTTATTATTCGATATATAAAATTAGATTTATTCAACCGTGTAACACACGGGGTTTTTAAAGATATAACTTTTTTATTATTTAATATACAAAATTACATTTATTCAACCCGTATAATACACAGGGTTTTTTAAGATATAATTTTTTTATCACTTGGTATATAAAATTAGATTTATTTAACCCCTACAATACATAGAGTTCTTTTTAAGATATAACTGTTTTTATTATTTAGTATACAAAATTACATTTATTAAACGTGTAATGCACAAGGTTATAATCCAGATTGACCAAAGACGTGTCATAAATAATTTTTTTGATATATTACATTCTGTCAAAATTACTATTTTGTAGTTAGATCCCGGTGTCAATGTAGGGCTAGTGTTATATGCATTATATCATATTCACATAATGTCACTTTTATTAAACATAATAGATTTTGTTTGTAGTTTAAATGTGTGTTTATTGTTTTATAGACTATTGGGCTACTCTGGACGCATGGGTAGGCTTAGAGACATCTGGATATTGGGCTTGGAGACTGGACACCGACACATGCTGCTGATTGGGCTTCTTGATCTTGGGCTTGGATATTTCGAGGATGTATATATACTCTCTGGAATCTTCTTTTTCTCTCTCTTAGGGTTTTTTAGATCAAAATCGTTCTTGTGATCTCGTGTTGATGATCTGCGTGTGAGTTGAGAGAATATATTGGTGTGTGTTTCTTCAGTATTGTTCATACTTTGATTCTTTGTTATTAAAGTTTGTAATCAAGATTTCTTGGTACAAATCCATGTATTTTGACAGCTAGCTCACTTGGTAGAGGTCCTTACCTCTTAGTAGGAGTAGATCTTTAATTCAATCCCAAATAGTGATACTTACATGTAATTTAGTAATGATTAGGAGTTGTGTACCATTAGTAATGATTATGAGTTGTGTACCATTAGTTATTCAAAAAAACATGTTAGATCTTGGTCATTTTATTTTCCTTTTACAACTTAAATAGGCGAATACGAAAATCAAATCATGTGATATCCTTTAATAAGAATAGTATTCCAAATTTTCAACTTATGCTACGAGTAGGAATTGAATACTAAGATCTTTTACATTACGCCTGTGACGATTCTTAACCGAACTCTGCAGCCTAACCTTAGTTCAATACATTCGGGACATTCGGGTGTAAACAAACACATCAGGAACAAATGTACAAATTCTAAACTTTTGTTTTATCATATGTTGATTTTTATAATTCTCATATATAAAGGGTACTTGTTCTATCATTAGTTTTTGTTTTATGTTAGTTTTCTTATCTTTTGGTTTATTTTGAAGAAGATAATATTAGCATGTAATGTGAGATTATTATGAAAAAAAAATAGTTTTATAAAGTTTAAAATGGTTTTAGTGATGGAAAAAAGAAGTCAAAGAAGAAATAATGAAGTATCAAATGCTAACATTTCCATGGGCCCAGCTAATTAGCCCATATCAGCCAAGATCCAAAAAGACAACTTAAAGCAAATTTAAATTATTTTTACAAAACACTAAACAAAACTATCTATACTTTCTATAAAATGAGAAATCCCAATGACATAAGAAAAGCTTAGGGTGTACGGGGCGTTCTCGGGGAAGGGGAGCGGTGACCCTTGTCCTCGATCGGGAACACCGCCGCCATCAACGCGGGGACCCGAATCAGGGGGGTCATCCGGTGTAGACTCACCGCTGTTTTGTGCACGAGAATTGAGGAACGGTCATGAGGCAACGGTCCGATTTAAAAAAAAAATCACTTTTCTAAAACATATATAAATAACCATCTCATTCACTCTATTTTTTTATACTCAAACCATATCATTCTCACACATTTTTTATACTCTCCAACCACACCCACTTCACTTTTTATTTTTTATACTCTCAAACCACACCCCCTTCACACCGAGCAATGGAGAACCAACCCCGCGAGGCCAAGAAAAAAACTAAGGGACGGGTCTCGAAACCGTCTCGTGGTGGTTCGAGCGGTGCAAGTGCTCAACCACAACCCCCTTTCGGATACACTTCACAACCCCCGTTTTTTTTCCAACAACCTTCACACCCCTCGTTTTACAACACCCAACAACCCAATTTCGGCTATTTTCAAAATTTGTTATCAATGGACGCTCCTCCTCAATCCCCCGCCTTCGACCCATATGCTTTTCGTTCCCCACAAGTTCCATCTACACGTGGAAATGTCGAACGTCCTCTACCTATTTACGACGACGAGGACGATGAGGTAGTGCCCGAAACTCAAAATTTGGGCGACGAGGGCGAGGACGAGGACGATGAATATAATGTGGATGAAGACGCGGGCAACGAAGAAGATGACGCTCGGGATAAAAAGGGGAAAATGGTGAGCGAAAAATGGACAAAGGTCCAAGAAGAGGCGTTGGCGAAGGCGTGGGTACATTGCTCTACCAACAAAAAAAAGGGCAATCAACAAAACCGCGATAGTTTTTGGCGTAAGATTTTAGAGCATTTTAACAAAACTGTCGGTGGAAGTAACCGGACCGTTCATCAAGTACGGTCTAAATGGAACCCGATGATGACGAAAATAAACTTTTTCAACGGCCTATACCAACAAGCGGTAAAAATTATATTTTTTTTAACATTGTATATTTTTAATTTTTTTTCTAAGTTCATATTTTTTTAACACTTATTATTTAATATTGTATATTTTTATTATTTTATAACATGTAGGATCGCACACGAGGAAGCGGATGTAAGGATCTCGACGTGATGAAAGTCGCGTTAAAAGAATTTAAAGTTAGATTTCCGAACGGTTTTCAACACATCGAGGCGTGGGAGGTCGTTCGAAGACACGAGAAATGGGCCCAAGTCCCATTGTTGGGTGAGGAAGGTGAAAGTTCGGCACATAAAAGAAAGCCCGTTGACGTGGACCCTTCGATACCGGATATGAACGAAGACCCCTCGCCACAAAGACCACAACGGCGAGACAAGCGTCAAGCTACATCGTCCGAGGGAAGCTCGGCCGAGTTGGCGGCACAATTCAAAGTGTACACCGCCATGAAAGAAGCGAAGCAAGCGGTAGAATTGGAGGCGATCGAATTGAGGAAAAAAAGAGAGTCGGAGGCTCGCGAGCTCATCTCGGAACAACGCGAGACGATGAAAAACTACAATTACGATCGAGATATGAAAACATTCCTCAAGCCGCACGACGATGCTCCGCCAAGTATGTTGCCGTTCATCCTCGCCCGAAAGCGCGAAATCGCTAACAAGTACGGGTGGCCATGCGATTTCTAAAATTTTAATTTTCTAGTTTTAATGTAATTTTTATTTTCTAGTTTGAATGTGATTTTTATTTTCTAGTTTGAATGTATTTTTTTAAATTTAATGAAATGTCTTTTATTTAATTTATAAACATGCATAATTTTACAAAAAAAAAAAAAAAAAAAACCGAACTCACCTAAGAGGGGAGTGCCGCCATCAAAAAGGGGTGTTAGGGGAGTTTAAGAGGGGAGTTGACGTGGCACTAGTTGGTTGGTTGGGCGTAAGAGAGGGGACTCACCTCTTAGGTGAGCACCCCTTACACCCTTAGTTAGCAGCCATAGAGGCTGTCCAACAATACTTTTCTTATGTTATTAACGATGAGGTGGCAGCCATAGAGGGAGCATAGTGACATCATAAAGTTTGGTTTAAAATTCAAATATCTGCCATCA
The DNA here is from genome assembly GCF_002127325.2 of Helianthus annuus. Classification (NCBI taxonomy): domain Eukaryota; kingdom Viridiplantae; phylum Streptophyta; class Magnoliopsida; order Asterales; family Asteraceae; genus Helianthus; species Helianthus annuus. The sequence continues at coordinate 161,079,985 of NC_035442.2, forward strand.
AACCACTGGCCCACATTCAAAAGGGCAAACCACTGCCCATCAAAAGCACTAAACCACTGCCCACGTTCAATAATGCATAAGTTTTGGCTCCATTTTCAAAATTCAAACGTATCTCTCTCTCTCTCTCAAATAAATATAGTTCTGTCTCAATTTTCAAAATTTAAACCATAATTTCAATCCCACTCTCTCTCACTCTCAAATCTAGAGCCTCCTCTTTCAATCCCAATTTTCTAAAAATGTTGTTTTATTCAGTTTTCACGATTTTCTTGCTTATGCTAAACTGTGAAGTGTTGTGATCAATAGGTTGAGCTTTGATGATGATGAGTTAGAAGATGTTGGTGCAGGAACCGCTCTTTCGTTGATCGCGGATGCATTTGAGGATATATCGGAGCCCTAAATCAGTTCAAATTGCATCCGTTCCTATAAACCTTCAACTAGCCCTAAATTAGGTTCAGTTTTAATCAAATTTGTATCTTATTTATCGATTTGGTAACGATTTTAGTTGTGTAGATGAAAGAGATGAATAAAGTGACCTCTGATATACTTTTTGATGGCTCGTCGGAGACAAAGAGGAACGACATAGCATCCTTCGGATTGCTTGCTTGCTGCTTTCAGCGTTTCTGCAGTGAATCTCTGAACCGTTTCGGTTATGGCGTTCGCCATTATTTGTTTGATTTTTACATGTTCGGTTGTTTTTTTTGTTAAGGTTTGCTTGATTTTGTGTTTTAGCCTTAAAAGGAGATCGGTCTTTATCTAAGGTTATCTCTAAAGAACATGAAATTGAAGAAATAAACCTTGGTGAAGTTGTGAAAGGTATGTATTTTGTATTTGTTTTTGCTGTTTATTTTTGTATACTACGTTTTTACATTCTTTTTTGATATGTGAACTGATGTGTTATTTTGACTAAACGATTCTGTCATATCATTTGAGAAATGTTTAGCGATTTAGTCTGTTGTTGTCTAAACAATTCTGTCATATCGTTTGAGAAATCTTTAGCGATTGTGTGATTTGTTTAAGTCTTCAGTGGTGCAGTTAATCATTTAAGTTCTTTAAACGATTAAGTCTAACCGTTTAGTGATTCTGAATACCGTTTGAGGGTTTTTGCCTATTTGTTTACATCATTGAGCGATTAAGCTGATCTTTTGAGATTCTGTTAGCGATTGTCAAAATCGTTTTGATATCTTCTAATCGTTTGAACAACATTAGTGGTTTTGTGATTTGAGTGTTTTGATCGATTTTAAGATGGCAGCAGGTATATAACACGTAATCGAAACATAATCATTATCGTCTACACGATTAAGTCAAATTGTTTAGCAAATGTTAAACTGATTAAGGGGCCATTAAACGATTAGTTGGATTGTTTGAAATTATGAAGGGCAAAATGGTCATTTTAAAATGTTTATTTGATTTTTGCTAATTGGGCTTAACGTTTATGGTTTTTGATTTCAGAATCAATGATGGCTCAAAAGCATAACGTGTGTGCGTTCTTGGATCCAGATACTCATACTCGGTATACGGATTATACCGAGATAATCAGTTTTCTACGTCGATCAAGGATCATGTACGCCATTTCCACACGTCACACTTCTTATTGAAGCCACCAAACGCTGTTCTGGAATTAGCACGTGTTGACGATTCTGTGAATCCGAAATTGTTAATTAGAGTTTAAGTTCGTATATGAGAGCTATAGTTATCGATTTTTGAACGAAAGGTATGTAATTTTCCTTTTGATTTCATTGTTTTCTTATTCGAATCGGATTTGTTGATTTGATTTGGAATTGGGATGTTGTATAGAGTTTTTCAGTTGTTGTATAGCTTCTTCCTCAAGACGAATGTGAAGAACAAAATTAGAAAAATCTATGTGAATAACAAAATCGAACAAATGAAGCTCCTGTGCAATTTCGAAGCAATTGTTCTATTTCGTCGCCTCTTCTCACTAATTAGGTAGTTATTTTTTCCAGTTAATTTCGAAATTGCATTCTGTCGATTTTTGTTAATTAGAGTTTAAGTTCGTATATGAGAACTATAGTTGTTGATTTCTGTGATTTGATGAATCTACTCTATGTTGCAGATCGCATACTGTTGTTGCTCCTCCAGAATGGAACTATTCAGGGACTAAAGCATATATGGAGAACTGAGGGTTTTAAAGGAATGTTTAAAGGAAATGGCACCAATTGTGCGCCCATTATCCCAAACTCTGCTGTCAAATTCTTTTATATCTAGCTTTAATATGCTTTCTTGTGATGAGGTAAGATCTATCATATGCCATTTGTAATTGTTTATATTGATGCAGGCTTTTTAACATGTTTAGTTTATGTTATAGGCTACTGTGTTTTTATGAATTATAATCTATACATGAAGAAAATAGCTCTAAATATTAGACTTCTGAGTTGTATTGCTTTATTATTCTCATCATGTTTAAACTTTCAACATTTCAGAACTAGATTGTGGGAACTTGAAGACTTTTGAAATGCATGCCAAAATAAGCTGGTCGGGCTCTTTGATTATTTTTAATGTTTGGTTTTTAGTCAACCGGTAAGGTTTTGTGGTCTGGAAAATATTAGACTATGTTTTATCATTAGTTTAGTCATCTGTTTGTGTATGAATATGATCTGCATTGGATTATAATTTCCATTTCGAGTTATGTTAATATTGACCAACCAATTCCTTTTACATTCATAGCTTTAATCACCAACTAATCACAATCTGTAGAAGAAGATCAGTCAATTTCGGACAGAACTTGATATTCTTTTCAAGCATATGCATAAGAACATTATTCATCTTGTAGGCTACTGTGACAAGAGGAATGAAAAAATCATAGTTTACGAGCACATGTCCAAAGGAAGTCTTGATAAATATCTAGACGATTCTAATCTTAGCTAGATGAAAGTCGCAAAATTGGTCAAACCTCAGGAACAAAAATGACATTTTACTCTATTATACGTATTTAACAAAAAATTATAATATGGAATATATCCATTTTCATACTTATGACATTTATAACAGCTTGCATTAGGATATGGGAGATTGAAATGTGAATAGAAAAAGAAGGGTATAAGTGTCGATATTTCATATTATAAATTGTAGTTTAATGATATGGGTAAATACGAAATTATATGTTTGTTGAATAGATATATTTGAAATTAATGTTTTGGTTGGAAAATATGACTTGATACAAGTTTTTAAGGGTATATCAAGTGTATTTGTAAAGATTATATAACAGGTAAACTAATTTTTTTACCTTCTAATGGATAACAGTGTTTTGAAGAATCTGCTCCTCCCAATGACAAAGATTCAACATTTGCTACTCAAAAGGTCTGCCAAAGCCAAAGTCTGCCAAAAGTGAACATCTGCTTGAAGATAAAATTTGCTGATCCAAAGGTTTGCCAAAGTGATCCTCTACTGATGAAGACAAAGTCTGAAGAAGCAAAGGTCTGCTATGGCTCAACAGATGTTAAAGACCAACGGATGATATTCAACAGATGCTGCTCAACAGAGGTTAACAATGTAACTGTGCTTAGGCTAATAGCAGATGTTAGGAGTTTATTAGGTTGTTTGATCGTAGTTAATGTTTGTTGAAAGTCAAGTTGTATTGCATGTATTGATTTTTTTCAAAGTAAAAATTTTAAATTTGTTAGTATATTCATTTGATGTTTTACAGCTTCTGTATCGAAGTTTAATAAGCACATTTCCAATAGATATGAACATTCGAGAAAGTAATTCCCTTTTAAAAAATATATAGTGATTCGTTGTTTAATGTATTATGCATGATTTTTTCTAAGAAACGACCCGTGTTTGCATACGGGTCTTACCGCTAGTACTATATAATAAAAGAAACCAATAAAAGGACACTTGTTATTATTCTAGACCATCTATTATTAGATAACTAGGTTAGAACCCCGTGTATTACATGGATTGAATAAATGTAATTTTATATATTAAACAATATAAAGTTAGATCTTTATGAACCCTGTATATTGTACGGGTTAAATAAATGTAATTTTATATATCAAATAATAAAAGAAGTCATATCTTTAAAAACCATGTGTATTACACAGATTAAATAAATGCAATTTTGTATACTAAATACTAAAAACGTCGTATCTTAAAAAAAACCGTGTATAATCGGGTTGAATAAATCTACCAAATAATAAAAAGAATGTCTTCCTTAAAAACCCCATACATTACACGTGTTAAATAGATCTAAAAAGAGTTATATGTTTAAAAACCATGTGTATTACACAGATTAAATAAATGTAATTTTGTATATTAGATACTAAAAACGTCGTATCTTTAAAAAACCCATGTATAGTCTGGTTGAAAAATCTACCAAAGATAAAAAAATATATCCTTAAAACCCCCTTTATTATACGTGTTGAATAAATCTAATTTTACATAGCAAATGATAAAAAGTTATATCTTTAAAAACTTCGTGTATTACACGGGTTATATAAATGTAACTTTGTATAGTAAATAATAAAAAGATATATTTTTAAACCCCCCGCGTTTTACACGAGTTGAATAAATATAATTTTGTATACCAAATACTAAAAAAGTTATATTTTTAATAAATTTGGGTAACAGTTAATATTAATTTATTATTTATATATTTAATATAAGATAAGTAGGAAAGAGAGTTATTTGTTTTAAAAATATATATTAAATTATAATTTAGATTTGAGGATAATATTTTATTAAAGTATGATAAGATTTAATATTAATTTATTATTTATTTAATTAATATAAGATAATTATAGATTTGAGGATACCTTTAATAAATGACACGTGTCCAAAGGTTAGTTTCTTTTTTTTTATTATAGTAGATAGATTATTATTTAATTTAAATTATTAAATTTAATATATGTTTCAAACATTTAAGAAATTACGGATAAAGTTCTATAAATAATTTTATTATTTATATTAATTACTAGGTTATTATTCTAGACCATCTACTCTTACTTAATTGTAGATAATTATTATTTAATTTTAATTATTAAATTTAATATTTGTTTCAAACATTTAAAAAATTACGGATAAAGTACCTTAAATTATCTTATTATTTATTTATATTTATATTAATTACTAGATTAGAAATTATATCTTAATAATTGAAACAAATATCGAGCATTTTCATAACGAGAGTGGAGGGAACGATTTTCTTATTTATATGAATTACTAGGTTAGAAATTATATCTTAATAATTGAAACAAATATCGACCATTTTCATAACGAGGGTGGAGGGAACGATTTTCTTGCTTAACAAATAATTTATTTATTTGATATATTTAAAATACAAGAAGAATAATAACTACATTTATCATACTAATAAATTTATTCAAAAACAACCATCCTTTTAAAATGCAACTCAAGTCTATATACTTAAATTTTAAAGTTATATAACTTAATAATTACCGATAATTTATACTTATCTAATTAATTTAAATATTATTTTGTCGCTATAAGTTTATCTAATTGGCTAATTGTTATATGCCTAATCTAAACATTTCAACATTTTTTTAGAACCTAATAATTAAGACCACTTTTAATTAAATAAAACGTGGATTCACGTCGTGAGAAAGTCGATGATACAGTTTGTCTTCTAATCGATGGTTCAAATGCTTTCATATTTATAAAGTTGACAAACATCACAAGTTTTGATCATACATAAAACAAATTTTTGTTCGGATATCAGAAAAGTGTCTTAAAATATCGTTTTATAATTGTTAAATCTTCGTTATTAACTATTTGATATTTTATTTACTTAACCCGTGTAATACACGGGGTTATAACCTAGTTTAAGTGTAGAACAAATTCTAATTAATTTTCCAAAAGTCAAAGCAAATTTAAACTTAAATCGATATTTTGGTAAATTAAAAAAAAATAGTAATTATAACTGAGTACTAATACCCGGTTATACCAGAACCCACTTTCATATCATATCCAACCCGGATACATAGCGATGGCTTTTCCTTAATACTTGTGTCCAAACCCGGCTCGTTTATTGACTAGTTTGACCATACCCAGACCCGATTCTAGGGTATTGACAAAACCCGAAATACGCACCTCTAAAGTCACCATTTCCTCTACCCCAGGCCCCCAGCTAATTAGCCTGTCAGCCAAGATCCTCTTAATCTTCCTAGTCCCCACTATTATTTTCCATCTAAAGTCTCAACCTACTGTACCTAAATCTACATTTCAAAAGGCCTTTGGTCTAATGACATTGGTAAATTTCCCACAACCAAATGACGAAGTTTTAAACTGCATTGCGGGTATATAGATGGTGTAAAATTAGAGAATGTGTATCGTCGTACTAGATAAGAAAAATCTAATCTACATAATTATTTGCTACAAGACTAGAACTTTAATCTTATTTACCCTATACTACATAATAATTCATTAATAATTTTCAAATATCCTTCGGAAAATTCTATTACTTGAGTCTAGGGTTGTACATGAGCCAAGCAAAACCGTGCGAGCGCCTGCTCGTACTCTGCTCGAACTGAAACCAAGCAGCTCGACTCCGTTCGAATTTAAGGAAACGAGCAGAAAATGTCGTTCGAATTCGCTTGGTTTGTAACCGAAAAGCTCGGTTTTGCTCGTTTTCTCTCAGTTTCACCCGGTTTCACTTTTAAATTAAATTTAATATAAAGATTCAAATTTAAAAATGTCACCAATGTTTCATTCAAAATTGTTTCACTCAAAATATTGCTCGTTTTCGCTCAATTGTCATTCACTCAAAATATATATAAGTTTTACAAATATAAAAAATTTTCACTCAAAAACCAAAAAAAAAAAAATCTTAAAGTAGTACCATGAATACAAGTTCAAGCAAGCAACTGAAGAGTGAGCCGTGAGCGTCATTGACTAGTCAGACAACGTCGTTGCATTGGGTGTGAGCGGTGCAAGCAGCGGCTGAAGAGTGAAGCGTGATTGCGTGAAGCACTGAACCCTGAAGCGTGTAGACGTGAGGTAATTTGAGTAGGGCGACTCAGTTTGATAATTGCCGGTGAACGTATGAAGTCAAAACTAAAAGAAGTAAGGTTTAGTGACTTAGATGTGGTGTTGGGCTATTGATAATTTGGCTAAATACACTTACAATTTCAATATTCAATAGGATAATAATGATAAAAATAATTATATATTTGTGCATATATATATATATGTATAGGTTAACGTACATTACAACTTAACGTACATCACGTACGACAGGTAATTACGCACGTTCATTTTAAAATCACGCACGTTGTAACTCAAAAATCCAAAATCACGCATGTTGAAACACAATAATCACGCATATTGAAAACATTAATCATGCATGTTATAGAACAAATTACACACGTTGTCGTACGTGAAGTACGTTAAGCCGTAATGTATGATATACTTTTATATATATATATATATATATATATATATATATATATATATATATATATAACAAATTGAAAAATATTCAAACCAAACCGAGTTAAGCAGACTTTTGCTCGTGCTTAGCTTGTTTACAATCGAGCTAGCGTTTTCTGAGCAAATTACGAGCACTATGCCCAGCCCTAGTTGAGTCCTCTTAACTCTTTAAAATAATAATATTAACACCAACAACAATAATATAAATTGTAATAGCAACAACCACAACAACAATAATTACTGTTTTATTCTCGTAACAACATGACTATAATGTATGACAAAATAAAATGAGAAAATGATAAAATAACGTGGCACGTTTTGTAAAAGAAATAAGTTATGAACAACTAACCATATAGGATATTAGCATATTACATCACTCTAGTTATATATAGGATGTTAGTATATTACATCACTCTAATTATGTTCAAAGGTTATTAGTATTTTGCACTTGTAAATATACCTTCCTATCAGATTTTCCTATTATAACAAACTAGCTTATAACCCGTGTATTACACCGGTTTATTTTAGACTAGGATATCAATTTTTCCATCAAATCAATCATAGGTACTTAATGTTATAACCATAAGGGTGTAGGGAGTGGGCGGCAAACCCACTCGGCAAAGTGAGTTTGCCACTCGGTAACACCACCACCAACACTAGTTTGCCACTCAAAGTTTACCAAATCGGTGGTGGCTTGACGATGCGGTGAGGGGAGGAAGGAGAGAGAGTGGGGATGTGTGGGTGGGGTCCTTGCCATCTCTCAACCAATCACACATTTTCCTTTTTTTAAAGTTTACTACTTCATCAAATGTCTAAACCATTGCCAACACTTTTCACCAAGTTTAAACACTTTTCACTGATTGACGTGACGCACTCTGATTGGTCGGTTTTTTGGTTTGCCACTTCAAAGTATTTAACCACTTCTTACACCCTAATTTATTAATCGATACAAATACGAAATGACATATCCTAAACATTATTAATTGTGATATCCGACGTATTCATTTTCTCTATTCTCTTTGACTTTCACACTTCAAACTCCACCTCATTTTTTCACACCCACCAAAGAGTATTCACATCCTTTAATCTTTTTTATCCTTTAATTTCACTAAAAAACAACTATATTTTATCTTAAATTAAATAATATTTTTTTATATTTTTATCATTGCCTTTTCACTCTCCAACCACTTTTAAAATATATTAAAAAATTATTGAAGACCAATAGTGTCGCCTCAAATTTACAATTGAAGAGTAATATTATCTCTCCTCTACTCACAACCACTCTTCCCTAAGGTTGTTCAAATATGCAATGCATGTGGAAAGAGGTAAACGGGTTGGGACCATGTTTGAGGTGTGTAATATCCGTCTACAAACTGATTAAACCAAATCAGGATCATTTAAAACTTTTTTTAACTAGGTGTTAAATCGGTCCATTTATGCTTTAGATCAATCAGATAAGTTAGACAAAAGGAACTAAAAATATGAGGAACAGTCGAATAAATTAATCTAGTGTTAGTCATCTATGATATATTATTAATTCATTCATATAATATAATTAATAAAGATTATTATTGTGATAATATACGAATTATTATTAATGAATATAATTAAAAGATTATTGAAGAAACACCAAGTTAATCCGAAGGTTAACTCATGGTCAGTGCCTCGTCCAAATAAGGCTAATCTTCTTTCTTCCTTGATTGATTGTTGCGAGATCCTGCAAAACAAGGCAACATCGTGAATCTCGTTACGAAAAGGAGAATTAGGGGGGTGTTCTCCTTGTAACCACCCTCCGACGTAAGAATAAGAACTTGCTTTGAGGATAATAAGTGTTTGTGTTAAGTGAGAGAGCAAGAGAGCGATCCTTAAACCTGAAGATAAAGTCCTCTATTTATAGCTGAAAAGAGTTGTGAATGAGGTGGGCTGATGGGCCTTGGGTCTGACGTCGACAACAAGGAATATCCGGTCTGTCTCCTTAAACAAAGTCGTTAGTGTTTGCAGGCGAAAGGGGAGCTGGCGTACGCTAAATGGATCCGTGTGGCTTGGTAGATGTCCTTGTTGTCGGGTCTATCATCAGTGTTTAAATGGAAATCATGGTGCAGTGGTCGGCGCACGATGATTGGTGACACGTCAGTGACCTTATGTACTTGTCTCCTGCACGGTTGCTCATCGTGAGACATTGTTGGACACAACCTGGCGTGCGCCAATTGGCCGCCTGATCTGACGTTCGTACCTAGGGCTGTAAACGAACCGAATGAACACGAACAAGGCCTTGTTCGTGTTCGTTCGTTAAGAAAATAAATGTGTTCACGAACGGTTCATGAACACTTACCGAACGAGATTTTATGTTCGTGTTCGTTCATTAAGGAAATCAGTGTGTTCGCGAACAGTTCACGAACACAAATAAATTTGGAGAACGCGACGAAGGATAAAGATAGATGGCCCAGAGAGTAGCACTCGAGCTTGAATCCCTTATTGTGGAACGGAGGTCGATCGTATTCGCCGATGTAAATAATGAGAAATGAAAGGGAAATGATGCATAAACAAGTTGAAAGTGGGTTTCCTAGTTTAATTGTTAGGGTAATAAAATAAATAAAAGTTTAATAATATAAAAAGTACAAATAAAATATAAGAAAGTACAAAGATCTTCAATTCAAACACAAGCATACGAATATAAACAAATGCAAATCAACCAATGTTCATGAACACGTTCACGAACACCTTACCGAACGTTCCCGAACACAATCGAACGAACGAGACCTCTGTTCATATTCGTTCATTTAACTAACCGAACGAAATTTCTTGTTCATGTTCGTTCGTTTATTAAACGAACGAACATAAACGAACTTCCCGTCGAACGGTTCACGAACTGTTCGCTGAACGTTCGGTTCGTTGCGCACGATGATTGGTGACACGTCAGTGACCTTATGTGCTTGTCTCCTGCACGGTTGCTCATCGTGAGACATTGTTGGACACAACCTGGCGTGCGCCAATTGGCCGCCTAATCTGACGTTCGTACCAATTGTACTACTTGAGCTGTCTCTTTGCTGGCAACTTGATGCTTGCGCCATGTAACTGAGAATGGCTTAATTATAAAATAAATCTGATTTGGGTATGGTTTCTTACGAGTGACCTGAACTTGCATCATGCAGCCGGCACAAGATTTGAGATCATACCCCTTCAATTATTATTGTGATAATAAGATTATTATTGTCATAATATACGATTTATTATTAATGCATATAATTAAAAAAGATTATTATTATGATAATATATTTTTATAATAATATTTAATACCATAATTGCTGATAGAGAAAGGAAAGTGTTTTCAGGCCCATATAGTCCGATCTAACACGTTTCAATAGGTTCTAGAAAATGGTACTAGTTTACAACCAAACGCATTTATTCAATAGGTTCTGGAAAATGGTACTAGTTTACAACCAAACGCGTTTAATTTTTTTTAATCAGAGACTTCACGACTTGTGATGAGTTGACTATAAAAGTGTACCCAAGTTAAAGTTGTGGAATGTTGGTTTGGGTTGATTTATTTAATTAATGAATGCGGCTTTAGCAGATTCTGACATTTGTTTTTATCACTATATCCTTCGCTACATGCTTCCAACATTTTTCTTATTGTCTAAAAGTTTCACACGGCCTCCTACCAACAAATGGTCTATAAAAGGTTAAGGGTAGCGCTGTAAGAGGACCCGGGGTGGAGCAATTTTAGCCCGTGATGAACATTTATAACGAGTGATACACCGGCGCCGGTCACCACCATCACGCGTTAACATTACAACTCGTGGCCACTATCACGCGTTGTATATTGAACTTGTTTGTTGTTTTGTGAATGAGTGAATGAATGGTATCTTGTACATTGTGCATTAATACTTGTACATTGGAATCCCATCACTAGTGATACCACCCCCCCTACATTTCTATCACTAGTGATAGAATATTGGTTGTGCACATGGCATGACTTGATTGGATAGTGGGAGTGATAGATTCTATCACTAGTGAACCACCCCTAGTCCCCTAAACAAACAAATCTCATGTGTAACTTAGAAAAGCTGAAGCTTGGCTCGTTTCGTGCTATGTATCTAAAGATAAGCTTGTTTATATCAAGTAATACACTCACATTAAATTAAATTAATAAAATGGTCATTTAGACTCACAAGCCTAGACAGGCCAGGTATATGAAATTTGAGCTCATATTTGTTAATTTAGACTCGAGCTCATTTAAGCTCAGTTTGATTCAAACTTTTATCGAGCTAATCTCGAGTAGTTCATGAGAGACTCAGTTTATTTATATCCCTAGTTCATAATAAAATAATATAAACTTGAATTGTATATATGTCAGACGCTTACCAGTTACCTCTACAAGACCCTTAAAAATATATTTTATCATGTTTAACTTCACATTTATTGTTTGGTGTGGAAATATGGTAAATATCTATATATGACTAAATGAAACAAACGATGTTTATGTGCTCACGTAAATGTGTAGCTTTGTTGATTATTTGATGCATAACATGACACTTTTTTCTAAAAACAAATAATAATATATAATATTAGTGGTCGGTATCTACAGTACCGGCCGACGATCATTTGGTCCAGGTGTCATATTTCAGGGCTGGCCCGAAGGGGGTGCGGGATGAGCGACGACTCAGGGCCCAAACCCTCCGAGAGCCCAAAAATTTATTTTTTTTAATAAAGTTAAGCTGTAGAACTTAGAATATATGAGTACTGAATTGGAAAATAACCTGATGAGGTGCATGGTCTGATGGTTCCTATTCCACTTTATTATTAAGCAGACCTTGTGTTCTAACTAATTTTGTGTTACATTAAATCAAAATGGGAATCATAGTTACTTCTCAAATCTAGTTTAAAAAGAATTATTTATGTTAATTTCTTAAAATATTATTAAATCTACAATTAATTTTGTGTGTTACAATTTTTTTATTAAAAAAAATCTTATTCTTTTCTTCAAGTCTGTGTATTTTCTAAATTAAATTTGGATAGGTTACGATAGTTTTACATGATCATAAATAACGATTTTTAAAGTTACGACGTAACTAGTCCGTATTTTCTTACCCTTACAACGTGTTTTCTTTCTATGTTTCGTTGTCCAAATACGCGTGTGATATGCTTTTTATCTACGTTTCCATGTAAAATAGCAGCCCGCCGCAACATGCCGGTGATTCCACAAATTTTTAATTCATTTTCTTATATTTAAAACTACTTTGTATATTCTTTTTAAAAAGTTTATATTTTATATATTTAAAACTTTTTTGTATATTCTTTCTAAAAAGTTTATATTTTTGGGACCCGTATTTTGTCTTCGCACAGGGCACACAAATTTCGAAGATTTTCGAAGACGCCCTGTCATATTTCATATTTCTATTAGGCCATGTAACATTTTTTTTTTCAGAGAATGGTTAACAGATGTGTTAGTTCATGGATTTGTAACGATGGCATGGATAGCAGAGAAGTTGGAGAGGAGAGAGGCCAGAAAGGTGGGGGTGGCCGATGGCTTCAAAGAGAGTGGTGCAATCCTAGATTTACAAATATAAAAAGGGGAAGATATGATGAACAGGCTGCAAGAATCGGTCGGGGCAAGGCCGGCCCGGAGGGGGTGTGGGGTGGGCGACGGCTCAGGGCCCAAACCCTCCGGGGGGCCGAAAATTTATTTTTTTTTAATAAATTTACGTTATAGAACTTAGAATATATAAGTACTGAATTGGAAATTGACATGATGAGGCGCATGGTATGGCGGTTCCCAAGTCACTTTATTAGCAAGCAAACCTTGGATTCTAATCCTGATAGCTTTATTTTTACTTGATTTTTTTAATTAATTTTGTGTGTTCCATTTTTTTATGAAAAAAGTCTTATTTTGTTTTTTTTTTCTTTCAACTCTGTGTATTTTCTAAATAAATTTGGATAGGTTATGATGGTTTTACATGACCGTAAATAACAATTTTTAAAGTTACGACCGTCGGGGTAGAGAAAATTGTCAACCAATCGCAACTTTGTCACCGCCACCCATGCTATTCTTTCGACCACCAAATACCTCCTAGAAAAAGACGCACCAAGGTTTTCTGGTTTAACGGGGCATTTGACGTCTAATTTTTAAGTATATTCGATAACCGCTAGTATACTCACGAAACACTAGGCCTGTAAACACACGTTTATTAACATAAACAACCGAACGAACATGAACACAATTTTTGTTCATTTAATTAAAAGAAAGAACATAAACACACGTTTTGTTCGTTCATTTATGTTCGTGAACGCCCATTTATGTCCGTTCATTTGTGTTCATTTATATTCGTTTATCATTGTTCATTTATGTTTGTTTCAATTAAATACATAAGTAGTTATATTTATATAAATGTTAACTATAAAAGGAACTTTTATTTGTAATTAGGCTTTCTATTAAAAAAAGGTTTTCTCATGGGATTTATCGTAGTTAATAAATAATTTATATAAAAAATTACTTTATATTCGTTTATGTTTAGTAAATAATGTTCATTTTATGTTGTTTATTGTTTATTATATTATGTTCATTTAAGTTTGTTTGTTTATGTTCTTTACGTTCGTGAACTGTTCATTTAGGTTTTAAATGAACACGAACATTACAATTTTCTTAATAAACGAACATGAACATAAAAAGGTGTTTGATTATATGTCCATGTTTGTCTTCGATTAAAGTAAAATAAACGAATATGAACATGCCTATGTTCGTGTTCGTTCGATTTCACAAGTTCTACTCCTCCTAATGGTCTTTGTATCACGAGGATTTCTTTCATGGTAGCGAATATTCATTTGCTTATTTCCTGACAATTCGTATGTTACACATGCATTGTTTGTTATGCATGTGGTTTCACTTCGAATTGTTGTTTTATCAATATTTCATATATTATTTCACTATACTCAATCTTTGCATTGTGATCTAGATGACCCGTATTATTGCAAAGTGTTGACTCCTTGGTATCGAGTCAACAGATTTCATGGAAAACTCATTTCCTTTTTGAGTTACATACATGGTTTTTCATTGTAACCATGTTGAAATTTTCTTGTTGATACATGTGTTCATTATTGAATTACGCCTAAACCAAGTTCAATTGTTTGAACTTGCTCGTAATATATATATATATATATATATATTCGATTCAAGGTCCTATATGATGGATTGAGGTCATCATATTCAAAATAATCCCAACAAGCACTTCATTTGTTTCGAACCATAATAGGCTTATTTGGTCTTCGACTTCATTGAATCATTTCTTTGATCACGATCACCTTGTGGTGACGTTTTCACAAATTCGAAGCTTGCGCTAATCTCAGTTGCACACATCATGTACTGATTTAATTAATTATTTATTTATATTAAATCCCCCTTGTTGATTTATCGTATTAAATCAGTCTTAATACAATTGTGCGTTAAGATAATGTACACAACTTCCTGTTACATCCTGGTGTACCTCTTAACGGTTCTTTCAGCGTCGATCGAACATTTTGCGATTATTCATTGCTTTTCATCGTCGATCGAAAACATTATATCGTTGTTTCATTATCAGTTGAAAATCCTATGAGATTTGTTTGGAACAAACATTCACATTTACTTCGTTGAGCCCTCATTTGATTTCAAACACGATGAGCTTGTTCGGTCACCGTCATTATTGAACTATTTCAATCACTACGATACCCTGTGGCGTCGGTATAAACTTGTAGCTTAGGTTACTCATGATCAATCGTTTCATGCAAAACTACGTGTGTATTTCGTTTGACACATCATTTAAATAGTCTTAATGCAACTATTAAGACGATGATACACCAGGTTCGGTCGTATTTCATTTCTGTGTATCATTGCAATTCAATAATGTCAACACGTTGATTTTATTCATTTAATGGTGTAAAGCTCCGCTTTTTCGTAACTTCCTAAATTAGAAAGCTTGTCTTGTAAATCTATTTTTGGAAGTTTGTTTCTTTCATAATTGAATATCGTTTTATCATCGTAAATCCAAGACTTTAATCATAATAAAACCCATCGTTTTATTTCAAATTTTTACCATTACTTATTCACTGTACTTGTACGTTTAATTCATTATACATTGTTACATCCTTCGTGATTCTTGTAAACGCATGCTAAGCTTTCGAATACGCATCTTACATACACAAGTTATACGTTTCCACGCATGTTTATACGTCCTTGATACTTAAATATACTTAATCATACTTATCCATACTTTTCATTAAGTTAAGGATGCTCTTAAACCCCTTAAAATATGTTTTTATTTCATAAAATACCCTTAAAATACATTAAAACCATCAAAAAGGAACTCCAGGGACCTAACTTGCCAAAACTCAAACTTCAACTCGGAGAACCAACCCGTCGCGTCGCACGACGGGGATTCCTGTTCGTGGTCGCGCAGCGTTACCACCTCAATCCCCCAGAAAGTTGTTTATGCTGCAACTATTGGTCATTTGTGTGTTAATTGTTGCGTTTTCTTCATTTATTACTCACCTAAACCAACCCTAATCACCTCCTACAAAACCCAACTTACTTCCACACTTTTTCCACTTTGCAAACTCATTAATCCTCACTCTAAACACTCCAAATCAGTAGCTAAATCTTAGATTAAACTCAGTTTCAAAGCAGGAACTTCTAAGTGCAAAAGTGAGTCAAAACTCATCTTTCTTCTATATTTCTTCACTTATTCTTCGTCAACAAAGTATGGAACACCTCTAGGATTGTTCTCACAAGGTTTTCCATGGAAATCCAAGGTGAAACATCCCATTTTTGAGGTCCAACTTTCTGTTTTGGAAGAAAACTTTGTTAAACATTCTTTAATCTTGTGTTTTAACCATACATTCCTATGTCCTTATGCCACTAATCAAGACTATGATTAAGTGTGCTTAAAAACAAGGTTGTAACATACAAACTCAGAGGTTTTAATCCTCTACGCTTTGTGTTTTAAAAGGGTTTTAACCCACAAGTGTTGAACAAGACTTGAGCTTGTGTATGTGTGATTACTTGGAAAGCTCGGGTTATCCTACTTATAATCCACACTTCACTTGATGATTTCTCTTAGTTAGTATGTACATTTCATTTCCTTATTGTTTATTCATGACCATCCTTGTTGTCTTATGACAACTTGTGCATTGGTGAATATACAAAAGAGGTTTTAAAATGGAAGATTTATCCCCCTACCTCTATGCATGACTTCTATGATAATCCTTGTTATAATGTTGGACTAAACTTATAATATATTATATGAAATACATAAACTACATATAATACATGTAAGAAACCGAACCCTTGATGATAACCAAATGGTTATTTGTCAAGTTACTAAGTTACATCACCTGAGTGCTTAGTTCCTGGTTACGATTCTAATGGGTATGAAACCCATGAAATCATTCTAAACCCCTATGGGTTTTGTAGTGTCAAAAACGAGTGTTAAGTACTAGATGATTATGTTCTTGTATACTTACTTTCGTACATTTTAAATTCCTAATTCCGACTTTAATCATTTCTTAAACTTCAATCCAAATGCATTCAACCTCCTAATCTCATTAACTCGTCAACACTTGGATAATCGGAAGACTTAGCAATTTTGTGAGTACACTTGACCCGTTTTACCTTTAAAACACTTTGGGTTGTAACATGTTATATACAAACTTCACTATCACACACTTAAACATGCTTTATATTCTCAATCCTATATACATGCTACTTGTTTACTTAGGTTCATGCTAGATTATACATGCTTTATGCCATTAACTTTGCTAAGCCCTAACATAACATATATAGCGCTATAGGAGTAGCACGCCGCCCGTCGGGGTCTTGTTAAGACTTTATTTATTCTTGAACGGTCTCGTCACTTTTGTGGCGAGGGATGCTAAATACTAGTGGACAGTTGGGTTTGACATATTGCGATGCATGCTAGTTACCTTGTTTACAAATTGTCATGTGGATTCGAGAAAATGCTTTTATACTTATGCTATATTTATACAAACCTTGTGTACTCGCCAATGCTTTCGCATTGACACTTTATTTTTAAACATGTTACAGATTTAGCGATTATGTTGTTGATGCATGGAACATAGTAGGATGCTTAGATACTCATTTTGAATTTTGTATACTTATTGTAATGTAAATTCTTCCATTTCAAGTTGTTGTAATTGTATCTTCCTTTCCATGTTGTAATCGAATTCTTATAGCAATAAAATGAAATTCATTATTTAGATACATGTCGCAAATTCTAGTGTTATGTGTAATGAGCAATCTATCTTCGTCTCACTCCGATGTTTCCGCCATCGGTTGGGGTGTGACAGATTGTTATCAGAGCCATAACTATAGGGAATTAGGAAAATTGCTATGCTTTTGACCTAGTCTATAGTTATGTACCAAATTCTACCATACTTGATTCATATGCTAATTTCTTGAAACGTCTCTTATGTGTTAATTTCTTGAAATGCTTTACGTGTTCATACTTGATTTATTATTTCAAACATACGCCTTTCCTAAGGCACCCTACTCGACTATACTAAACTCGAAAACACTCTTATCATACGAACGAGACAACTTCACCAAAATAGGCGTGAAACCCACAATTTGGTGAACGACTCTCAATCTACCTATTCTTTTTACATAATATTCGCCATCAAGTTAGGAGTGAAATCCTCACCTTGATGTAGAATTTCCATCTCAAATTCTAATGGACCCTCCTCGTCAAAGTGTCAAAGTTAAATTTTGACCCGAGGAGTACCAACCACACCTAGGGTACGAAATCGTCAAGTTAGGGGTGAAACCCGCATCTTGTCGACTAGTCCCACTCCTTGATTTTCAAAACTCCCACCAAGTCTCGAATCTTCGATTGAGTTGGAACATGTAGTAACTGGAAGGGTGAATACTGTTACCCGAAATTTCGGCGAGAGTATTCCACCTATAAGGCCAAAGCATGTTTCTCAAATTCAAAAGAATTTTCGACCACTTTGATTTAGTCAAAGTTCCATTTTGGAACAATCTAAGTTTTAATCAAACCTATGTTTTACTATTATCAATCTTATACGATGCAATCCTCTTTTTTCAAATTTGAATTTCTTTCGAGATTATTTTTATACACACCTCATACTAAATCTTTTCATACACTTATACGTATTTCACATGCATGATTTCAAAAATGTCACCAATTAGATTTACATTTCTTATAACCCCAAAAAATGGAGGCCTATCATCGAGATAGGAGTGTTTCTTTACCTTGATGATTAACTCCGCTCCTTCTTTTCTTAACACGACCTCACCAACGGGTTAGGGGTGATTCCCTTACCTAGGTGATCGTTACCAAAATTTTCTTCAAAGAGACTTTATTATACAAATGCGATCAAGTGTTACACCTAAATTGTAACACCCCGTGTTTTCCAAAAGTCAAAGTCAAAGTCAAGTGTTGACTGTTATTGGAAATAAAGATTAATTTCATTTTAGTTTCATTTTGATTTTCATATTATTTGGAGTAAGTGTTGTATAATCAAACTAATCGGCCGATAATCGAACTGTGAATCAACGACCGACTGTGAATGATAGGAAGTAACAATGCAATAAAGCTAGTCAATCAATAATCAAGCTAATCAAATCAATCATCGAACTCAAGTGTGGGAATTTTAATGCTTTTATACGTGTGTGTGTGCCTTATGTGTTACTTGTGCATGTTTACTTTTGTGTTAAAGTGTGTGGTGAATCAATCAAATCAATCAAGACTCAAAGGTGAATCAAACTCAATGGAAATCAAACCCGAAATGGTTGTAAGGATGCTCGTATGTTAGATATAGTAGTTGAGACTAAAAGTAATTTGATTAGGAATTCTATCATTCTCAAATCATCGTTCACCGAAGTCGAAATACCAAAAATCGTCGCGAAACACTCAAAAACCTGGCAAGCCGATCGAACAGGGCAACCTGATCGAACAGGCTAGCCGATCGAACAGGCTGTTCGATCGGACAGCTGCTCGATCAGGGATGCTGTTCGATCAGCTGACCCTTTCCACTTTTGGAAGCCTATAAATAGGGCTGTCCTTGTCAAACTTTCCACTTTTGGAAAAGCTCTGACCGACCAGCCTCTTCTTCTCACTAAATCTCAGATTTCTCTCAAACCGGTAAGTATTTCGCTCTAATCTTTGTACGTTTTTTATCCTTGATCGATTCTCCATCTTTCTATCTTTCAAAACTTGGATTTCATCCATGAAATCACCAAGATCTAGGTGTTCTTGGGTGATGTCATCATGTGTTCTTCAAGAACACTAAGTTTTGACATCATTCCACCATGAATAACTTAGATCTAACCGATTTCCACATAAATAACCTAAAATCTACCAAAGATCTTAACATTTCACGGTGGAAAAGGATTGGAAGATGGGTTTTCATCTATCTTTCAACTCTTTTACGCTCAAAAAGGTGAAAACGAGACTTGAACCGATTTACAAATCAATCTAAACAAACACATGGTTCAAGATTCGGGTTCCACCGGGAGATATACCGATTTCGGGTTAAATGTTAAACTTAAGTTCCAAACCGCCTCTGGCCGAGCTTGGGTGATTCCTGCTCGAGTCAGTAGACTAAGTAGGGACTTCAGCTTTGTGGTTCAACTCGTAGTCAAAATATCTCTAAAACATCAACAATTAACGGGAAGAAACAAGTGTTAAGTGATAGGTTAACCGAATCGAGAAGCTGGCCGAACGGCTAGGCTGTTCGATCGAACAGCCCAACCGAACGACTATGCCAGCCGATCGACTAGGCTAACCGATCGACTAGCACTTAGTCCCACAAACTCATGAAGTGTAGTATTGACGAGGTACTGTTCGATCGACTACGCCACTCGATTGTAATCATTACTGCTCGAATCATGAGATACTATACTTCAAAACACTTAGACTTTTCGAAACATTGGAATGTCACCCGATCGAGCATGCCAACCGATCGAGTGACATATTTGAAAACAACGAAGTGCTAGCCGATCGGTTGGGCTAACCGATCGAACAGCTGTTCGATCGGCCAACTTGAAGGGTAGTACAAACCATCATACACAAACACATCCTTCTCATCAAAGGAAGAAACAATCCACTTGAAAGAACCAGCCGATCGAGCCAGCCGGCCGATCGAATGGATGTTCGAACGGACTTTCAAACCAATCGAACAGCCCACTCGATCGAACTGCTGTCCGATCGAATGGCCTACTCGATCCAAGTACATTGTTTACTTTTTCCGCGTTACTCATCGTTGTGTCATCGAACTATTCAGGCTAACCTATTCTCAGTGCTCCTTTCAATCCACAACCAACCACTGTGAGTATACTCGATCCCTTTTTGCTTTCAGCACTTTTGGGTGTTACATACGTAATCTATCAAATTCACGAACAACACAAACTATTTGAACGCTAACCTACATGCATGTATTACTTGTCTAAATGATTGCTGTTTATTATGTTTACACGTGGAGTGCTATCTACCTGCTTTAGCAACGTAGTACTATAGTTTGGACTCAGCGCCCGTTCACACGGGGGTTGCTAAGGACAATTACTTGCATGGATTACAGTGGTAATCATGTATTGCGAACTGTCTCGGACAGTCAACTTGAAGTCGTTGGTATCGATGGTCCCATGTTGATAATTTACATGCATCGTTTGCCCTTGTGTACGTGCTTGGTTATGCGTAAACTTTCGAACTCTATATGCTATATCAAACTTGTGTACTCACCTTTACATTATATGTATTGACTTTTATTTTAACGTATGTGACAGGTGTTTAAGCTACTAGCGTGCTAGGGAAGCGAGGCAATAATAAGCTTCTAGGAGCCTGTGACCTTAGGACAGTGTCCACATACCTGCTCCAGGGTCATAATTATCTGTAGATCTTGTACTGGCACCTGTAGTCAGTAAGATCCACAGTTAGCCGTCTAGAAGTCTTAAAACAATATTTAAATTCGGTCTGTAATAATTAAGAATTTGAGTTGTCGGAACAGTTCCCATATTGTTTAGTTGATTTCTATGATAACTTGTTATTATTTGGGACACGGTATGGGACGTGTTATATAACTGAATTGTATGATAGTTGTTGTGGAAACTTCTGAACAATCTGTTTCGCTCAGTGCCGCGCCCCGATGATTCCGCCATCGGTTGGGGTGTGACAGATTGGTATCAGAGCCATAACTATAGGGAATTAGGTTAGACACGATCTAGTCCGGATCGCTGTCTTAGAGACCTAGACTATAGTTAGGAACCAAGAGACCAAGTTTATGTGCTTATTTTATGTTGTTCCTTCTGTTCTATCATTACATCCGAACTCCGAGCCAAATTTTGTAATTTGGACGGGATTAGGAGTGAAACCCGCAAATTCCTGCCTAAATTACGAATTTTTGCCAATTATTTTGTGCGATTTTCTATCAACAAACAGGGGAGAATTATACCAAATCAGGGCTGAAACCCGTAATTTGATGAAAACTTTCCTCTAAATTTTTCTTAAAACAAGTAAGAAATTGCTGAGCTAGGGGTGAAACCCTAACCTTGGCAGTTATTCCGACTTTATTTTATCTCGCCAAGGCAATTGACGGACTCCAATGACCTGAACTCACGAGCATGGCCTAGAATGCGCATGCATAATGCCCAAGAATCGAGGCAGAAACATGTCCCCTAGAGTCGAAAGTGACGACAAGTCAACTGTGAATAGTTAAATTGCCATGGTTAGTCAAAGTCTAGTAGCCGCAGACAATCCATTTTCCGATTTTGAGTGTTGCTTTGTTGATTTTATATGATTTACCTGTTTACGTGTTTTAAGATTTGTTGGTTACTCCATTTGTTATCAATCTGCGTGACTTTTGTTGCTATCCTATCTCGATTCGAATCCCTGTTGATGTGATCTAAACGAAACCAATATACTATGCTACACTACACCATACTATGCTGCTCGACGTATTGAACGTGACCGCTATATTCAAAACTTAGAGGCGGTTAGGAAACTAAGTGTGCTACTACGTACTGTTAGGAGGAATTACGTGACATTAATTGCCTCTGTGATAAAACTTCGTACGTGTTTAGGAAATTAAGTGCTCTATTTGCTTAATTGCTTATGTGCTTTAAATTGCTTCTGTGCTTATGTGCTTCTATGATTATGTGCTTATGTGTTTATATGTGTTACGTGACGTGAGATGCGACGTGATTCTAAGCTTTAGTAAACTAAGACGTGCGAGATTCGAATTCGTTGTGTTGAGTCCTATGGCGATGACTATTGCAGACCATGTCGTCATCATCAAGAATTCGCCAAAACCTTACCCGTCAGGAAAAGAGAGACCGACGTCTCGCCAAGCTCATCTCAAGGTCTGTAGCAAAAGCTGTCAGTGAGGTGTACGAGAACACTAGCAAGTCGTCGGAAGAATCCCGAACCCTCACTGAACCCAGCAAAACTCCGTTCAGTTTCAAGCAATTTAAGGCATGTGGACCGAAGGAGTTCACCGGTGAAGAGGGCCCTACAGGCTTATTTCACTGGTTTGACTCTGTGGAAGTTACCCTTCGTCAAAGCGGGTGCCCGGATCATCTTCGAACTCTCAATGCTACCGATGTCTTCCAGTCGCGGGCATTGGACTGGTGGACAGCCGAAAGGAATAAGCGCGGGAACGACGCTGCCTACGAGCTGACGTGGGAGGAACTGAAGGCTATCATGCTGGACGAGTTCTGTCCTCCCCACGAACGCCAAAAGTTGGAGGATGAGTTCTGGACCATCAAGCAGAAGGAGGGCGACAACGCTGGTCTCACCGCCCGTTTCAAACAACTGAGCATTATCTGTCCAGACCAGGTCAAGACTCCCGAGATGACCATCAAGAAATACATCCGTGCGCTTCCGGATTGTGTTGCAGATTATGTGTTCGCCGCCAAACCCGCGTCAATCGAGGAAACCTACCTACTCGCTGCCGAGATTAATGACAAGCGAGTTAAGGCTGGTGTCTGGGATAAGCCATCCAAGTCGTTGCATCAAGTTACTGCCGCATCAACCGACAACCCTACTGCTCAAGCCTCCAAGTCCTCGAGAAGAAGAAAGAAGAACAAGAGTTGTGCCGCCGCAACCAATGCTGCTCCTCTTCAGTCAGTACCGCCACAACAGCAACAACCACAGCGCACTGCGCCAGTGATCAATGCGCCGCCGGCGAAGCGTGCGTACACCGGCCCCCACCCACTCTGTGCTACATGTTCTTATCATCACCCGGTGGGTGTGGCCTGCCGTTACTGTGCCCACTGCAACGTTTACGGGCATTTCACTGCGAATTGCCGCTATGGTCCTCGTCAAACGCAAGCTCAAGCCGCTGTTAACCAAGCCCTGCTACCTGCCCCTCAAGCTCCTCAAGCTGCACAGGCCCCGGCAAACAATGTTCGGACCTGCTTTGCATGTGGTGACCCTAACCACTTCGCAAACCGGTGCCCGAACAGAGTGGTGAAACAAGAAGCTCAACAACCCCAGCAACAACAACAGCAGCCTCAACAACAAGCCGCTCACGCCAGAACTTTCAACATCAACGCACGCCAGGCTCAAGCTGATAACAACGTGGTCAATGGTACGTTCCTTGTGAATGGCATATATGCATCATGTTTGTTTGATACTGGAGCCGATAACTGCTTTGTGTCATTTGAATTTGAGAAGCTTCTTAGACGTAAGCGCTCTTACCTTTCGTCACCCTTCGAAGTAGAAGTCGCTACCGGAAGAACCATTGCTGTCAATTCTGTGCTCCGTGATTGTACCCTCAAGCTCAACAATCATATATTTCCGATTAATCTCATCCCAATGCAGCTCGGAAGTTTCGATGTCATAGTAGGCATGGACTTTCTTCGTGAAAACCGTGCTGAAGTTGTGTGTTCCGATAAGATGATTCGTTTTGTGCTAGCTAGTGGTGACATTCTATGTGTTTATGGTGAAACTACTGCAAAAGATCTCAAGCTCATGTCCTGTCTTCAAGCTCGCAAATATCTCCGCAAGGAATATCGAGCCTTCTTGGCCAACATTGTTGTAGCAGAGACGGACAAGAAAAGGAAGGTTGAAGTCAAGGATGTTCCTGTTGTCCGAGAATTTCCTCAGGTGTTCCCTGATGATCTTCCTGGATTACCTCCAAGCCGTGATATCGACTTTCGAATCGACCTTATTCCAGGAGCCAACCCAGTGGCCAAAGCTCCGTATCGACTCGCTCCATCTGAGATGCGAGAACTCTCAAACCAACTCCAAGAGTTACTTGAAAAAGGCTTCATTCGCCCGAGCACTTCTCCATGGGGCGCACCAGTCCTTTTCGTCAAAAAGAAGGACGGGTCGTTCCGAATGTGCATCGATTACCGGGAATTGAACAAGCTGACCATCAAGAACCGATACCCCTTACCAAGAATCGATGATCTGTTTGACCAATTACAAGGTGCTCAGTGTTTCTCCAAGATTGATCTACGTTCAGGCTACCATCAGTTGCGGATTCAAGAGGAAGACATACCCAAAACCGCTTTTCGAACCCGATACGGCCACTACGAATTTGTTGTCATGCCTTTTGGTTTGACCAACGCACCCGCGGTCTTTATGGATCTGATGAATCGCGTGTGTAAACCGTTCTTAGACCGTTTCGTCATTGTATTTATCGACGATGTCCTGATCTATTCCAGATCGAGGGCCGAACATGCGCAACATTTGTGATTGGTTCTCGAGTTGCTTCAGGGAAACCAACTCTACGCCAAATTCTCCAAGTGTGAGTTCTGGTTGGAGGAGGTTCAATTTCTGGGTCACATTGTAAATAGTCGAGGTATACACGTTGATCCTGCAAAGATTGAGGCAGTCAAGGGATGGGTTACGCCAAAGAATCCGTCGGAAGTTCGCTCTTTTCTCGGATTAGCAGGTTACTACCGGCGATTCATCGAAGGATTCTCAAAGATTGCTGTACCGCTTACCTCCCTTACTCATAAAGACAAGCCTTTTGTGTGGGGAACCGCGCAGGAGACTGCTTTCCAAACCCTCAAACACATGCTGTGCCATGCACCAGTTCTTACACTGCCGGACGGAAGCGATGACTTCGTTGTCTATTGTGATGCTTCAAACCTTGGACTTGGCTGTGTTCTCATGCAACGAGACAAGGTTATAGCTTACGCATCTCGACAGCTCAAAATCCACGAGAAGAACTATACAACCCATGACCTTGAGCTAGGCGCAGTTGTCTTTGCCTTAAAGATTTGGCGACACTACCTGTATGGTACAAAGTGTACGATCTTCACCGATCACAGGAGCCTACAACATATCTTTAACCAGAGAGAACTCAATATGCGTCAACGCCGATGGGTAGAACTCCTCAACGATTACGACTGTGAGATCCGTTATCACCCAGGCAAGGCGAATGTAGTTGCAGACGCCCTCAGCAGAAAGAATTACGTGATAGGTGTTCGAAACATCCAGGCTCAGTATAACCTCGAAGCTCTCATCCGTGAAGCACAACACGCTTGCTTTAACGAGCGTACGTTGAAGAAAGAACGAATCTATCACGATGGAACTCAGCTCGTGAGCAAAGCCAACGGGATATTCTATTATCTGGACCGAATCTGGGTTCCGAGGAGGACAGATTTGCGAAAGATCATCATGAACGAAGCCCACAAATCCCGATATTCCATTCATCCCGGTGCGGACAAAATGTACCAGGACCTTCGCTACAAGTACTGGTGGCCTGGGATGAAAAGGGATATTGCTCTATATGTTGGTAGCTGTTTAACTTGTGCAAGAGTCAAGGCTGAACACCAAAGACCTTCAGGCTTACTCGAACAACCGCCGATACCCGTATGGAAGTGGGAAAGCATAGCTATGGATTTCATAACTAAGCTTCCGACCACGCCATCAGGTCACGACAGTATTTGGGTTATAGTCGACCGTCTAACCAAATCAGCCCACTTTCTGCCAATACGAGAAGACTATAAGGTGGCCAAGCTAGCCCAAATCTACACCGACGAGATCATTAAGAATCATGGTACGCCTCGAGACATCATTTCTGATCGCGATGCTCGGTTTACATCGAGATTGTGGGAAACTTTTCAAGCAGCTCTTGGTACGACGCTGAATTTGAGTACCGCATTCCACCCGCAAACCGACGGGCAGACTGAAAGAACGATTCGTACTATTGAAGACATGCTCCGTGCGTGTGTTATCGATTTTGGTGGTAGTTGGAGCAAACACCTACCGTTGGTCGAATTTTCGTACAATAATAGCTATCACTCCAGCATCGAAATGGCACCTTTCGAAGCCTTGTATGGTAGGAGATGTCGCTCGCCTATTGTATGGCACGAGGTCGGTCATTCACAATTGACTGGGCCCGAGATTCTGCAAGAAACGACTGACAAGATCCACCAGATAAGGGAAAATTTGGTGAAGGCCCGGGACAGACAAAAGATGTACGCCGATAAACGACGCAGGCCCCGCGAATTTGCAGTTGGCGACTACGTGCTCCTAAAGGTATCGCCTTGGAAGGGAGTAGTCCGATTCGGCAAAAGAGGGAAACTTGCGCCCCGATTTGTTGGACCTTTTAAGATTCTGGAAAGGATCGGTAAGGTTGCCTACAAACTCGAATTACCGGAGGAACTCAGCAATGTCCACCCGACTTTCCATATTTCAAACCTTCGAAAGTGCGTAGCCGACCACGACGCAATAATACCACTCGACGATCTTCAGGTCAATGAGACGCTACACTTCGTGGAAAAGCCTGTCGAAATCATGGACCGACAGACCAAGCAACTCAGACGCTCTCGCATTCCTATTGTAAAGGTACGATGGGAAGGCAAACGAGGCGCGGAGTTCACTTGGGAACTCGAAAGTGACATGAAGGCCAAGTACCCGCAGTTATTCAGATAGATCTGAAGCATCAAATTGGTGAAATCACACGGCGATGTACGGTTCTCGGCCTAATTTCGGGACGAAATTCCCTAAAGGAGGGGAGACTGTAACACCCCGTGTTTTCCAAAAGTCAAAGTCAAAGTCAAGTGTTGACTGTTATTGGAAATAAAGATTAATTTCATTTTAGTTTCATTTTGATTTTCATATTATTTGGAGTAAGTGTTGTATAATCAAACTAATCGGCCGATAATCGAACTGTGAATCAACGACCGACTGTGAATGATAGGAAGTAACAATGCAATAAAGCTAGTCAATCAATAATCAAGCTAATCAAATCAATCATCGAACTCAAGTGTGGGAATTTTAATGCTTTTATACGTGTGTGTGTGCCTTATGTGTTACTTGTGCATGTTTACTTTTGTGTTAAAGTGTGTGGTGAATCAATCAAATCAATCAAGACTCAAAGGTGAATCAAACTCAATGGAAATCAAACCCGAAATGGTTGTAAGGATGCTCGTATGTTAGATATAGTAGTTGAGACTAAAAGTAATTTGATTAGGAATTCTATCATTCTCAAATCATCGTTCACCGAAGTCGAAATACCAAAAATCGTCGCGAAACACTCAAAAACCCGGCAAGCCGATCGAACAGGGCAACCTGATCGAACAGGCTAGCCGATCGAACAGGCTGTTCGATCGGACAGCTGCTCGATCAGGGATGCTGTTCGATCAGCTGACCCTTTCCACTTTTGGAAGCCTATAAATAGGGCTGTCCTTGTCAAACTTTCCACTTTTGGAAAAGCTCTGACCGACCAGCCTCTTCTTCTCACTAAATCTCAGATTTCTCTCAAACCGGTAAGTATTTCGCTCTAATCTTTGTACGTTTTTGATCCTTGATCGATTCTCCATCTTTCTATCTTTCAAAACTTGGATTTCATCCATGAAATCACCAAGATCTAGGTGTTCTTGGGTGATGTCATCATGTGTTCTTCAAGAACACTAAGTTTTGACATCATTCCACCATGAATAACTTAGATCTAACCGATTTCCACATAAATAACCTAAAATCTACCAAAGATCTTAACATTTCACGGTGGAAAAGGATTGGAAGATGGGTTTTCATCTATCTTTCAACTCTTTTACGCTCAAAAAGGTGAAAACGAGACTTGAACCGATTTACAAATCAATCTAAACAAACACATGGTTCAAGATTCGGGTTCCACCGGGAGATATACCGATTTCGGGTTAAATGTTAAACTTAAGTTCCAAACCGCCCCTGGCCGAGCTTGGGTGATTCCTGCTCGAGTCAGTAGACTAAGTAGGGACTTCAGCTTTGTGGTTCAACTCGTAGTCAAAATATCTCTAAAACATCAACAATTAACGGGAAGAAACAAGTGTTAAGTGATAGGTTAACCGAATCGAGAAGCTGGCCGAACGGCTAGGCTGTTCGATCGAACAGCCCAACCGAACGACTATGCCAGCCGATCGACTAGGCTAACCGATCGACTAGCACTTAGTCCCACAAACTCATGAAGTGTAGTATTGACGAGGTACTGTTCGATCGACTACGCCACTCGATTGTAATCATTACTGCTCGAATCATGAGATACTATACTTCAAAACACTTAGACTTTTCGAAACATTGGAATGTCACCCGATCGAGCATGCCAACCGATCGAGTGACATATTTGAAAACAACGAAGTGCTAGCCGATCGGTTGGGCTAACCGATCGAACAGCTGTTCGATCGGCCAACTTGAAGGGTAGTACAAACCATCATACACAAACACATCCTTCTCATCAAAGGAAGAAACAATCCACTTGAAAGAACCAGCCGATCGAGCCAGCCGGCCGATCGAATGGATGTTCGAACGGACTTTCAAACCAATCGAACAGCCCACTCGATCGAACTGCTGTCCGATCGAATGGCCTACTCGATCCAAGTACATTGTTTACTTTTTCCGCGTTACTCATCGTTGTGTCATCGAACTATTCAGGCTAACCTATTCTCAGTGCTCCTTTCAATCCACAACCAACCACTGTGAGTATACTCGATCCCTTTTTGCTTTCAGCACTTTTGGGTGTTACATACGTAATCTATCAAATTCACGAACAACACAAACTATTTGAACGCTAACCTACATGCATGTATTACTTGTCTAAATGATTGCTGTTTATTATGTTTACACGTGGAGTGCTATCTACCTGCTTTAGCAACGTAGTACTATAGTTTGGACTCAGCGCCCGTTCACACGGGGGTTGCTAAGGACAATTACTTGCATGGATTACAGTGGTAATCATGTATTGCGAACTGTCTCGGACAGTCAACTTGAAGTCGTTGGTATCGATGGTCCCATGTTGATAATTTACATGCATCGTTTGCCCTTGTGTACGTGCTTGGTTATGCGTAAACTTTCGAACTCTATATGCTATATCAAACTTGTGTACTCACCTTTACATTATATGTATTGACTTTTATTTTAACGTATGTGACAGGTGTTTAAGCTACTAGCGTGCTAGGGAAGCGAGGCAATAATAAGCTTCTAGGAGCCTGTGACCTTAGGACAGTGTCCACATACCTGCTCCAGGGTCATAATTATCTGTAGATCTTGTACTGGCACCTGTAGTCAGTAAGATCCACAGTTAGCCGTCTAGAAGTCTTAAAACAATATTTAAATTCGGTCTGTAATAATTAAGAATTTGAGTTGTCGGAACAGTTCCCATATTGTTTAGTTGATTTCTATGATAACTTGTTATTATTTGGGACACGGTATGGGACGTGTTATATAACTGAATTGTATGATAGTTGTTGTGGAAACTTCTGAACAATCTGTTTCGCTCAGTGCCGCGCCCCGATGATTCCGCCATCGGTTGGGGTGTGACATAAATCGTATATCATTTGTCAAAATCCCTACCTATGCGAATTTCAAATTTATTGTTTTATTAAACGTACAATTCTTAATCATACCATAAACGTTTTGTTTCCCGATTTTCAAAAACTTTGACAAAATGCTACCCATCAACTTAATCGGCCTAATGAATGTCCTGCCCACAAATTTCATGTTTAACGTAATCACTAAAACACGCTCACGTTATATCATTATACCAAGGACTTTCATTCTCGATCGGAAATTAAACCAACCTATCTCACATTCCTATAAGATCTTATAGATATTATAGGATCGTTTTACCAAAACTCCTTCCACAATTAATAAATCATGTTGATCACTAAGTTCATTATGCTAAATTTCTTTTTTTAGAAACAACATTTTCACGAGAACTTCCAAATTCCAAATTTCTTATTTTAATGCGAGATCCTTTAAAACGATGCAAACTTACTATTTTCAAAAGCCTTTTTATACACCGCTCAATACGTCATTTCAATTTCAAAACGCGTGGGCAAGGGAACTTTATAGGACCGACCATTTTCGACTTACATAAATTCTTCTAAAACAAGAGTAGCATTTCCGCTCTTTACAAAATATGTCACGCATAACCAATAAGTACTTCATATTCTTTTTACATTCTCAAACTAAATTCTACATTCCAAAACAAACTCAAATCTATTTTGTTTCAATAAACTCAATGTTTTGCACAAACAACTATACATGCATATCATCGTACATGTTTTTAATCATCATCTCACAACAATTTCACTTATATCGTTCATTGTTACATACTCAAAACTCCTCATTCGTTTTATATGCTTAAATTCATTGTATTCAATTCATA
The DNA here is from genome assembly GCF_002127325.2 of Helianthus annuus. Lineage (NCBI taxonomy): Eukaryota > Viridiplantae > Streptophyta > Magnoliopsida > Asterales > Asteraceae > Helianthus > Helianthus annuus. Next base: position 161,110,996 of record NC_035442.2, read on the forward strand.
CCATACACTCAATCGTCGTCATTTATGCCTATACTTATATTCATACTGATGCACATCTTCATATTCATAATCATACATTTTGTGCTTGTACTTATACTTATATTCATATTCATAATCATACGTTTTGTGTTTATACTTATACTCATACGCGTACTTTTATTCATACTCATATTCATACATTCGTACCTACGCGTGAGCGTAACCTGAGGGGTTCACTTACGTTGGTCACCTGCATGCTCACACATAACGTGCTTAAATACTACATTCTTATACGCACACATTCTTATTTTTTTTCAAAATTTATATGTACCCTGATTCGTACACAACTAGTACAAGCTATGTGGATCGTGCGACGATCAAAATAATCGCGGGTGCACACAGGATTATACTGATAGGCACATGAGAACCATAGAGTGTACTACTATGTATGGTAAGACATGGAACGTAACATGACACCAAATAACGAAACGGACGTAACATGGTTAAAACATGGTGGATACGCCGCTGGTACTTCCTATATATAAGTGTTTTCACCATGTTACCAAACTTTTGTAAAATGTGCCATGAGAAATTCGGTGTTTTGCGGACCTAATTAGACCCGATACAAACTTTAACAACTCACAAATGTATTGCTAAACGCACGAAATCCGATTATCCACGACGAGACCTCACCCTTAACACAACGTTTTCGTTTGTCCAATACACATACCATTCTTATACTCGCATTCATTACTAGATCAATCGTTCACTCTCGTACCTCCGTTATTCCCAGCTATTCTCTGCCTTTTTTTATACAAACCTCGTTTGCAATCAATCAGTTTAAACATTCGGATCCTAAAATATTTTCTTGCTTTTGAAACTATATTCCATTCTTGTTTATGTGTAAACACACTTAGTTGGCCGTGACCTCGAAAATCGTCTTATTTAAAATACCAAACCTTCTCGTTTCTCGTCAATAATCAATTTTCTACGAACATGTGACTTAATGTTACCTTTTTTTTAAACCAATGAAACTTTTTCTACAACCTACAATGCGGCCACACCTTTCATCAAAATACATACTGTTTTATACGAAAGCTTCCTTCTTAGGTAACACATTTTAAAATACCTCATCATTGAGTTATTCAAACTCATTTAAACACACATCGTCTATGCACACACATGCACGATTTACTTATGCCTAATGCCTCAAATCATTTTAGTCAAACAACCTCTTTTTACAAACCTAGCTTCTCGTTCCTCAAATTTTCATACTTTTCAACGCGTTTTCCAAACTTCCAAGTCTTGATTTTAGACAATCATTTTCTTAGCCAAAGTGCCTTTTTCAAAGTCCTCATATGGAATAAATTTCGGGACGAAATTTTCTAAAGGATGGGAGACTGTAACGCTCCGTTTTTCGTAACTTACTAAATTAGAATGCATGTCTTGCAAATCTATTTTTGGAAGTTTGTTTCCTTCATAATCGAATATTGTTTTATCATCGTAAATCCAAGACTTTAATCGTAATAAAACCCATCGTTTTATTTCAAATTTTTACCATTACTTATTCACTGTACTTGTACGTTTAATTCATTATATATTGTTACATCCTTCGTGATTCTTGTAAACGCATGCTAAGCTTTCGAATACGCATCTTACATACTCAAGTTATACGTTTCCACGCATGTTTATACGTCCTTGACACTTACATATACTTAATCATACTTGTCCATACTTGTCATTAAGTTAAGGATGCTTGAAAACCCGTTTAAATATGTTTTTATTTCATAAAATACCCTTAAAATACATTAAAACCATCAAAAAGGAACTTCAAGGACCTAACTTGCCAAAACTCAAACTTCTACTCATCCTAACGGTCTTTGTATCACGAGGATTTCTTTCATGGTAGCGAATACTCATTTGCTTATTTGTTGACAATTCGTATGTTACACATACATTGTTTGTTACGCATGTGGTTTCACTTCGAATAGTTGTTTTATCAACATTTCATATATTATTTCGTTATACTCAATCTTTGCATTGTGATCTAGATGACCCGTTTTATTGCAAAGTGTTGACTCCTTGGTATCGAGTCAACAGATTTCATGGAAAACTCCTTTCCTTTTAGAGTTACATACATGGTTTTTCGTTGTAACCATGTCGAAATTTTCTTGTTGATACATGTGTTCATTATTGAATTACGCCTAAACCAAGTTCAATTGTTTGAACTTGCTCGTAATATATATATATATATATATATATATATATATATATATATATATATATGTATATATATATATATATATCCGATTCAAGGTCCTATATGATGGATTGAGGTCATCATATTCGAAATAATCCCAACAAGCACTTCATTTGTTTCGAACCATAACAGGCTTGTTTGGTCTTCGACTTCATTGAATCGTTTCTTTGATCACGATCACTTTGTGGTGACGTTTTAACAAATTCGAAGCTTGCGCTAATCTCAGTTGCACACATCATGTATGGAATTAATTATTTATTTATTTATTTATATTAAATCCCCCTTATTGATTTATCGTATTAAATCAGTCTTAATACAATTGTGTGTCAAGATAATGGACACATATTCATGTTACATCCCGGTGTACTTCTTAACGGTTCTTTCAGCGTCGATCGAACATTTTGCGATTATTCATTTCTTTTCATCGTCGATCGAAAACATTATATAGTTGTCTCATTATTAGTTGAAAATCCTATGAGATTTGTTTGGAACAAACATTCACATTTACTTCGTTGAGCCCTCATTTGATTTCAAACACGGTGAACTTGTTCAGTCACTGCTATTATTGAATTATTTCAATCACTACAACACCCTGTGACGTTGGTATAAACTTGTAGCTTGGGCTACTCATGATCAATCGTTTCATGCAAAACTACGTGTGTATTTCGTTTGACACATCATTTAAATAGTCTTAATGCAACTATGTATTAAGACGATGATACACCAGGTTTGGTTGTATTTCATTTCGGTGTATCATTGCAATTCAATAATATCAACACATTAATTTTATTCATTTAATGGCTCGATAGTTGACAAATCATTTTCATGTTTCTATATCATTTGAGATTGTTAATTCTGAGTTTCAACTATACAACAACCAACGCAAGATTCCGTTGGTAGTAAATTTTATTGTTTCAAAATTTAGTTGCGAATTATGAACGTTAATTTGGAATTCTATTGGTCGAAATTCCTCTTTTATTGGACCCCTGTAAACCGAGTCACATTGGTGATTATATCATTGTACATTGTTCACTTGGCATCAATTTCTGAAACATATCCAATTGAACCGTTGGGTTCTTATAATTTGGTATGTCCTTGCATTCACGTAATTTGAATGAGTCTTGATTCAATTAAGTGGTTATTCACTTTGGCATTATATGGACTTACCTATGAAACGTCACAACTCTGAGGAGATTACATAGTCCAAATTTCGAGGACGAAATTTGTGTAACAGTGGAGAATGTGACAAACGGTAATTTACGCCTCTTAATTACGTGATTAACAAACGTTTAAGGCGATAATTAATAGTGTTTAAGGCACGAATTAAGTTAATTAGGCTTTTGGAATGCCTAGGAACGCCAATCTAACTTTACATTGCGTGTATGGTGATTTTCAGAAAATCTACTGAATGACAATGTCACACCCCAACCGATGGCGGAAACATCAGGGCGCGGCACTAAGCGAATCAGATTGCACAAGAGAATCCACAACACTAATAGTTTCAATACAAATTAATTCAAAATTCATAAAATTGTCTAAAATGTCAAACATAATCACCCACGACCACAATAAGTATCGAATAACATCATGATTCAAAATTTGTTCAAATTTGCCTAATTAACTAAGATGAGTTTCTAAGCAACATCCTAGCTCGTTTTCTTGAATCCCAGCTACTATCAACCTGCAACATGTATTAAAATACAATCAACAAAAATGTTGGCGAGCATACAAGTTTGAATACATAGCATAATAGTTTAAAAACTCATATCCAACATGAAAACAGATAATAAGTTTCACCATGCTAGTTAACGCAGTCCAAGTGATAGCCCAAGTTTCCAAGGCAATAAAGTGCCTTTCCCAAGGACTAACGGGAGGTTAACATGTCTCATCCTAACAATACCCCAAGACTCAAGGGGGGCGGGCGTTACTCCTATAGCGCTATAATTGTTAAGGCGGAACTACACACAAGGATTAAACGTTCACATAGCATAAAAGTCTCAAGTATCACATGTTTCATGTTTCATGTTTAAATGGATAGGGTATGTTTCAAATAAGTTTCAAGTGTCAAGTGTCAAGTGTTTTTTATATAGAATACATGTTGCATCCTAAAAGTGTTTAAAACAAAAAGGGATCGAGTATACTCACAGTGGGTGCTTAAACCAAACACTGCTATGATTGGATCAAAAGGAGCGCTGGATCAGCCTGCGTGCAGGGAACAGAGCATAAGTCCTCTAAGTGCTGACCCGGTCAGGTACAGAGTGTCGAATGGTGCGAAAATCGAGTAAAAGTGTCTGACAGAATACCTGATCGGATGGTCATCCGGACGGATGACCATTCGAACGGATGGCCATTCGATCAGTGGGTGTTTGTGAACTAATAAAGTTTTCAATGTTTTGATCATAGTGTCCTGTAAAACAAACAAAAAGTGTCATCATAATCAGATCATCTGGACGAATGGTCATCCGATCGGATGGCCATTCGGGCAGACGGTCAATGTGTGAAGTTTTGTGACATTTTCTAAGTTTCGGTTTAATGGTGACGGTGCGACGACGTGTCAAACAGCGGAAACATACCAAACCCAGCTCGTTCTATCGGATGGGCATCACCCCTTTTCGAACCGACGAACTGTTTCCGTTGAGGTTTCATGTTTGGACCCGTCAATCGGCCCGTTTTCCGGTGGAATTCAGTTCTCAAGCCGACTTTGATTAAGGAGTGAGTCAAGAGTCTGTTTTGAGCCTGATTTCACCAAGGTTTCGCATAAAAATTGAAGAAAAGTTTGAAAATTAGTAGTAAAACATGATGTTCATCAGATCTGAGCCGGAAACATGTGTAATTCCGTCAGATCTGGTGCAAAAGCATGAGATTCCTTTAGGTTTGGTATAAAAGTTGTGAAAATCCTTTAGATCTAGGACCGATCTTGATTAGATGATGCTCCACCATAGTTTATATCAATCAACTGAGTGGAAACCACCTTCAAGAGACCCGAATCAGTTGGTTTTCATGAAAAAGTTGAAGTGTTCGTGTGATTTTGATAAAGAATATTGTGTAGAAGTGATAGATGATGAAAGTTGTACTAGAATCGGGGAAGAATACTTATGAGTTTGCCTTGAAACTTGATTAAAGTCGATAAAAGTGCCTGAGAGTGCGTGTGGTCGAATGGCAGAGGCAAAAGTGTGAAATGAAGGGTGAACAACCCTATTTATAGGTGATAGGGACAGTTGGAGGAGAAAGGCAGGCGGTCGGATGGCCTTCCGGTCGAATGGCCATCCGGTCGAATGGTCATCCGATCGGATGTCCATTCGGACAGCCGATACCCGTTTGCTAGTTTTCCAACTTTGGTTCGTTTTGCGAGTTAGATTAAAGCGTTGCGTTGCGTATTATTGTGAATAACCATTACATGGTATTATTATATGATTAACACGAAGGTTTCCATGTTTCAGGTCAGTGTTTAAGCTAGTTTCTCGTTCAGGAAGTATCAAAGTTTCTCGTTCAATAAGTGATGTGTGTAAAATGCAACATATAAATTACATCAAATGAGGCATAAAACTAACCCTTTTTAAGTACTAATGTTGGAAAAAGAGTGTTTTTGTCTTCCTTTTGTATTTTCAGGATTAAATGAGCTCAAATTCACAAAAGAAGCAAAAAGACAGCTAAACCTAACATAAATACAAGAAAAGGAACATAAGTGGATTGCCCGACCCCTCAACAGCATCCTCCCAAGCAAAATAGAGAAGGCAGAAGACTGAACACGCCCCGTGCTCAGCCAGCACAGGGCCGTGCCCAAGAAGCAGCAGAAAAGACAAACCTATAGAAGCTTCTATTGCCCACCACGGGGCCGTGCCCAGTGAACACGGGGGCGTGGCGAAAGTACAGCAGGCGCATTAATTGTAATTGCGAATTACAATTAATGAAGAGAGAGAGAGTGTCAGACAGGCACGGGGCCGTGACCAGCGGACACGGGGCCGTGCCCAGCCTTCTGTTCAGCCTATAAATAGGAGTGCTTGGTTTCATTGCAACTCATCCCTTGGCACACCACCTCTCTCACACTTCATCCACCACCCACCACCACCATAACACCATCATCCACCACCATCATCCATTGTCCATCATAGAGTGTGTGAGTCGTCTCGGGATCCAAGATTGATCGTAAGAGTTCTTGACAATCAAGGCCATGTTTGCCTAAGTCTCTTACATCACTTGGTGAAGACAAGTGTTTAGTATAATACTTTTTATTTTTAATCGTTTGTCCGTGGTGTCTTGGCATTATTTTACTGTCTATATAAAATAAAAGATTTTCACCATTCATATCTCCACGGTCTATATGGAGGTATGTTGGCTACCTGGTCGGGGGTTAAGGGAACGGTTTGGTAAGGGTCTTGCCCTTGTTCAGCGTTTAGAGGTCCTGTAAGGGACCTGGGTCAACTTTAGTAGGATCTCCTTCAATACCCATAGGTATTGGATGGCGGGGATCCAAACTCTTTGACCCCCTCATAAGTTAACTACTATTAATACTATAACCCGGCTATTTAGGACTGTATCCCTGCTGACTCAGACTACTTAGTCGAGGGTAACGTCACCTCCAAAAGAGGGGCCTACCATAATTTGCATTAATAACTTAATTCATTATCTTTCAATAATCCGACCCTTTAGGATTGTATCCTTGCTGACTCAAACTACTGGGTTGAGGGTAACGTCGCCTTCAAAAGAGGGGCCTACTACAATAACTAAGATAATCTCTTAAACAAGTGCAAAAGTGCGAAAATAATCAAAGGTTATACTAATACACGAGTCGGATCCAAGTGATTCATCTTGTCTATCTGTTTTTCTTTTTATTTTATTTTTCAGCATTTAGTTAGTTTTATTTTCTTAGTTTAAAAATCTTTTTTCTAACATTTTGATTTGATTAGACGTTGAGGATAAACCGGTACTAAAAGCTCTTGTGTCCTTGGACGACCTCGGTATCTTACCAACACTATACTACGTCCACGATGGGTGCACTTGCCCATATGTGTGTTTAGTGTTAGTGAATATCGTGTTTCATAAATTTAAAACTTGGCTAAAAGTGTAAAAAGGGCTTAAATATACATCTAAAAATATATTACACTACGCACGCATCAAGTTTTTGGCGCCGCTGCCGGGGACACAAGGATTTTAAGAAAGTTAGGTATCAACGGCCTAATCATATTTTTACTTTCTTTTTAATTTTTTAGGATTTTCTTAGTTTTCCAGCTTCTGCAGAGCTCAGCACGGGCCGTGCCCGCTGAACACGCCCCCGTGCTCAATCATTGGAACTGGCAATTCTGTTTTAAGTCAGACAGTAAGCTGAACACGGGGCCGTGCTCACTCAACACGCCCCCGTGCCCAAGATTCACTTACTGAAAACAGAACCGTTAGATCCCGGCGGTTGGTAATTTCTGACATAAACATGAGTGATAGTAATTCTTTTTACTTTCGGCACTCTTATGGTACGTGGTGTCAATTATGTGGAGGCGAACATAAAGAATTAGAATGTTACTTTCTAAATTATAGGCCCCACTACATAGACCCACCGATTCCTTATAACCTTAAGAGGGGCGAAAGTAAAAATAATCACTATCTCTCTCTCGAATGCGCCCAGCCAGACATTCTAGGAGAAATGCTCCTTGACGAGTTATTTCAACTAGAATAGCTAATCTTAAATTGGTCAAAAGAGCTTAGGAAGGATTTTATTGATCCACCCCAAGACACTGACCATGAAGAAATGTTGGGATCGCATTCCGACAACCTCGTTGCTCCCAAAAATACCTTCATACCTAGCGAAGACTTGGACGATAGTCGTCCCTGTGCCGATTGTGCCGTGAAGGACTCTCCATCGACTTCGTTCGGTGCATACATAGACCTGAGCGATTCGACATACACCTTCTTTAACGAGAGCCCGGGAAAGGGTTGGACTTGTCCACCTAGAATGAAAATAGGAATTACCCTCACTGACAACCTCTTGCGTTCTCGCCTTAGTCTAGGACAATTGAGGTATCTTAGGCACTATGGGGTTGTTCCAACCAGTCAGGAGCCACCCGATACTATTGAGTTCCTTAAAAAATTAGACAAACTTCATAAAACAGTCTCTCGACACGGGGCCGTGTCCAGCCAACACGCCCCCGTGCCCACCAAAAGATTCCCTTCTGATCCTTACGTCAGAATACGGACAAACTGTGTCAGAATTCCATCTGCACACGGGGCCGTGCCCATTGAACACGGGGCCGTGTCCAGGATGCTGTCGTTTTCTATAAATGCAGCCAAGAATTCTGCAAATTTGGACCAACTTGGGACAGAGATTTGAAGGAATCTTTTCTCAACTATCCTAGGTAAGTTCTAAAAGAAGGTTCCAACAATCCATCTTGTCATTTCCTCTCTTAACCATTTCCTTCTTCTTCATCTTTCTCCAAGAACCTCCATTAAAGCTTAAATTTTTCAAGCTTTGTGGTAGGGATTGATGAGTTTTGATCAGGGAATCTTAGTAAAAATATGTTGTATAACATTGTTTTAAGTTACTAACGTTTAAAAAGACCCCACAAGCTCAGAAAATAACTTAAAACTTCAAGTTTCCCTGCTCCAAAACTCTGCAGAAAGATGAACACGGGGCCGGGCTCATTGAGCACGGGGCCGTGTCCGGTCTACTGTTTCAGCAAATAAACTATCTTTAGTTTGTTTTTCGTAGAATGTCAAGTGAAAACAGCGAAACATCTTCCATGCATTCATCAGACAACCGAAGAGGAAGGAGGCCCTCCATTGAAGCTACACTTGTGCATTATGTAATAGCATTAAGGGAGGCTCTCGACGAAATCACATCAGTAGAGGAGGTCTAAATCGACCGTATTAACGATCTTACGGTGGGACTCGAGAGTAGCTTCCAAGAAATTAACCTCTTGCACCAGAGGTTAAATATTCTTGTAGCACCCCCAATGGAACCGGTCCTCCCTCAACAGGATTGGAACCTGGCACTCGGAGTTAACAACCCTACCGGGTGGGACGACTTTCCGGCGGAACCTCCCATGGAGCACCAACAAGAGATCCCGGTGGAAATCGAAACTCCTCAAACTAATGCTAATGAGCCTTCTTTTCTCCTTCCAATGGAGGTAGAGGAATGGCTCGCCGACATATGAGGAAAGCCACACCCAGAAGAAGGAGTTTTATAAAGGCCATATCTAACCAAGACTACTAGCTTCTTGGAAATTTTGCTAATTAAAATAAAGTATAGGCTAGAACTCCACGGTTTAATGCTTCTTTGTTTTCTTATCTAGTTTAATATAAATTTAGGACTATGTAAGATCTCTCTATGATTTCAATGGAATGATGGTTTGAATGGTTCATAATAAATAAAACACACTCATGGTGGTAAAGGATGATAAGGGAAATGAGAAACATGGCCCCATGCACAAGAACAAGGCCACACGTCGACAATTTCTCCGTTACAGTAGGTTCAACACGGGCCGTGCCCAGCCAACACGGCCCCGTGCTGAACCCCTGCAGAAAAACTGGACACGGGCCGTGTTCACCAGACACGCCCCCGTGTCCAGGCTTCTGTTTCTTTTTCTTAAATTATCGTTACTGGCACCTGAACACGGGGTCGTGTCCAGACTGCCAGTAACATAAATTTTTGCTTTTAAACACCATGTTATACATTTAATCAACCTAAAAATTTATTTTTGGGACACATTGAGGACAATGTGTAATTTAAGTGTGGGGGGATGCTAAAACCTTGAAATTTTGCAAGTCCTAATAACAAGCCTTACACAAAACTCTATTGGAACCGCTAATCACCCCAAATTTTTTCAAAAAAAAAAAATTTTCATTTTTTTTTCACTTGTCTAAAGTTTAAGTTGGGATTTCTAAGATTAATAAAGGTTATATTTTTACAAGTTTACAACCGATAGCATCGTGATAAAAAGAATTAACATAAGAAAATTATGAAACGGCATGACGAGCTTAGTTAAAATTCGATTATATATACTTGATCACATAGAAAAACCCATTCCCACAAAAAGTGAGTTTTGAGCCTTTATTGAGCATACAAATACACATCTTTAGACTAAATGCTCATTTTTCGTTTCTTGTGTGAATAGCCGCTTGGTTCTTACGACTCTAGAACTTGCCATGACGATTCATTCCTGGTCCTTACCAACTTAAACCCAAGTAAGTAAATGATGGAGGCATTAGGACTAACCCTTTTTCTTTCAAAACCATTATTTTTATTTTTCTTTTCACCTACCCAAAAACTCCCCCTAGTTAACCCCTTTTGAGCCTAAACCTTTCATTTCTTTACCCTAAAACCCTTTTTCCCACCAAAACCCTTTTTATTTTTACCTTTTATTTTAGTAACAAGCTCGGTTTTCGTGTGACTAAAAAAATGATGAAGTTAGAAATAAACAAACAAAGCTCTTAAAACAAAAGCTTGTTTGAAGAAATACTTCATTAAGAATAAAAAGTCACTAAAACAAAATGTTTTACGAAAACCGATGCTTTTTACGCTTTTCGCCCTTTTCTACTAACCACTAACCCAACTACCCACCTTTAGCCCAAGCCTTTACCCAAAAAGTCATCTTGATATTTACAAAGGTAACAAGTTAAAAAGGAGGAGGATTGATTGCTTGGCAAGCCTATGGTAGGGATAAGTTCCACGCCGCTCTCGAGTGATTCACTAAAAATACACCTTCGGCCGAGTGTGAGTGATTTCTCCCGTGAGGTATGTGAACTTGTATATAAATGGAATTTTAAAAAGGCATGCTACGCCCAAATAAGTAATTTATCTTATGAAACGTTCTAAATAAATCATAACGAATAGGATTGTAAATAAATAAAAATAAAACCCAAAAAGATCTTGGATTCCCCGACACTCTATGACAAGCCAAAACCTTCTCTTCTACCCATTCCATTTGGGAGTGTAAGCCACATATTAAAGAGTTTTGCTTGAGGACAAGCAAAAATTCAAGTGTGGGGGTATTTGATGTGTGTAAAATGCAACATATAAATTACATCAAGTGAGGCATAAAACTAACCCTTTTTAAGTACTAATGTTGGAAAAAGAGTGTTTTTGTCTTCCTTTTGTATTTTCAGGATTAAATGAGCTCAAATTCACAAAAGAAGCAAAAAGACAGCTAAATCTAACATAAATACAAGAAAAGGAACATAAGTGGATTGCCCGACCCCTCAACAGCATCCTCCCAAGCAAAATAGAGAAGGCAGAAGACTGAACACGCCCCGTGCTCAGCCAGCACGGGGCCGTGCCCAAGAAGCAGCAGAAAAGACAAACCTATAGAAGCTTATATTGCCCACCACGGGGTCGTGCCCAGTGAACACGGGGGCTTGGCGAAAGTACAGCAGGCGCATTGACGGGTGGTTCATTGGACAACCCTTAATCATGTTAAAAGACAAACTAATCCTTCACTTAATCATGTAATTATCTTGAATTAGATAACTACTCTTGTCTATGTTTCAGGTGCGGTTAGGGAGCTAAAAAGTGGATTAAACGTAGCTTTGGAGGATTCGGAGATGAACAGGTCGAGCGTGGAACAAAAGATGAAACAAAGAAGAAATCTCAAGACACTACCGTAAATTACGGTCTCACCGTAATTTACGGTGGACCTGATGATGACCTGAAGCTGCCGTAAATCAGTCCTTCTCCACCGTAAATATATCAAGTCCACCGTAATTTACGGTAGGACCGTAAATTACGGTGGTGGCCGCGTGAAAAAGTGTAACTGCCACATTAAGTTGGTTTTTGATGGGTCTTTTCACATATTCTAATTTGTCGGTTTTGAGGGGATTCCAGGGGCGAATTGGCTGGTTCTTGCTTGTTTTTGGACAATCTCTAACATTCGGTTTGTGTCTTTGATCCGTATGAACAATAATATCTTTGTTAGGATGTTGATTCGAGCCATGTGTGGCTAAACACTTTCTGATTGTCCTAGATTGAAGGTTTGTTTGAGACAATTTGTATTTGATTTCCTAATTTCTAGAATAGCAATTCTAATCTTTATGGTTGGTTTGTTATGGTGTGTGATTGTTTGTTAGTAACTTGTTAATTCTTATGATTTTCTAGTTTGAAACCATATGTTCTTGGTGCCGTTGGCAATCGAGATATCATGGGTAGAATTAGGATTGGGTAAGGGTTGATTGATCATCGGGTAACAACCTCATGTTCTAGGAATCTGAGTACTTAGTTCCCTTTCATCACTGCAAGTAATCACACATGAGCTATGTCTATGTAGTTCTTTCTAGTGGAATGATAATATGAATGTCGATACAAACCGGAAATCTAGGATGGTCATTTGTCTCTAATTTGCTTACAACCAAACTTTTCTCTTGCAATTTACTTAGTTTAATTTATTCTAAAACCAATTCACTCACATAAACTCTTGAATTTTATTTCTCTTGCAATTAGATTAATTTAGTTAAAATCTAGATAAACTTTGAAATAACACATTTTCCACATACTCCCTGAGTTCGATACCCTCTTACTACTATCTATAGTTGTTTTGGGGATTAAATTTGATAGTGACCACGACATCACGTCAAATTTTGGTGAAAGTACAACAGGCGCATTAATTGTAATTGCGAATTACAATTAATGAAGAGAGAGAGTGTCAGACAGGCACGGGGCCGTGCCCAGCGGACACGGGGTCGTGCCCAACCTTCTGTTCAGTCTATAAATAGGAGTGCTTGGTTTCATTGCAACTCATCCCTTGGTACACCACCTCTCTCACACTTCATCCACCACCCACCACCACCATAACACCATCATCCACCACCATCATCCATTGTCCATCATAGAGTGTGTGAGTCGTCTCGGGATCCAAGATTGATCGTAAGAGTTCTTGACAATCAAGGCCATGTTTGCCTAAGTCTCTTACATCACTTGGTGAAGACAAGTGTTTAGTATAATACTTTTTATTTTTAATTTTTTGCACTTTTTATTTGGATTTGTATTAATGACTTTAATAACTAGTTGCTTATGTTGAAGGTGATCTTTCCTTATCGTTTGTCCGTGGTGTCTTGGCATTATTTTACTGTCTATATAAAATAAAAGATTTTCACCATTCATATCTCCACGGTCTATATGGAGGTATGTTGGCTACCTGGTCGGGGGTTAAGGGAACGGTTTGGTAAGGGTCTTGCCCTTGTTCAGCATTTAGAGGTCCTGCAAGGAACCTGGGTCAAATTTAGTAGGATCTCCTTCAATACCCATAGGTATTGGATGGCGGGGATCCAAACTCTTTGACCCCCTCATAAGTTAACTACTATTAATACTATAACCCGGCTATTTAGGACTGTATCCCTGCTGACTCAGACTACTTAGTCGAGGGTAACGTCACCTCCAAAAGAGGGGCCTGCCATAATTTGCATTAATAACTTAATTCATTATCTTTCAATAATCCGACCCTTTAGGATTGTATCCTTGCTAACTCAAACTACTGGGTTGAGGGTAACGTCGCCTTCAAAAGAGGGGCCTACTACAATAACTAAGATAATCTCTTAAACAAGTGCAAAAGTGCGAAAATAATCAAAGGTTATACTAATACACGAGTCGGATCCAAGTGATTCATCTTGTCTATCTGTTTTTATTTTTATTTATTTTTCAGCATTTAGTTAGTTTTATTTTCTTAGTTTAAAAATCTTTTTTCTAACATTTTGATTTGATTAGACGTTGAGGATAAACCGGTACTAAAAGCTCTTGTGTCCTTGGAAGACCTCGGTATCTTACCAACACTATACTACGTCCACGATGGGTGCACTTGCCCATATGTGTGTTTAGTGTTAGTTAATATCGTGTTTTATAAATTTAAAACTTGGCTAAAAGTGTAAAAAGGGCTTAAATATACATCTAAAAATATATTACACTACGCACGCATCAATAAGTATCAATTTTTTCGTTCAATAAGTATCAAGTTTCTCGTTCAATAAGTATCAAGTTTCAAGTTTCTAGCATCACAAGAGTTGAGATTCAAAGTATCACAAAAGTATCATAAAAGCATCACATAGAGTAAAAGTTTCACATAGTTTAACATAATTAAGACTCAAATAGTATCATTAAGCATCACAAGGGCGAGACTTGCCAAAAGATAAAAGTTTCGAAACGCAGGGCGTTACAGTCTCCCCTCCTTTAGGAGATTTCGTCCCCGAAATCTAAGAGGAAGACTGCTCGAAGAGCTGTGGATACTTGGTTTTCATTTCACTCTCTAGTTCCCAAGTGAATTTGGCGCCACGCTTTCCTTCCCATCGCACCTTAACTATGGAAATTTTGCTGCGCCTCAGCCGCTTGGTTCCTCGGTCCATGATTTTGACCGGTTTTTCCACAAAATGAAGAGTCTCGTTTATTCGCAAGTCTTCGATGGGAACCTGGAGTTCCTCATCTGCTAAGCACTTCCTGAGATTAGAAACGTGGAACGTCGGATGTACATTGCTAAGCTCTTGAGGCAAATCGAGTCGGTAAGCCACCTTGCCCATCCTTTCGAGTATCTTGAAAGGACCCACATAGTGAGGGGCAAGCTTTCCCTTTTTACCAAAACGTATCACTCCTTTCCATGGAGATACTTTGAGTAGAACGTGATCTCCAACATTAAATTCCAGGGGCTTACGCCTTTTGTCAGCATAGCTCTTTTGTCTGCTCCTAGCCTTGATCAAGTTATCGCGGATTTGAAGAATCTTATCCGTCGTCTCTTGAATGATCTCAGGTCCAGTAAGTTGCTTGTCACCAATCTCATGCCAGCTGGGAGGGGATCGGCACTTGCGACCTTATAAAGCTTCGAAAGGAGCCATCTGAATACTTGAATGATAGCTGTTGTTGTACGAGAACTCGATCAATGGTAAATGTACATCCCAGTTACCACCAAAGTCTATGATACAAGAATAGAGCATATCCTCTAGGGTTTAAATAGTGCGTTCAGTCTCTCCATCCGTTTGAGGATGAAAGGCTGTACTAAGATTCAAGTGAGAACCCATAGCGGACTGAAAGGTTTGCCAAAGACGTGAAGTGAAACGACCATCACGGTCAGAGATAATGTCAATGGGTATACCGTGACGACATATGATTTCATCAGTGTAGATTCTAGCAAGTCTCTCCACTTTGAAATCTTCACGAATAGGAAGAAAGTGGGCTGATTTGGTCAGACGGTCAATGATTACCCATATACTATCATGACCGGCAGGTGTACAAGGTAGTTTAGTGATAAAGTCCATAGCAATGCTATCTCATTTCCAAACAGGGATTTCGGGTTGTTCAAGAAGGCCTAAAGGACGTTGGTGTTTGGCTTTGACTTTTGAGCAAGTAAGACACTTCGAGACGTACGCGGCGATTTCCTTCTTCATACCAGGCCACCAATAGGTCGTACGCAAGTCATGGTACATCTTATCAGCACCGTGATGAATAGAGTAGCGGGATTTGTGAGCCTCATTCATAATGAGCTCACGTAGATTATCGCGAACTGGCACCCAGATGCGATCGAGGTAGTATTGAAGTCCATCAGACTTCGTTTCAAGTTGATCAATTGAAGCACCTCGTATTTCAACGATTACACTACCTTCGTTGGCTGACGAGTATTGAGCTTCACGGATGCAAACATGAAGATCACTGGTGATTTGAGAATAGAGGATGCTACTAACATGAGTCTTATGACTAAGAGCGTCGGCCACGACATTCGCTTTGCCAGGATGGTAGCGAATCTCACAGTCGTAGTCGTTAAGCAACTCTACCCATCGTCGCTGACGCGTATTCAGTTCCTTCTGGTTAAAGATGTGCTGCAGGCTCTTATGGTCAGTGAAAACCACACACTTAGTACCATATAGGTAGTGTCGCCAAATCTTTAACGCAAAAACAACTGCGCCAAGCTCTAGATCGTGAGTAGTATAGTTTTTCTCATGCATTTTGAGCTGTCGGGAGGCATAAGCGATGACCTTGTCCCGCTGCATGAGCACACAGCCTACGCCACGGTTCGAGGCATCACAATACACCACAAAATCGTCATTCCCATCAGGGAGAGCGAGTATAGGAGCGTTACAAAGAAGATTCTTAAGAGTCCGAAAGGATTCCTCTTGGTCGGGACCCCAAGCAAAAGGTTTCTCTTTCTGAGTCAACGAAGTAAGAGGAACAACGATCTTTGAAAACTCCGAGATGAATTGACGGTAATAACCCGCCAATCCCAAGAAGGAACGAATCTCAGATGTAGATTTAGGCGTACTCCAATTCTTTACTGCTTCGATTTTTGGAAGGGTCAACATGGATTCCTTGTTTACTAACAACGTGCCCGCGAAATTGTACTTCATTAATCCAAAATTCACACTTAGAAGACTTTGCGTATAAGCGTTCACCATTTAATAGTTCTAAGATGAGGCGTAAATGTCGTTCATGATTAGCTCGAGTTTTCGAATAAATAAGAATATCATCAATAAAGACTATCACAAAACGATCCAAATAAGGTTTACAAACACGATTCATAAGGTCCATGAACACGGCGGGTGCGTTGGTCAAGCCAAAAGGCATAACTACGAATTCGTAGTGTCCATAACGAGTGCGAAATGCAGTTTTGGGGATATCTTCTTCGAGAACACGGAGCTGATAATAACCAGATCGAAGGTCGATTTTAGAGAAACAACTCGCACCTTGGAGTTGGTTAAACAGATCATCGATACGAGGGAGTAGATAACGGTTCTTGACGATGAGTTTGTTAAGTTCACGGTAGTCGATGCACATGCGAAATGAACCATCTTTCTTCTTGACGAATAACACGGGAGCACCCCAAGGTGAGGTACTTGGACATATAAAGCCTTTGTCGAGCAATTCTTGTAGTTGACTGGATAATTCTTGCATCTCAGAGGGTGCAAGTCGGTAAGGAGCCTTGGCAACAGGAGTTGAACCAGATATGAGATCAATACGAAAATCAACAGATCGAGGAGAAGGAAGACCAGGAAGATCTTCAGGGAAGACATCGGGGAAATCACACACTGCTGGAACATCACTTACGCTCTGTCCCTTGCCCTTTTGTTCCACTATGTGGGCCAAGAAGGCAAAGATTCGAATTCTAGGGACACAAAGCTTCTGTCGGCACCAGTATAAATTAGTATCAAAGCGTAAAGGTTATTAACGAGAAACGTACCATTAAAGACATCATTGTCGTTACGCGCCTGATTCGCGTTGATGTTGAACGCTCATCATCGTGCGGCTTGCTGTTGCTCCTGATTCAACTGGGCACATTGGTTACGGAGATGAGTAGTGTCTCCACACTTGTAGCATGCTCTCACATTGTTTGCTGGTTTGGGGTTCTGCTGAGCTGGTTGAGTTGGTTGAGTTGGCGGTGCTGGTTGAACCAGATTGGTTTGATGGCAGTAAGGAGTTGTGTGACCATAGCGATTACAGTTGGTACACAGACTGTCACGGCCCCCGGCCCCACCCTGGGAGCGGGAGCCGCGAGCAAGTCAGATGGTATTCGGTGTTTATTAATTTGGCAGCGGAAATTTTCATCAGGAGCGTAGTTAGGAAATATTTTTATCAGAGTTAAACACCAAAATGTTTAAAATAGATAACTGGAATAAATCCTGAGTTTTGCGGATAATACATTTATAGTAAACAAGTGGGACAAAACCCGATTTTTATTTATAGGGATAAACCCTCCAGCTGGCTTTTATAGGCTTCATACTAAGTTACCTGTAACACATGTTTAAAACATTTTATCAGCAAGAAATACTGGTGAGTGCATCCCAGTTTAATCAAAACAGTTTTATCACATTAACAGAATTGAGGGCAACCCGCAATTACATTTGCTTGATCTAATCAATTACCCAAAGTACTGTCAACCCGACTTGTGGGTCATATTACTCATTGGCTAGCTCGTTGTCTAATGGTAACATCTCACAAATTTTGTATACAAAACCCCAACATACCGATAGTAATTGTAGACTTACAAATACTCAATTACTGTTAAGCATAATTAAAACATTTGAGGTTTTGGTAAAGCATTTTGACTCACAAAAAGATTTATAAAAAGAGAATGTACTCACTTTGGTAGATTTAGGAATTTCTACTGGCTTCCTAGTAATATTATAGCTTCCTGATAATAATATAGTTTCCTGGTTAATTTAAACATTGCATATGTGTTAGTAAAAGAACCCAAACTGCATTAACCGTACAACTTGAGACAGAACTCCAATGACTGAGTCAGGCAAGGCCTTGACATGCATTACGGAGTCCTAAATCGATGGGGTGTACACACGAGACAAAATTCCAATGACTGAGTCGGGCAGAGCCGGCATGCATTACGGAATCTTAGATCAATCGTGTAGGGTAATAGAAGGGTTATAATACTTGCAACGAGGCAGAGCTTCGCTTCTTAGGGGGTATTTGGCTATATTTTTAGCCTACAGAAATTGAGAGAAAAGAATTGGGAACAAATGGTTGAAGTGGCTGATTTCTGTTCCTTATATAGTTGATTCGTGACTCTCTCGTACCCCGCGTCATAGACAAGGCGGGCCGTCGCGCCCCACCAGAGACTAAAAAGGCGGTTAGGGTTTTGCTGAGTCATGGCAGGTCTCGACGCGTGTCATGCCACGTGGCGGGCTGTGGCTCCGCCACTTGTTGCTCGGTCGCGGCCCGCGATGGTTAAAGGAGAGTCTGTCGCGCCCCGCGACAATCTGTTATTCTTGTTTTTCTTGATTTTTGCAAGTATGAAGGTATCTCGGGTCCGTTTCTCATGTACGGGATGTATTTGGGAGCGTTTAGGGTCACGTTAAGGGTTCTAGAAGAGCTGCTACATCTGTGGTGGTAACTGAAGGAAGTACGTGGCTTTGGTTTTGTTAGATTGGTTGTCATCTCTATTTGCCTACCTATGTTTTGCTATCTTTGGGCATATATTTATAGGGGTGGCTTAAGAATTTTTTTAGGAGAGTTGTTATATCCTCCCCACCTTGTTTTAAATCTCATCCTCGAGATTCGAGCTACTATATCCCCTTGGAGTTATATCAAATCTTAGAATTAGCGTCAAAGCATCTTTGGAAGTATTTATTGGTCGAAAGCTCCGAATTCTTGTCTGTTGGGCAGAAATTTGGAGAAAATCAACTTATCTGAACTCGAGATAATGCAAGAAACAATAAACAAGATAATTCAAATACGAGGTTTATCAAAAGAGTTACATAGATAACAGATGAAAAACCTTTTCAAGTGGGAGATAAAGTTAAAAGTTTCTCTTACGGAAAGGAGTATCAGATTCGTTTAAAGAAGGAAGTAAAGTTCCAGGTATGTTGGACCATTTATTAAATGAGTAGAACCCGTAGCTTATCAGCTACAACTGACAGAAATGATGTATGAAAAAATGCTTAGCAGACTAATCCTCAGTGAGACTCTTTTAAGAACATCGAAGAAAATGAGAAACATAGATGTTTCGATTAGTTTCATGAATTGATGTTAACTGAATGCGATACAATTAAGTTCACAAAGTCAATAGAGATATATGAATCGAATGTAAACGAATTTTAGAGACAATAGGATTCAATGCCAAAAGAGAACTTATTTTGTTCATTTAAAAAAAACTCTGAATCAATAATCTCAATTGAAGATAGAAGTATGAAAAATGATTTGTCAATAATCAAACCAGAAATCAGTGACGTTTATTTAAATGGCAAGGATACACCGGATAATACAATAGAATTTAGCGTATCATTATCTTAATACATAATTGTATCAAGACTACTTAAATGATGAGAGAAAATACATATGAACCGATATGATTAGGGATATTAATTAGCACAGGCAACAAATTTATGTAGACACCATAAGGTGTTGTAATGATTTGAAAGAATTCAATGATTACGGTGACCGAACGAATTCACTGTTTTCGAAATTAACTGAAAGTTTCAATGAAGGGAATCTGGATGTTTAAAAGATAAGATGTTCAAATGAAGGGATAAATGAATATCATGGAATTGATCAAAGATGAAAGAAATGTGGGAGGTACATTGGAATAAGAATTTAGGTACCTTTATCTTAACACAAAATTTGTATTAAGATTGGTTTATAGATAAATCTGTACCTCAGATGTGGAAATGAAATGAGTTTAAGTTTCAAAGGGAAATGCCACCGCAAGGTGGCGTGTTTTAACAAGGGATTCATTGGAGTTGAAGACTTTAAACAAATCTACTATGATTCGGACAAATGAGATTACTTCGAATATGATGATCTCAATTCATCATATAGGATTTTGAATTGAATGTATATGAGCAGGTTCAAACAATTGAGCTTGGTTTGGACATATTCCAACAATGGATATATGTATTAACAAGAATGAAGAAATTCGGTAAGAAACTTTTGAAAAGGAAAGGAGTTTTCCAAGAAATCTGTTGACTTGATATCAAAAGTCAATGTTTTTGCAATCATAGGGATTGTCAAAAGGAATATGACGACATAAGATCCAAACTTGTGAATAAAGATCTTTTGAAATGAAATCACATGCGTAACAAGCAATGCATGTGTGATATAGGGATTTGTCAAGAGATGAGATAGATGAGTGTTGGTCTTTATGAAAGAAAAACAAAGACCTTTTTAATATAAAACTTTGATTGGAATCAAAAGTCAACTAACACTTTAGTACATACAAAATGTATGGTTGCTTATGTTAGAATTTTCTATGGCGTCCTGTGTCGTTTATGCGTCCTTCCTGGCTTCATCTGACTTTCTAGCCTTGTTGTTGGGTGCCATAGATAGTCCTGGGCAGTAGGGACGGATATGTCCTAGTTCTCCGCAGTTGAAACAGATGTTAGTTTTCCTTCTACATTCTTCCTCAGCATGTCCAGTTTTCTTGCAGAAGTTACAGTGAAGTGTCTTCCTAGAATGGCATTTTCTTAAACGCATTTTGTTGTTGCAGGTAGGCTGTGCGATTGCTGGTTCCATTCCTTTGTCCTTATATGATTTGTCAGAGCAGAATTTCTTATAAGAGTAGCTATAGGTTGTGGTTTTCTTCCTTTTGGAAGATGGAGTTTTGATAGAATATCATGATCTCCATTGATACTAGGGTTAGGTTTGAAGTGGTGAGTATGCCCACAGGGGGTAGTAGGATTCTTGTTTATAGGCACAGAAATCTTAATAGCTTCAATGATCGAAGGTATGGCATTCGATATTCCTTGAGCTATTATATTTTCTATAGTGCTTTTATCCAAAGAATTCTCATTACTAGCCTGCATTTCCTGATTACATGCTATTTCCTTTGACATCTGAATTACAAACATGTTCAGATATTAGGCACATTGGGTTGCTTATATTAGCACAATTAGAAATTTACTTATCAGTACGATGCGTTAGGATATGTATATAAATATGTACGTATTATATTGTAACATTTTGACTTTGACCATATATTTTACAAAAATATAAGGAAAGTATATATATTATGGGCCAGGATTTAGAGAGAACGAGTGAAAGTGTGAAAACGGTGAGAACGATTATGGAACGTCAGATCAAAACAATCTATGGACTACATGACGCGGTGGCGTTTTCGTAAATAACATCACTTTTATTAGTGTGGCGCGCTTCCATAAGGGCAAAAAGGTAAATGTTCATATACAAAACACATCAAAGCCTGACCAAAACATATATACTTCCCAGAGAAACCTCCCCAAAACCAACGTAAAACGCGAAAACCCTAGAAAACGCGAAACAACATAAACTATGGCGTCGAAAGATCAAACCAGATCCAGAGTAAAAAAACATAGTGAGTTAACTTCGATTTACATTGTGCTAGTTTATGCTATTTTTGGCGTTCTAATTTTAAAACAAATTTGCAGTTTCTACAAGTGTGGAAGGGGAAGGGTCATCAGCTCCAAAACGCCAAAAAACGAACGAGCAACGAAAGAAGACAACAAGAGGACATGGTACACAATGTTACTTTTCGTGATGTAAAAATACACTTTGATACTTTGTTGCCAAAACGCCAAAATTTGTATCGTTTGTTTAACAATGTATGAGAACGAAATTTTACATATCACTCATGTGTTACTAAACGCCAAAAAATGTATGGTTTCTGTTATAAATGCCATTTAACTGTTATTGTCTTATTCAACATCTATCATCTCTTATTGATTTATAAAACGCCATAAATGTATCATAGTTATGTTAAATCATACTATTAAAACGCCATAAAATAAAACGCCATGAAATCATTTTTTATAGGCGAAAAGAGGTTAAGATTGAGAATAAATGTCCCTACTGGAAAGGCCCAAAATGCCAATAAGAGGAAGGCATTAAGTCAGAATGTTGAGGCTGAGGAAGAACCATATCATGAGTTCAGTGGGGCTAGGATCTTGTTAAGAGTAAAACCTACAAACTTGACTGCTTGGTTTATGAATCTAACGAAAATCAAAGACAGACAATACACGAAATGGGGTTTGGTACTACACTAAGGTTGAAAATAGACATCATACCGACAATGCTTGCGTGCTGGTTGGTTGAAAATTACAATGAAAAGACAAACACCCTAAATGTTGGCAACCATACCATACATATAAATGAAGAATTGATAAACTCTTTAACGGGTATACCAAATGGAAGGGTGCCCGTGAACATGAAAAAAAGACCAACAGCTAAAGACCACGTGGTGGCTGAGTGGAAAGCAGAGTTCCAAGGGTTGGGCTGGGTTAACAGACCAAGTGTGAAGATATACTTTGATAACGTTTTGCCTATGATGCATGGCTTTGGGAGAGACTTCTGCCTAAATTAACTTGTAGCATTCTTCACTATAATGGGGCATGCAACTTCAATGCAGTCGTGAACAAACAATTCTTGCACAACGTTACACCAAACGTTCAAATAAACCAAATGAACTGGTGTAGTTATATCATTCAATGCTTGCAACACGCCAAAACCGCATGGGCTCCAAAAAAGCATTACACAGGGCCACAGATCATACTTTCGGTAAGAATAAAATTTCACTATTCATTTGTGTGTCATTAAAACGCCAAAAAATATTTGTCATTTGAAAAATCTATTTTCTTATAGCTTTCCTTGGTGAACGATGGTTGCAATAGGAAAAAATGGGACCGAAAAGAAGGATACCCAATTGAGTGGGTTACAACAGAAACTCTTGACTTCTTTGAGAGTGCAATGGCAAAACACCTTGTGGGCAATGAAGTAAAAAGGAAAACAGTCAAAAAAGGTAAGGGAAGCAAGCCCCAAAAAACAAGAAAAATGCAGGTTGTTGTTCATGATGAAGATGATGGTGATGATGTTAAGAATGATGATGAAGATGATGTTCACAAGGTCGATGAGCATGCTGATAACAATGATGATGAGTTTGATGACGATGATGGTTTTGATCATGATGATCATTGTGAATATGATGTGCAAAACGCCATGCCCTTCAATGATGATGAAGAGGCTTCACTTCAAAGGATGGTGAATGAGGATAGAGAAAGCCGGGAAATGATGTTTGAAGTTTCTGCATCAGGAAACCATGCTCTTGTAAGAGGAGTAACACAATATGACAACATTTTTGCTGATGAAGAAGAACAAAACAAAGAACCTGAAGAGGTATGTTGTTCAAATAATAAATTTAAAAAAAAACCACAAAACACCATCATAAACAAATTCCTTTTTTTAATATAACAGGAAATGGCTGATAAATTGGATGGAGCATACAAAGAATTAGAAGACTGTTACGATAAAATGAGCACATTGTTAAAACAGTCAAAGTCTGAATACCCAAACAGCCTCCTGGTACATATTAAATACCCACAATGTATGACATTGTTGGAGAACATCTCAAAATTTGTTGATGAAAACGCCAAAGAAATGCCAGCTGAAAGAGAAGAAGATAGACATGAAACTGAGGTTGAAAATGAGGTGGTACTAGGAGATGAAGATGAAGAAGAAGAGGAAAAGGAGATGGCTGAAACAGAAAACGCCATTGAAGAGCAAACAATTCATGAAAACGCCAAAGAATTTAAAATGAAGAAGAAGGAGAAGAAGGATGTGAAAATGAAGAAGAAGGGGAGAAGGAGATGGCTAGAATTGAAAACGCCATTGAAGTGGAAACAGTTGATGAAAATGCCATGGAAGTGGAAAGAGATCATGAAAACGCTATTGAAGTTGAGAATGAAGGAAAAGGAGAAGGAGATGGAAAAGGAAAAGGGGAAGGAGAAGGAGAAGGAAAAGGAAAAGGGGAAGGAGAAGGAGAAGAGAAAGGGGAGTCGGAAGGAAATGGTGAAGGGGATGGAGAAGGGGAAGGAGAAGGAGAAGGAGAAGGGGAAGGAGAAGGGGATAAAAGAGTAGAAAAAGAAAGGGATATGGCCAGAGAACAAAACGCCGAACCCTCGACTGCTACAACAACCCCCATATATGATGATGATGACGAGGATACTTTATCATCAGATGAAGATATAAACGAAAACGATATTGAGAGATGGAGTTGTGATTTCAAGACACTTGAATATCACATTTCGAGATACAATGGATAAAAAATAATTAAAAAGAATATTGCTGAGATTTTAGAGCTGCCGGGACAAGATCTAAAACAAATGATTGATATAAAAGAAGGTCTTGATAATTCAAGAATGGTGGATGAACTGATTAAAGCAATAAAAAACATCTGCAACCTGCTGAAGAGACCCCAAAAATGCTTGTATTTGATAAGACACCAAACATCCCCACGACAGAAACACAATACAGTCAGGCATTCAACACTGAAGTAGAAAAAACTGAAGGGGAGATGGTGAAGAAAAGTGTTGACCAACAAGGTGCAGTGTTTGATAAAACGCTATATGAGCAGCCACCATCTACATCTGGGAAAAACCTCTTGAAAAGTTTTGAAGAGGAAGAGAACCCCAATAAACCCCAGGATGAAAACGCCATCAACACATCACCACCAAAAACGCCAAACAGGCCAGATGTGCCGGAGAAAGGTGATGAGGACAACACTCCAGACATCACAAAGCTGATGCAAGAAAATACAATTTTAAACCCTGAAGAGTTGCCTACTGATGAAAAAGTTGATAAAGATGATGAAGAAGATAAAAATATAAAAAAAGAAAGTGGCTGAAGAGGAGAAGAGAGATAAAAAAATGAGCAGGGTATGTTTGTCACCTTATCTAAGGTGGCAGGTGGTTATACATGAAAAAAGGACAAACCCTGAAAATAACCTTTCCACATACATCTTCACTGGATACGGCGTTTATGAGTATGTACACTTCTCTCAAAAATAAAACGCCAAACTTTCCATTCATAACGTTTAATTGAAAATATGCATGCAAAAACGATCAAAACGCCATGTGTTATAATAGAATGAGTTTGTATAACTAAAACGCCAAATGATGTTTTTTTAGCACTAAGCTGTTCAAGATGGGAGAAGAGTTTCTCATGAGGGTGATCTGTGAGAAATGAAACCAGGATTTCAAGCACACGTCTCAATTATTCTATGTTGGGCACATATCCTGAACTATGAAGAAAGATACAAGGCTCCAGAATCACCCTCAAGGTTATTCTGCACAGAATTACTGCTGGTAACTCTTTTGCTATATTTAATTGATAAAATTATAATAGGACATTGTTTTGTTGTTTAAAATGTGGTACTCAATATTACAGAATACTCCGGCATACAAGAAAATGACAGAAGAAAATATACGAAACAAAGAATTCATCAGAAACATGGAAACTGTTCTGAAAAATACATGTTTCAAAGGAGACAAGAAACATAAAACCATCAAGGATTATGAACTGGTATTCGTGCCAATAATATGGGAAAGACATTTCTATGTTGTCTATTTCAACATAAAACACGAAAGAGTTGATGTATTGGACAACAGCGGTGCAGGGGATGACGTCAGCATCAAAAAAAAGTATGAAGGATGGGTGGAAATATTGGTAAGTATCTTAAAAACTTTGAATATAGGAACTATGTTGACAAAACGCCAAACTAATATATGCAAAAAAATGTGAAACTGCAGCACGGAGCTTTTGCAAACTACTTGCGTATTAAAAAACACCCAAAGCATAAGATCATGAGCAAGGCGAAGATTGTCAGACAAAAGATGGATTGGAGGACAACGTCTAACGTGATCGACTGTGGGATTTTCGCAATGAGGCATATGGAAACATACATGGGGGATATAGCTCGTTGGAGAAGTGGTTTGGCAACAGAAGATGCCCCAAATCAACTCCAGCAAAGACAGCTAAATGAACTAAGGGTAAAATACATTAGAAAAATCTTGTTTCATAGCGAAAATGAAAACAAAAAACTATTGACAAGTTGTCTAAAAACATTCATGGCTTTAGGGGGACCAAAAATACGTGAATTGTTTGACAAAGCAGACGAGAGAATAGCACAAAGAATGGAAGAATATGTAGATTAGCTAAACACCATGGATTTTAATGTTGACTATTGTGTTTTACTCTTTACATTATTACATCTACATGTTTGCACTACTAGAAAATATACCTATCTTGACATGCGAACAATGACACACGCTCATTTTATGACATTCGAAAGCGTGTGTCAAGAAAAAATGTCATGGTTTATAAAATTCAAAAAATTTATGACGCTCTTCTTTGTGTGTCGGCTTTTTAACGTCATAATAAAATACAAGATCTATCTTGACATACGAACAATGACACACACTTATTTTATGACATTCGAAAACGTGTGTCAAGAAAAAAAGTTTCATGCTTTACAAAATTCAATAAATCTACGACATTATTTGTTGTGTGTCATCTTTTTAGCGTCATAAATAACAACATTATCAAAATGTACGTGTCAAGTTTTATGACACTCTTTTTGTGTCATCCTTTTAGCATGTCATGTTATATTTTCTGAATTAGGTTATAACCTGTGTATTACACGGTTTAAATTAATAAAAATCAAATAGTTAACAAAGAAGATTTATCAATCATAAAACGATATTTTTGAAATGCTTTTCAGATATCCGAACAAAATTTTGTCTCATGTATCACAACGAAAAAAGACCTTTAACGACACGTGAATTGTGTGGTATGAGAAAAAATACACTTGTTTTTAGTATCAACTTAAACCATTTTTATTGGCTTTGTGTCACACCCCGATTTCCACGTGTCTCACCAGTGGGCCCGGTGGGGGATTACCGTGACGATGTTGGCAACAATATAGTCAAACCACACAATTATATGATGCACAGCGGAAGCTTAAAGATAAATATATACTTCAACCTCTGGTTGTAACATCAAATGTATTACAGAAGTCGAATATATCCACAGCGGATCAAAATAATAATAAAATATTGTTCCATCAGATACTGAAATCAAGCTTGCGAGACTTATCACGACGCTAGGGAGCTAATACCAGCCAATTTACGTTTAGGTACATGCACTTAATCTTTTTGGGGAAAATACGTCAGTTTACACTGGTAAATACATTCAACCGACTCCTTTGAAAAGAGTTGGGAAAATTGATTTGAATGCACAAGGCACAAAATATTTTGACACGTTGATTAAAATGCCCAAAGGCAAAATTAATCTTTTATACTTGGGACAATTTTGTTAATAAAAATCTTGTATCCGATTTACATGGTTGTCCAACATTTAGGGCCGGTGATTATATAATACAAGCCGGACAAGATTAATCGACACACCACAAATATAATCTCACAAGAAGAATACTCTCACGAGTGAGTATACGTTATACATATGCAACAGGAGGTGTTTTGCCTACACCTTGTGCTTACGTCGTGGCCATTCACTTTTTAAAATGAGCCAAGGATATCCAGGACACGGTCATTAACCCCCAACGTTATTTGTTATCAATCAACACAGATTAAAACGGGATTATGCAATTTAATCATCTCCGATTAAAAGGTTTCTACACCCGACCAAGCGGTATATTTAAAATACCGTATCCCAAGCCCGTATAAGGGAAAATAAGTTAAAAGTATTTACCTTTGCAATGTATATTCCTTAATCAATTAAATCCCCGATATCTTTTACTGGGGCTCCTTATTCTGGAACGAAGGTTTTCAAGATAACCTATTAGAATCCTAACGGGTCTTTATATTAGCCGTAGCCTAGACCGGTTGGTTTCAAAGATAGATACGGTTTAATCGCGCGGAAAGGCGAAAACCGTGAATGGAATGTGGTTCTCACCCAACAAGTTCGGAGACTTGTTTTATATGGGTTTAATATTCACATTCTAGATTTTGGGGTTGAAATGATATGGTTTGACCCGTATCGGCTAATTTATGTAAACTAGTTACATAAGCCGAACCGTGCGCGCAATGGGCGTAACGGGTAACCGTGAGAGTCCTACGCTTGTTTCCTAAGTCAATATGCCTTAAAGAGGTTGCGGTATCATTAGGATACCTTCCGTGATGCCCGTAACGAGTTTAAGTTAACATTATGCCCCGTAGGGGTTTTTCGGTCATTTTAAAGACTTTTAAAGAGCTTTTCGAGTTCTACAGGAAATCTGAGTTTCCCGAACAGTTTATAAAGTCTAAAATACTTTATTTATTATTTAAAATTAGTAGCAACTGGAATCGGGTCAAAAGACCTTGTAGAACTCATTTTATGGCCAAAAAGGGCGTATTCGGTATTTACCGACCCATAGCCATAACCGTAGGTTATGAGCAGGCTAAAAATAATTAAAAATCTTTAAAATTCCCAAAATATTATTTTACAACAGTGGGTAAAAGTTTTGGTGATAAAATCTTGGCTTAGATAGGTGTTATGCTAATTGCGTCGTTTATTACAAAAGTTTATTTTAATTGCGCTATTTAGCATAACTCTTATTCTAGACCTCGGATTGACGTGAGACTTTAAGGACATGCTTATAATTTAGTGAGCAAGGTTATGGTCCGTTCACGTGTCCGAAATACTCGTTTTATTTTAAAAAGGGCGTTACGGTCAACTTTTAGGCGATTAACGGAAATGCGTAAAAGACTCGGACAAACGATGAACCGGTCACAGAGGGTTATACCATCACATGACCTGGTCCTAAGAGAGTCCTAAAGCATATCTATACTTCACTAAAACGGGTCAGAACTGAAGTCAATGCAAAAGTCAAACTTTTGCGACATTCGGCTCCGAACCGGGTTAATATAGCAAATGGTCGATTCAAACGAGCGCAAACAAGTTTATATACTTAATATCATGTTTTATGATCATCAAAACATGTTCCATAGTATATACATTACAGATTATGCAAGATTCGCCAAAACGACATTCTGTTGACTTTTTGGGTGCACGTTTGACTCGACATTTGACATAGTTAGAGTGGTGATCAGTGGGAACCCTTTTAGAGGTTTATTACCCACATAATTACCAACACATAACCATTCTTGATTCGACAATTCACTGAATCATTTGTGAGTTATCGCTAAGTCGTCCGTTAGTTACGAAGGATCGACTTTTAAGCTAAAACTAAGTTAAAGCTCAATTGGGAAAGGAGTGGAACACTTACTGAGGTCCTATGCACCAAGTGTGACCACTTGAGAGGAAGTTGGAGCTCCAGAAATGACCAAATGATGCAGATGATGGGGTGTGAACTTATGGTTGCAACTTAGGCTTTATATAGTGGTTTCAAGCACCACAATTGATTGACAACAAAGTCTAGCACACACCACAACTGATCAACACTTGTCCTTAGTGTTAGGGGTCATTTGGAGGTGTTTAAATGCATATCATGGCTCTTGGAAGGCTGAACAGCCAAGTTAAGCATGTTTCTGCATCTGGGCGCCTGACGCGGCCCGCATGGGGGAACCAGGCACTTTGTACGCGGGTCGCCTGAAGTTTACTAACCAGGCGCGTTTAAGAGGAGGCTCGCGGCCCGCCTCAACTTACCTTGAAACCTTACGCGGGTCGCGTTAGGTTATGTTTTCAGGATTTTTAAATCCTTTGTAATCATGATCAGAATCTTGCCAAATCTTTCGTAATGATTACCGAATCTTTGTAATTAATAACCTGACCTTTCGGAACCGAAGGGGTAACTTTGCGAATTGGCCCTCGGTTATTTACGATTAAGGGCCTCGCGTTATTTATGTGAATTATTAAGTCCTCTGGTTATTTTCAATATTATCTGAAAGGTCTTAACTTTTATTATTGACGCTTTTTAACCCCTCGTACACGGATTTGATCATAACTTTCTCGTTTTAAAACGGAACTTCGCGAGATTTATATATCATATTCTAGTGAGCGTATTTTATTGTTACGAAGCCTCGGGTTCGTTAAATGGTCACTCAGAGGTACAATTAAACATGTTGGCACAGTTAACCCCTGTAGCTTGTAATTTCTCACTTTCTTCTGCGTTCCGCTTCCGTACGATCCGTGATTTATTCGTTTGAAGGTACGAGCATCGTTTAGGGATACTATATAGTATATTTATCCTTGTTTGACATTTATAACCCTCGAATTTATATACTTTCAAGGTTTGTCAACATTAGTCCTTTATTTAATATTAATGCCACGTGTAAACAAATGACACGTGTTAACACATCATTGGACACAAAATTTCGAGGTGTTACATCCTCACCCCCTTAAAATAAATCTCGACCCGAGATTTGCTCAAGTAAATAAGGGTATATTTTTTTTTCTTTCATTGTGTCTTCAACTTTCCACGTATATTCGGGACCTCTATGGGCATTCCATTTGACCTTTACAATCGGTACGTGCTTTCTTTGAAGCTTTTTCACCTGTCGGTCTTCAACCGACAAGGCTTCTCCACAAACTTCAAGCTCTCATCTATATGCACATCTGTGTGTGGAATCACCAATGATTCATCGGCGAAGCACTTCTTGAGATTGCAGATGTGGAACACATTGTGAATTCCATTGAGCTTTTCTGGCAAGTTCAACTTGTAGGCAACTGATCCGATACGTTCAATGACCTCAAAAGTCCTATTTATCTCGGACTCAGTTTGCCCTTCTTACCGAAATGTATCACCCCCTTCCAAGGTGATACTTTGAGCAACACCTTTTCACCTACTTCGAAGTGAAAAGCTTTACGCTTTTGGGTCCGCGAAATTCTTCTGCCTATTTCGGGAAACTTTGAGACGGTCACGAATCTGAACAATCTTGTTCGTCGTTTCGAACACTATCTCTGGTCCGGATAATTGGACCTCTCCCGCTTCCGCCCAACGAACAGGCGATCAACACTTCCTACCGTATAATGCCTTGAAAGGCGCAGCCTTTATGCTGGTATGGTAGCTATTGTTGTGGGAGAATTTGATTAGGGGTAGGTTCTTATCCCAACTACCACCTAAATCTATAGCACACGCGCGTAGCATGTCTTCTAACGTTTGAATGGTACGCTCACTCTGACCGTCCGTCTGTGGATGGTAAACCGTACTGAAGTTCAAACGCGTGCCCAAAGATTTGCTGGAAGCTCTTCCAGAAATGTGACGTGTATCTAGTATCCCTATCGGAGATAATAGACACAGATATGCCGTGTAAGGCTACAATCTTATCAACATATAATTGGGCTATGGTGCCGGAGTTGTAAGTCTCCTTTATGGGTAAGGAATGAGCTGATTTAGTCAGCCTATCGACTATAACCCATATTGTGTCGTTTCCTTTCCTGGTTTTGGGTAACTTGGCAATAAAATCCGTAGTTACCATCTCGGCTATGACTTGCGCATAAGTCGAGCATTTGGTAACATGAGTGGCTACAGACTTTATTAAGCCTATCCACCAGTAATTTGCCTTTAGATTCTGGCATCTTATGGCAGTTCTTAATTGTTGCTTAATTAGGGTTGCGGTCATTAATATATAGATAATATGAACCGTCTTTCTTATAAAACCTTCAGAATACTGAGTCAGGCTATATGAGACTATATCTTAAAACTTATTTAATCAAGGGTTTCGATTGTTTTATAAGCAATGTGGAGCTTTTCACAATACTCCAGTTCATAGAGGGATGTTAATATTTATTAACTCTACCTGCCTTCCAGGAGGTAAGCAGGGAAATTTATGAGGATGTAGTCAAGATACGAGGAGGTTATAAAGATTTCCATATCTCAGACTCCAGTTCACCCATCATTGCTCGTGTCAATTAAGTGACATATTTATGTTATGAGTCCTCATATTCCGTTACTAGGGAATATTTATTTAGATAACTATATTATGGATATCTTCCTTGAATACTACTAGTCGACTCTAGTACAATATAACCATTGGGATATCTCAGGGGTTCCATGTATTAAACCTCCATACTGATCAGGCATGGAAGTAATCTATGGAACACACTAGAATACGCCAATCCTCATATGGCACTTTTATCAAACATAGTTTGGCATTCGCAGGCGATAGAAGAGAGAAAAAAAAATGAAGGAAGAAAATAAAAATAACATATGTTGTTGTACTCTATGCGAAGAAAGAGGACTCTTAGATTTTTCGGAAGGATTCCTTGTCGATACTAGAAGAATAGGTTACTAAGGTTTTCTCGATGATTTATACCTTGTGGCTAATATAAAAGTTCTCTAAGATTACTGTTTATGAAGAATTTACTGGTATCCGAACCAAAATAAACTCTTAGTATTTAAATTACTGATAAAATGCCAAGGAATATACCTGTTGCCATTATTTATGGACTAGCTCAGGCATTTTAGGCGTCTTCAATTTTAGGCTTTAATTCCTCCGCCGCATTTCCTTTGACATTTTTTTTTAGGGCACGTAGTCTTGATGTGGCCTTTCTCATTACAGCCGAAACAGACGGCATTCTTCATGTCCTTGCAGTCCAACGTTTTATGTCCCTTAGACTTGCAGATTCCACAAGTCCTGGGCTGTGATTTAGATTTTGGTTCGAACCTGCATTTCCCATAATGGCGCTTCTTGCAGGTCTCACATTCTGGTTTCTGGTCGGACTTTTGTTTGTTCTTTTTCTTGGAACTCTGGGAGTTGTCTACGTCCCTTTTCCTTTTTAGTTCATCCTTTGCATCAGAGGCATGAACAAGATCCTCCTTAGGAGTAAGGAAAGGTGGTCCTAGGTCAAACTTGGACCGAGCCACAAGGGGCTCCTTTAACTTTTTCACAGCCTTCTTCACAGCTTTTCTAACGGCTGCGTCTATCATGGTCTGAAGAACATCCTTGGAAATTCTAAGGCTTACAATTTCAGCATCACTAGCATGCGTCGCGTCATCAATGGCGCGATTGACTGTTGTCTTATCCGAGTTTGCCATACTCGATGTGGGTTCCTAACACCAATAAAACAATTTCTTAGTCGCAATCCAACAACTGCTATTCTTCATCCTGATGGCCTTAACATATACTAACCATGGCATTTATAGACCATATTGGTTAATATAGTACTAACATTCTCAATGAATGTTATTAAATATATATTCGTTATGTTTAGCCTAGGTCACGAGGGACCATCAACGGCATTTAAGGTTTGGGCCTAATTCATCATCTTGTTGACAGGGGATCAAAATGTCACATCCGTCTTTGTTATATTGATGAATTTTGGATAGCTCGAAAGCTTGCCATAAGGATATTAGAAAAGAGCGATTCCTAATAGATACAGACATCAATCTAGGATTCGTTGGAGTGTTTTCTTAAGTATTAACGACAAATTTTTTTTCACCTCGGATTAGACGATAGGAGTCCTATCAGACGGAGACAATAATTCTCAACAATCATTATTCATTATAGAGTTATATGTGCCAGTGGTAATTAATTTCTGCATACTGTTTGATAAGGAAGGTACCTGCTATATATATATCATACTGCATTATCCCCTGGGCGTTCATCCTGAAGATTCATGCGTTTATTTTCCCTGGCCTCTCCCGGCTTCTTTATAAGCTCTGGGCAGCTGGTTTTGATGTGCCCTTCCTCGTTACAATTGTAACATGTGGCGTTTTTTAACCCCTTGCAATCTAAGGTTTTGTGACCCTTGGTCTTGCAAATTCCACACAATTTAGCACGTGGGTTGATTGTACATTTTCCAAAATGTTGCTTTTTGCAGTTACTGCATTTGGGTTTGTTATCAGGCGGACTCGAGTTCTTTCCAAACTCAGAATCTTTCCCACGCTCCGAGCTTCCCTTCTTCTTCTTGTTAGTTTGATGAGAGTTCTCCTCCTCTCTTTCTCTTCTTCTCTCGCTAGAAGCCTTAACAGACTTAAATCTGATTGCATCTAAGGTGAGAGATAGGGATAAGTCCACCGCGGACCTATATGTGGTTGGCCTAGATGCTTTAACATTTCCTTTTATCTCTGGTGCTAGGCCTCCAATGAAACGCGCTATGCGTTTAGGTTCAGGGGTGACTAAATAAGGAACTAGGCGGGACATAGTGTTGAAACTTGTCACGTATGCCTGACAGTTCAAATTTTCCATGACCAAGGTCAGGAAGTCCGATTCTATCCTTTCTACCTCATGCTGAGGGCAATAGTTTTCTTTGACTAATGCAACAAATTGCCCCCAAGATAAGTTGTAGAGTAGAACCTTCCCCGTGGCTTGGAGTAATGACCTCCACCATGCCAACGCTTCTCCTTTAAATGATTGTGAAACAAATTTCACAACATCTTGCTCCGCACAACCGCTGATGTCAACAACAGCGTCCATTTCATCAAGCCATGTCATGCAATCGATGGCCCCATTTTCTCCTGTAAAGTCTCTGGGCTTGCAGGAGACAAAATATTTATATGAACAGGTCTTAACTGATGCCTCTTGATGAAACACAACTTGTCTAGACGGAATACTCCTTTGATTTGACAAGTCATGAACATCGTCCTCCCTTGACTCATGCGTTTTAGGAGGGGGCTTACTACAAGCCATAGATAGAGTCTTGGAGTGGGTATCATTTGGTTCATCATACTGTCGATCAAGAGCTTGAGTAACAGCATAATCTATTATTGCCTGCAGTTCTGCTCCAGTTACATTAATTCTGGTAGCATCATTGTTGCCCTTCAAGTGACTGTTAGCTTCATCTAATCCAGCCATGTAGCTTGATTGCTACATAAATATTAACAATGATTTATTCAGAGATTATTATGGAATCATCATCTTTGACGATTTATCAACCATGGTAATATAAACCATATTGGTTAACTTGTTAGTTATATTTGATTAGTATTTTCCATTTTAATTTATCCTAGTTATAAAACATTAAGGATATTGAAGTGGCGCATAAGGCCTAGTCACAAGGACAATTCTAAATTTTTGTAAGCCATGATTTCAGAGAATCGAGGCATTTAAGGTTTGAATCACGTTCATTACCTTCTCTTGACAGGGAGTTGTAGACTTCAACTGTCTTTTGTCTTTTAGGACAATAGGTATAGCCCATGGGCATTTCCCTTCTGAGGGATGGTTATAATATGATCATCTTCTCAGATGCTATTAGTCGAGATCGTATGGATCCTACCGACCATTATGCTTGGACCTGGTCCAACACTTTCAGACAGGAGGTCACAGACCACCACTGTCGTTGTCTTATCGGACAACAAGTTTAGCCCGTAGGCACTTCATCACTATTGGATGTTTATAACGTGATCATTCTATAGGATGACACAAGCCATGATCTCAAGATCACTAGACTAGATAAGAAAATTGGAAGAATCCAATATAAGGATGGCTGCTGTGATTTTATCGAATCACATTTGTCAGGAGTGCTAACACGTTTTTAGGTGTTAACAAGGATTTGAATCTCTTGGGTAGGTTTCACCCTCTTGGCCGCGTAGGCTAGATTTCACCTTTAAGATTCCTTTTAAAAATGCCTACTGGCAGGGAAGGAAGGATATTTATTTTTATTTAGGATTTTATCATAAATCCTAATTTATAATTTAATATTAGCACAAATGGCCTAGTCGCGTAGACAAGTTTTATAAGCCATGATTGTCTGGGATCAAGGCATTTAGTAGTAGCACAAAAGGCTTAGTCACACGGACAAGTTTAATTTATAAGCCATGATCGTCTGGGATCGAGGCATTTAGTAATAGCACAAAAGGCTTAGTCTCGTGGACAAGTTTAATTTATAATCCATGATCGTCTGGGATCGAGGCTTTTAATAATAGCACAAAAGGCTTAGTCTCGTGGACAAGTTTAATTTATAAGCCATGATCGTCTGGGATCGAGGCATTTAATAATAGCACAAAAGGCTTAGTCACACGGACATATATAATTTATATGTTATGATTTCAGAGAATCAAAGTATTTGAGGTTTGAACCTAGTTCATTACCTTTTTCTGACAGGGAGTCATAGACCACCACTGCCTTTTGTCTTATATGAAAATTTGCATGGCCCGTAAGGACTGAAGGATAATTATGTCCTTATAGGGACTAATAAGAAAACGATTTTCAGTAAGAGGAGTTTCTTCTTCATTATTATTTTTGACTGCATTCTCCTCGGGTGTTCGTTTCATTTTTGTCGCGGTACGAAGCTCAGCATCTCAGGACCCCGGGTGTGGAGAACTCCTATTACGGCTTCTTCTCTTGGCGACGTATCCAATATATAAAAATAATTGGAAGCAATAAATTTCAGATTAGAGTCGGGAGAAATCCTATGTTAAGTCTAGACTCGAATATGTGCAATTGTGTCATTGAGATTAAACACATAAGGATAGTGTTTAATTCACTCAATGTTGGCTCTGATACCAACCTGTCACACCCCGATTTCCACGTGTCTCACCAGTGGGCCCGGTGGGGGATTACCGTGACGATGTTGGCAACAATATAGTCAAACCACACAATTATATGATGCACAGCGGAAGCTTAAAGATAAATATATACTTCAACCTCTGGTTGTAACATCAAATGTATTACAGAAGTCGAATATATCCACAGCGGATCAAAATAATAATAAAATATTGTTCCATCAGATACTGAAATCAAGCTTGCGAGACTTATCACGACGCTAGGGAGCTAATACCAGCCAATTTACGTTTAGGTACCTGCACTTAATCTTTTTGGGGAAAATACGTCAGTTTACACTGGTAAATACATTCAACCGACTCCTTTGAAAAGAGTTGGGAAAATTGATTTGAATGCACAAGGCACAAAATATTTTGACACGTTGATTAAAATGCCCAAAGGCAAAATTAATCTTTTATACTTGGGACAATTTTGTTAATAAAAATCTTGTATCCGATTTACATGGTTGTCCAACATTTAGGGCCGGTGATTATATAATACAAGCCGGACAAGATTAATCGACACACCACAAATATAATCTCACAAGAAGAATACTCTCACGAGTGAGTATACGTTATACATATGCAACAGGAGGTGTTTTGCCTACACCTTGTGCTTACGTCGTGGCCATTCACTTTTTAAAATGAGCCAAGGATATCCAGGACACGGTCATTAACCCCCAACGTTATTTGTTATCAATCAACACAGATTAAAACGGGATTATGCAATTTAATCATCTCCGATTAAAAGGTTTCTACACCCGACCAAGCGGTATATTTAAAATACCGTATCCCAAGCCCGTATAAGGGAAAATAAGTTAAAAGTATTTACCTTTGCAATGTATATTCCTTAATCAATTAAATCCCCGATATCTTTTACTGGGGCTCCTTATTCTGGAACGAAGGTTTTCAAGATAACCTATTAGAATCCTAACGGGTCTTTATATTAGCCGTAGCCTAGACCGGTTGGTTTCAAAGATAGATACGGTTTAATCGCGCGGAAAGGCGAAAACCGTGAATGGAATGTGGTTCTCACCCAACAAGTTCGGAGACTTGTTTTATATGGGTTTAATATTCACATTCTAGATTTTGGGGTTGAAATGATATGGTTTGACCCGTATCGGCTAATTTATGTAAACTAGTTACATAAGCCGAACCGTGCGCGCAATGGGCGTAACGGGTAACCGTGAGAGTCCTACGCTTGTTTCCTAAGTCAATATGCCTTAAAGAGGTTGCGGTATCATTAGGATACCTTCCGTGATGCCCGTAACGAGTTTAAGTTAACATTATGCCCCGTAGGGGTTTTTCGGTCATTTTAAAGACTTTTAAAGAGCTTTTCGAGTTCTACAGGAAATCTGAGTTTCCCGAACAGTTTATAAAGTCTAAAATACTTTATTTATTATTTAAAATTAGTAGCAACTGGAATCGGGTCAAAAGACCTTGTAGAACTCATTTTATGGCCAAAAAGGGCGTATTCGGTATTTACCGACCCATAGCCATAACCGTAGGTTATGAGCAGGCTAAAAATAATTAAAAATCTTTAAAATTCCCAAAATATTATTTTACAACAGTGGGTAAAAGTTTTGGTGATAAAATCTTGGCTTAGATGGGTGTTATGCTAATTGCGTCGTTTATTACAAAAGTTTATTTTAATTGCGCTATTTAGCATAACTCTTATTCTAGACCTCGGATTGACGTGAGACTTTAAGGACATGCTTATAATTTAGTGAGCAAGGTTATGGTCCGTTCACGTGTCCGAAATACTCGTTTTATTTTAAAAAGGGCGTTACGGTCAACTTTTAGGCGATTAACGGAAATGCGTAAAAGACTCGGACAAACGATGAACCGGTCACAGAGGGTTATACCATCACATGACCTGGTCCTAAGAGAGTCCTAAAGCATATCTATACTTCACTAAAACGGGTCAGAACTGAAGTCAATGCAAAAGTCAAACTTTTGCGACATTCGGCTCCGAACCGGGTTAATATAGCAAATGGTCGATTCAAACGAGCGCAAACAAGTTTATATACTTAATATCATGTTTTATGATCATCAAAACATGTTCCATAGTATATACATTACAGATTATGCAAGATTCGCCAAAACGACATTCTGTTGACTTTTTGGGTGCACGTTTGACTCGACATTTGACATAGTTAGAGTGGTGATCAGTGGGAACCCTTTTAGAGGTTTATTACCCACATAATTACCAACACATAACCATTCTTGATTCGACAATTCACTGAATCATTTGTGAGTTATCGCTAAGTCGTCCGTTAGTTACGAAGGATCGACTTTTAAGCTAAAACTAAGTTAAAGCTCAATTGGGAAAGGAGTGGAACACTTACTGAGGTCCTATGCACCAAGTGTGACCACTTGAGAGGAAGTTGGAGCTCCAGAAATGACCAAATGATGCAGATAATGGGGTGTGAACTTATGGTTGCAACTTAGGCTTTATATA
This sequence comes from Helianthus annuus, assembly GCF_002127325.2. Lineage (NCBI taxonomy): Eukaryota > Viridiplantae > Streptophyta > Magnoliopsida > Asterales > Asteraceae > Helianthus > Helianthus annuus. The sequence continues at coordinate 161,150,279 of NC_035442.2, forward strand.
GTGGTTTCAAGCACCACAATTGATTGACAACAAAGTCTAGCACACACCACAACTGATCAACACTTGTCCTTAGTGTTAGGGGTCGTTTAGGGGCCATTTGGAGGTGTTTAAATGCAGATCATGGCTCTTGGAAGGCTGAACAGCCAAGTTAAGCATGTTTCTGCATCTGGGCGCCTGACGCGGCCCGCATGGGGGAACCAGGCACTTTGTACGCGGGTCGCCTGAAGTTTACTAACCAGGCGCGTTTAAGAGGAGGCTCGCGGCCCGCCTCAACTTACCTTGAAACCTTACGCGGGTCGCGTTAGGTTATGTTTTCAGGATTTTTAAATCCTTTGTAATCATGATCAGAATCTTGCCAAATCTTTCGTAATGATTACCGAATCTTTGTAATTAATAACCTGACCTTTCGGAACCGAAGGGGTAACTTTGCGAATTGGCCCTCGGTTATTTACGATTAAGGGCCTCGCGTTATTTATGTGAATTATTAAGTCCTCTGGTTATTTTCAATATTATCTGAAAGGTCTTAACTTTTATTATTGACGCTTTTTAACCCCTCGTACACGGATTTGATCATAACTTTCTCGTTTTAAAACGGAACTTCGCGAGATTTATATATCATATTCTAGTGAGCGTATTTTATTGTTACGAAGCCTCGGGTTCGTTAAATGGTCACTCAGAGGTACAATTAAACATGTTGGCACAGTTAACCCCTGTAGCTTGTAATTTCTCACTTTCTTCTGCGTTCCGCTTCCGTACGATCCGTGATTTATTCGTTTGAAGGTACGAGCATCGTTTAGGGATACTATATAGTATATTTATCCTTGTTTGACATTTATAACCCTCGAATTTATATACTTTCAAGGTTTGTCAACATTAGTCCTTTATTTAATATTAATGCCACGTGTAAACAAATGACACGTGTTAACACATCATTGGACACAAAATTTCGAGGTGTTACACTTTGTTAGAAATATATTTGAATAGGCTTATTTTGGTTTATTTTTTATTTTCAGAAATATATTTGAATAGGCTAATTTTGGTTTGTTTTTTATTTTTAGAAAAAAGGAACCCAAATAAATCAAAGGAAGCAAACCTGAGCGAAAATCAGAAGAAATGCTGAAAATTGCGTTGTGATATACATCTTTTTTATTTCACGAATGTTATTAAAATTTATTTTGGAAACATTGTATTAATATTTTTTGTGACTTTTTTAAATTTCTTCAAAAGAATCGCCTGTTTCAATTTTACTCACATTTTTTATTTTATTATTATTTTTTAGTGAATTTCAAGGATTATCCTTCTAGATTTTGAAACATTGTGTTCAAAACTTATCAATTTTAAAGAAAAATGACACGACTGAAATTGGGTATAAGCATAAAGGACAAAATTAGAAATTCACTCTTTTTTTCCTTCTAGACCTTTCCTTTTATAACTTATGGTGGACAGGCTTCTAATTTTTTATGAAGAGAGGGGAAAGTTTTAGTATTTGAGACGGAACTAATAACTAAAGGGAAGTAGACGGTTGATACTTCTTTTTAGGGAAAAATATTATTTTTTAGTGCAATTTATGGTGGATAGAACTCTAATTTTTGGTGGGAAGAGGAAAAAGTTTGAGTATTTAAGAGGGAACCAATAATCAAAGGGAAACGGACGGTTGATATTTTTTTAGGGAAATCATTAATTATTTAGTGCAAGTATTTTAATTTAATATATATGTCAAAAGAAAAAAAAAACAGTTACGAAAAATATAAATTATAAAAACTTATAAGCCAAAAGACAAAATAGTTACATATATTAATCCTAAAAATTGATTATCAGAGTATTAATACATGATAAATATAAATTATAAAAACCCTATATACATTATTAGAGATATATATTTCAGTTTGTATTATATTGTTGAGTTAGTTAGAGAGGAGTTAGTTGTGTTAGTTAGCCTCTATATATAGAGGAGTTGGTTGTATTTGTAACTACCTTTCATTTTCTGTTGAATACAAGTCTGATCCATTTCTTCATGGTATCAGAGCTCTAGTCTCTGGATTCTTCCTCTCTGTTGATCTCCGATTCTCTTTTCCGGCTTCTTTCCGGTCATTTTCCGTTTTTCTTTCTTCTTCGATCTCTTTCCTCTTGATGTGTTTCATTCTCTGATCTTCTGTTTTGTGTTCATAATGTCCACAAACATCTCTCAAACTCAATCCTCTACAGTCGCTACATCTAATCCATTTCAGAATGTTATGAATCTGATGCCAATTAAGCTTGATGAAACAAATTACCCGAACTGGAAGCATCAAACAACACTGATTTTTAAGACGTTAGGGCTTTTTCAACATCTTAACATCAATTGTAATCCACCAAAATCTGAGGAAGCTAGAACTACTTGGGACAAATCAGATGCATATGTATCAGCTTTTATCTCTGCAAATTTGTCTTCATCGATGATTCATTTGGCTCGAGATACTTCCAGATCTGCAGAGTTATGGTAGAAGCTTGAAGAATTGTTTACACAACAGGTATTCGCCAATCAGAATTATATTCGAACACAATTTCATTGTTTAAAACAAGGAGATAAATCAGTGTTTCAGTTTTGTGATGAGGCAAAGAATCTGTTTGATCAGTTGATTACTCTAGGTGATCCAATTACAGAGCAAAGTCTGATATTACAAATCCTAAATGGTTTACCCTCTGATTTTCGAATGTTTGTTACCAATATTAAAAATTCTGATTCAAAACCTACATTCTCTCAACTCAGAGCTAAGTTGTTGACCTGTGAATCTCGTTTAAAACAAGACCAAAGCTCACACTCTGTTCCAATAGCTGTTATGGCAGCCATGACTGTACGACCACCTCCACACACTGATCTTTCTTCTCAAACAACAGTTGTGTGTCAAATCTGTGACAAACCTGGACACCATGCTAATAATTGTTATCATCGATTTAATTCGAACTCTGGTGGACGTGGTGGACGTTGGAGGCCACGCGGTGGTCGAGGGTGGTGGTAGATATGGCAATCAACAAGGAGGTTTCAATCAATCAACAAATCGGTGGTCGACTGAAGGAATTAGAGGCTATAGTGCGAACATTGCAGATTGTTATGGATCTAGGGATCCCAATTTTGGAGTTAGGGTTCCTAATTTTGGGGGAAATATTCCAGGTCAAGTTGATGGGAGTTTTGACTCACGCATACTTGGAGAATACGGGTTTTATGTCACTGGATCTTCACCGGGTTATAATGTTCCGGGTTATCCAAACAGTAGTGGATATTCACCGGGTATTCTTGGTCCATGTCCTTCTGTTACTAGTGTTCCTGGCCTAAACAGTAGTGATAGTGGTGTTGGATCAGGTTTTGGCCCAAATCATTTTGTGAACTGGGCTCATTCTGCTACTAGATCAGGTGCTGGGCCTTCTGGTGTTTCAAGTTCTGGACCAGCGAGTTCGAATATATCTACTGGACCAGCGAATTCTGGTGTTACTGGTCATTTTGGGCTTGTAGTCGACTTGTCATCCGCATGTGATTTGGTTGATTCATGGATTCCGGATTCAGGAGCTTCCGCACATATGACTGGTGAGCTATCACTTGTTTTTGATTTGGTTCCTTATACCGATACTGAGCGGGTTGTTATTGGCGATGGTACATCTCTTACCATATCTCACATTGGTTTTGCTCATTTGCGTTTATCTAGTAGTACCATCATACTTAGACATGTTTTAGTAGTTCCTGGCCTAGCCAAGAACTTACTATCTATTACTCAGCTTGTGATTGATCATCCGCTTACTATTACTTTTTCTCATGTTGGTTTGATTATCCAGAGCCTCACGGGACAGCTCCTCCACCACACGCGTGGTAGTCCTTATCAGCTGTATTCGTTGACTGATGTTGCAGTTGTTTCTCGAGAGACGTGGCACTCTCGTTTAGGACATCCATCTGATGGAGTTATGGCTCTTTTTCCATTTTTACGTATTTTAGATAAATCCATGTGTTCTCATTGTGTTGCTTGTAGTACATCAAAATCTACACGATTACCATTTGATTCTGTTGTATCGCATTCTATAGTTCCATTACATGCGATTCATTGTGATATTTGGGGATCTTCTCCTATTTTGTCTCATGATGGTTATCGATATTTCATTACGTTTATTGATGATTTTAGTAGATTCACATGGATTTATCCTCTTACACATCGTTCTCAGGCGGTTGATTCGTTTCGTCACTTTAAACCGCTTGTCGAGAACCTTTTCTCATGCACCATCAAACACCTTCAGTGTGATGGTGCTCCCGAGCTTGTTCACGGACCGATGGCTCGATTGCTTTTCGAGTCTGGTATTACTTACCGTATCTCATGTCCCTACACACCCCCACAAAATGGGGTAGCCGAGCGTAAAAATCGTCACCTTTCTGAGGTTGCTCGTGCTTTGTTGTTCCATTCTCATCTACCAAAGAAATTTTGGTATGATGCTTATGCTACCGCTGCTTATCTCATTAACCGGTTGCCTTCACCGGTTATTCACTATTCCTCACCTTTTGAGACATTGTTCGATTCTTCACCCGATTATTCTTTTCTGCGCACATTTGGGTGTTTGTGTTATCCATTTCTTGGTGATACTAGAATGGATAAGCTTTCACCTAAATCCATTCCTTACATCTTTGTTGGATATGCTCCATCTCATCTTGGATATCTTTGTTATGATCCTGACACGTCTCGCACATATACGTCTCAACATGTTCGATTCTTTGAGACGATCTTTGAGATTCCTCGTACTTCATCTGTTTCTTCTTCTTCTCCTCCTTCTCATATTCCTTCTGATTCTTTTCCATTTTTTGTTCCTCCTCCTTCGTCTTTTCCTCCTCCTCCTCCTCCATCATTTTCTTCTTCTTCTCCTTTGACTTCTGTTCCCGATTCATCATCATCACCATCATCTTTTTCTCCTCCTCCTCCTCATATGCATCCTATGGTTACACGTTCTCGTGATCATACTCGTCAGCCTAGACGGTTTCCTGATCATGTGGTTTTTCATGCTACTACTACTCCCACCACAGAGCCTACTTCCTTTCGTCAGGCTCAGCAGTGGTCTGTTTGGTGGGATGCGATGCGTACTGAGATGGATGCTTTGTATGCCAACCAGACGTGGTGTTTGGTTTCGGCTCCCACTGGTGCTAACATTGTAGGTTGCAAGTGGGTCTATAGGATTAAGAGAAATCCTGATGGTTCTGTGAGTCGCTACAAGGCACGGCTTGTAGCAAAGGGTTTTCATCAGACTGAGGGTATTGACTATACTGAGACATTTAGTCCAGTAGTCAAACCCACCGCTATTTGGATTGTTCTTTCTATTGCTTTCTCTCGTGGATGGTCTATTCGGCAGGTTGATGTCAACAATGCCTTTCTCCATGGTGACTTATCTGAGACTGTGTATATGTCACAGCCTCAGGGCTTTGTTGATACTTCTAGACCACATCATGTTTGTCTTCTGTAGAAGGCTCTTTATGGCCTGAAGCAGGCTCCCAGAGCTTGGTTTTCCAAGCTCTCTTCTGCTCTTATTGCTGATGGTTTCTGTCAGTGTGTTTTTTATACATCTCTATTTGTCTATAGTAGAGATTCAGTGATGTGTTATGACTTGGTTTATGTTGATGATATCATCATCACTGGGAGTTCTCTGGATTTTGTTACTAGCTTGATTGAGCGCTTACATTCTCGTTTTGCACTCAAAGATCTTAGTCAGCTTTCTTATTTCTTGGGAGTTCAGGATACTTTTTCTGATGATATTCTTCATCTTTCACAGCAACGTTATTTACTTGATCTTCTTCAGCGCACTGTTCTTGCTCAGTGTCGTCCTTTGTCTACTCCTGTTGCTTCTGGCAGACAGCTTTCTCGGCACACGGGTATACCCTTATCAGATGCCACGTTGTATCGTAGTACTGTTGGCGTTCTTCAGTATTTGGTCTTGACTCATCCTGAGATTGCATATGTTGTTAGTAAGGTGTCTCAGTTTCTTCAGACTCCTACTGACAGACATTGGGAGGCGGTCAAGAGGATTTTACAGTACCTTAAAGGTACCTTGACTTGTGGGTTGAGTATTAGACGATCTTCTAGTATGGATATTCATGCTTATTCAGATGCAGATTGGGCTGGATGCCCTGATGACCGACGATCTACTACTGGTTATTATGTTTTTCTTGGTTCCAACTTGGTTAGTTGGAGTTCCAAGAAACAACACACTGTTGCCCGGTCGAGTACTGAGGCTGAGTATCGGGCTCTTGCACATACCGCTGCTAAGTTGAGGTGGATTATGTCTATATTACAGGAGTTACATGTTGTTTTGAGTTGTTCACCGACAGTTTGGTGTGACAACATTGGGGCTACTTATCTTGCTGCAAATCCGGTGTTTCATCAAAGGACTAAACACCTTGAGATTGATTTGCACTTTGTTAGAGATATGGTTTTGTCTCAGGTGTTACGGATTTGATATGTGCCCACTGTTTTGCAGATTGCAGACGTCTTGACTAAAGGTCTTTCAGTTGATCGATTTAGTTCTCTTCGGTCCAAGCTTCACGTGGATTCTCCCCGTTTAGCTTGAGGGGGCATATTAGAGATATATATTTCAGTTTGTATTATATTGTTGAGTTAGTTAGATAGGAGTTAGTTGTGTTAGTTAGCCTCTATATATAGAGGAGTTGGTTGTATTTGTAACTACCTTTCATTTTCTGTTGAATACAAGTCTGATCCATTTCTTCATACATTAACTATTATATTATGGTTTATGTATTTTATTTAGAAATACAAAACCTAGTTTAAGTGTGTATATATATGCATGTGTGTATGAAAATGGGTAGATCGAGTTTAATGTTATTAACCAATATAGCTTGTAACGGGTCCACTAAGAGTCAACATTACTATTAGAGTGGAGGAAATGGGTACGAGAAGATGATGGCGTCGTCTATAGTGGTACCTCTCAAAACCAATATCGAGCTTCATGGCCATCGCAAAGGCCAACCCTTTAACCTAGTATGACCTATCAAAGCTCCGGATGGTCTATTAAGACCTATATGATATATTATCACCCATTATGATATATCATGGTTAGTCACAACCTGATATAACCCTTTAAGAACTAGTATGACTTAATAAAGCCCACCATGGTTATTAAAAGCCAAAATGACTACGAAAGCCCAATATGGTTCATTAAAATATGTATGACATTTAATAACCCGTTATGACTATTACGACGCACTACGACCCAGTATAGTTCTTTATGATCCAATATGACCTAAATAAAGCCTGCCATGATCCACCTAAAACCATTTTGACTAGTAGGGCCTAATATGGTCCATCAGATATGTATATCTGTTGTCACTCATTATGATTTACTATGACTCACTAGAATTCGATATAACATTTAAAGACCCAATATGACCTAATTGTAGGGGTGTTCAAAACTATCCATATCCGAAAATCCGATCCGAAATGTCCGATATCCGAATCCAAAATATCCGAAAAATCGGATATCCGAAATTTCGGATATCCGATTTTTTCGGATTCGGATAGTGATTTTCAAAATTTTCGGATATTTCGGATATCCAAAATATCCGAAAATTTAATTTTCATTTTTTTCGGATATCAGAATATCCGAAAATATCCGAAGTATCCAAAAATATCCGAAAAATATCCGAAAATATCCGAAAAATATCTGAAATATCCGAAAAATATCCGAAAACTTATATACAGATATCCGAAACTATCCAAAATACTCGTTCCCAAATATGAAAAAATAATAAAAATTAAAAATTAAATAAAAAGTTGGATTTTCGGATATCCGATTCACTATCCGAATCCGTATCCGTATCCGAAATTTCGGATATCCGAATTCCGGATATCCGAAATTTCGGATGCGGATTCGGATAGTGAAATCTGGTATCCGAAAATTTCAGATATCCGAAATTCGGATATCCGGTTTTGAACACCCCTACCTAATTGAACCCACAATGGTCGAGCATAAGCTCCACTACGACATGTATGATTTATATGGGTGTAAATGAGCTAAATTGTTTGTGAGCTACTCATGATCAGCTCGAAAAAAATGTCAAAATGAACTGGACTTAAACAAGCTCGAGCACAAGACAAAGCCTAGAAATAAACTTGTCTAGTAAACGAGCCCAACTCAAGCCTGAACCTAGCAAAAAACTTGTTTAGTAAACGAGCCCAGCCTAAGCCTTGGAATAAGTTTGCTTAGCAAACGAGCCTAGCTTGAGCTTCAATTATCGAGCTCGAGCCGGCTCGTGAGCCTTTTATTTATAAAATGTTTTAATAATTTAAAATATGTCACATAATAATGATTTATAAAATGTTTTAATAATGTAAAAGTATAATAAAAATAACTAAATAGTGTGTGTGTATATATATATGTAACTTATAAATAATAAACGAGTCGAACTAAAGTTTGGAAGCATACTCACGAGCCGAGCTTGAGCCTTAGAAAACAAAGCTTGAATCGAGTCCAGCCCAAACTTGATCTCTCATAAGTAAAATGTACTCGAACTTGTTTTTTTTTTCTCCGCTCGTTTACACCCCAGTGATTTATTATCTCTTGTTAAGGCTTGCATGATTCATTATTTATAAACGATATTATTTTATAATAGCTAACTATATTTTTGTTAAAACTTTTTATATTTGTAACTAAAATATCATATTGAAATTACGTTTCTATAGTTTTTATATATGTATTTTGTTTTAATACGTTTCTATAGTTTTTTATATATGTATTTTGTTTTAATACTTATTTTTTTTATTTCGGTTCCTTTTCAGTTTTTTATTTATTTATTTTGTTTTAATAATTATTTTATTTTATTTCGGTTCCCTTCCAAATCTCAAACACATACCTTAAAATTTTGGATTTCCCGCTTCTTTAAATTCACAAAATTCACCCATCACCCACCCAAGTTTGTATTCTGTCCCGCTTCAATTTTGGTTTTTCCTCTAAAGAATTGATTTCCCTCCCATGTTTTTCCCAAATCTGAAATTCACCGCTAAGCCTTGTTACGCAATAATTCTCAATAATCTTTGGAACGGGAATGCAGAAAAAGAATCAAGTTATCGTAATCGCCTGGTGCTCATCTCCTTGAACTCGTCCAAGTCGAGAAGTCCGCTACTGCGTTAGCACCACCACATCGATCTAGTACAGGTATAGTTTCAAACCTCTGTTAAATATGACCTTGGTTATGTTCTAGCGATCGAAACTACCGATGATCTTGCAATTCCTTAAATGTGATGTGGTTTTGACTTCTAATAAATTATAGGTAGATGACACGAATGACCCTTCAACACCCCCAAATGTGCTTTGTTGTTTTAGATCGGTCAGTTGGATAATTCAAGGTTCTTGTTCTTAAATTGGATGATTTTGTGTACCAAAACCAAGGCCTATAAACATCAAAGTTTTCTGGCAAAGAAATGATGTAAGCAGTGCTTTTGTAGTTCTAAATGATAATGGTTTGGCATAAATATCTATGATCTGTGATAAGTGTTTGGTTTAATTTGGAAAGAGACATTCTTAAAAAAGCTATTCTGAGAAAAAAATTATACTTGACATTTCTAAAGCTACATGAATTAAAAGATACACATTACTTTGAATCTTTATGAAGTAGTTGCACTTGTATGTAACGTCTATTATTCTAGCTCCCTAATATATTTAATAAATAACCACTTTATTAAATATAGGGTTATTGGATTTTAATAATCATAAGTTTCACCAGTTGGCCGATAATAATCCCAACTTTAAAAATTCCCTTCAATAATCCCAACTTGTAAAAGTTTGGCCGCTATTGATCCTTTTCAAACATATAAGAATTTGGTCTCCTCAATAGATTCAATTACACCTAGAGACTCTTTAATTGATTTAAGTGCACCTATGTTAGAAAATGATCAATGGCGGCCAAACTTTTACAAGTTGGGATTATTGGAGGGAATTTTTAAAGTTGGGATTATTATCGGCCAACTGGTGAAACTTATGATTATTAAAATCCAATAACCCTTAAATATATTTGGTGCAAAAAAGGAGTGAGGTACTGGTGGGCAGTGATAGGAGACCCAGGGAAACCTGGGTTCGATTCTTGAGCAAAACGGGTTTTACAGGTAATTTTACTGTCGTGCCTACAGGCGGGTGGGTTTTCCCCGAAATTGGTGGTGGACGAGTCGGGTTACTCTCGGAGTACTCCATTTGTCAAGTGGGTGCCCCGAAAGTGCTCGGGATTGATTTGTTGGTCGTTAAAAAAATAAAAATAAATAAATAACCACTTTAAGTATTAATTTTTTTATATTGCTCATCAGGTTGGTCTTAGTAGTAGCGGGAAAAACACAATTGTGTATCTTCTGCTTCGTCTATGAACCAACAAGTAGCCAGGTAATCCTTCTTTCCTAAAATGATGGTGAATTTCTAATAGAGGTGACAGGTCAGGCAGGTTGACCCTCAAATATTCTTTGTCCTTCTTTTTCACCTTTTAATTACTTAAAGATATTTTGTCATTTCGTGTTTATAAACTGGCAGATTGCATTTGTAGAATTAGTTCAGTTTCAAAAGTATTTATCCATAAGTTTGAAGAAAGCCATTAAGATGTCAATGTCTATGCTGCAAGTGTTGCTGAAGAGGTGTCTGTACCTATCTCAACTTTTAATTTTAATGTGTTATTTACAAATATATTATTGAATAAATTAGGATCTTTGTAGGCATTGTCAAACATTAAAATACTATATGTTTTCTCTTCATGATGCATTAAAATTTGGTATTATAATAAGCAGTTTGGTGGAATACCTCGGTTAAAAGAGAAATACAACAATAATGTAAGTGTTCACGTCTTTAATCTTTAGGGAGACATGTAAAGAACAGTTTTTTAATAAGAAATCAAAGCGTAGTTCTTTTGGTGATATGAATTATGCTATGGTAGAGATACATAATGGATATATCTGTAAGGTAACATTTTTTTGTTACTAGGTGGTGAATTTACCTCTCTTAATCAAGAGCGTTTTCATCACTACAAGGTAGAATACTTTTGGTTCTTTAATGTATTTTCCGTTCGATGTATATTGTAATTGACCTTTTCTTATGTATCTGATAGTATAGGACTTTTGGATGTTGGATTTGAAAACAAATCAAAGGGAACAATAGAATTATAAAGGTTGTCCTAGTCGACGTTATGGTCATCAGATGGTATGTTATAAGTTATTTGTATTTTTTAATGTGTTTGCAGTTTTTTTTTCTAGTGTGTAAACCTAAATTTTTGGTTTATTTGTAGGTTTTGTATAAGTACAAGCTTGTTATTTTTGGTGGGTTCTAACTTCTATGATACTCTTCGAGAAGTGAGGTTATTTCTGTTTTTTCAAATAAAGTTTACATTTTGATAAGCTGCCCATCTCTAGCACTAGCCTACATATTGAATACTAAGTTAGCACCTAAGCTATAAGATTTGATCCTTTTATTACTTACGTTATTTTCTTTTGCAGATACTTCAATGATTTGTACCTCTTTGATTTGGATTCTTTTAAGGTAAAGTAGTGAACAAATGGGCAATTTGTTCATTTTTTGTGAATCAATTAACTAAAACAAGCTCATCGTGTTGCTTCAGTGGCAAGAGATAAAACCGGCACCTAGATGCTTATAATGGCCAAGTGCTCGGAGTGGATTCCAACTCTTTGTTTACCAAGAGGATGTCAGTTAAATATATTTTACACATATATGAAATTTCTTGTTTTTATTACAATTTCACTTTGATTATAGATTTATTTATATGGTGGCTATTCAGGTTGTGCTCTTTGGGGGAGTTGTTAACATGGAAGTTGAAGGCTGACATTCTCTTTAGTCTTCTCTTGTAAAGAGTAGAGGATACTTGGCTACAGATACAGTGATATTCATGAAGAATGATCGAGTTATGTGGCAAACGTTATTTTTAAGTGACAAACTGTATTTTAGGTGTCGACAAATGTATTGATAAACAATATTTTTGTAAATGTTAAAAAATTTGTAGTGTAATTGACAAATGATTATGCAATGGGTTTTTGGTGCCTGTGTCTGTGTATATATATTTATATATTTTATTAAGAAATGGATTTATTGATTTGATTATTATTTATTTATCCATGGTAAATTGGTAATTCCACAATTTTTTAAAACATTAAATAGCATGACACGCATAAATAAACGTCGTAAATATGTGTCAAAATGCGTGTCAAAAAAGAGTGTCATGAATGGATGTCATAAACGTGTGTCATAAAAGCATGTCATAAATGTGTGTCATAAAAACATGACACACAAATGCAGGTCATGTTAATTTTATGACTTCTCAATCAACGACACGCTTTTGCGTGTCATAATTACCGTTTTATGACGCGCAATATGCGTCACGAAATGTGTATTTTCTAGTAGTGTTGGTTGTGTGATCTTCTATCGTATTTGTGCAAATCAAAGAAACGTCATGATTAGAATAATTAACAAATAGTAACCATTTAAAACATAAACAACATTAAAAAAATGGTTAAAAAAACTAAATTAAAACAAGTAGAAAACATAAAAACGCCATATCTATTGGAAATCAATAAAACGCCATTAAAACATAAACGCCATTCGTAAAAAAATACTTTTTAAAAAAACGCCATGAAAAACTAGCATAAAGATGAAAACGCCATTAAAACATAAACGCCATTGTTAAAAAATACTATTAAAAAAAAACGCCATGCAAAACTAGCATAAAGATGAAAACGCCATTAAAACATAAACGTCATTCGTAAAAAATATACTTTAAAAAAAACGCCATGTAAAACAAGCATAAAGATGAAAACGCCATTTATATTTAATTTTTTTTGGGCAAAGGAATCATAACGACTTGTTTAGCGGGAAGTGGACAATGACAATCGTACCCCCGCATAACAATTAGCGCTCCATGCCACGTGTTGGGCCAGGATCCGTTCTCACCGTTCTCACACTTTTCACCGTTCTTTCCTGATCCCGTTTCTATATATTATATTATATGTGGTTTCTTTCTTTGTTGTAATAGCTTTTCTCTATATTGCTTCTATCCAACTATATCTCCAGAGCTCATGGCGCTCATGGCTGGATAGGTATTCAGAAATTACGGTTGTGGCTAGAGGTAAGGGTCTATATAAGATTCTGAGATCCTTCGTCATTGACCCATTATTGTTTTTCAAGAGGTGGTGTTAGTAAGATATTCTTAAGGTATCTTTTGAATTAAAGGTGGGTATCAAAATAGATCTTAAGTAAATATGTAGGTTTGTTTCTTCTGTTATATAAAAGCTCGTCCTTCTATCGAAGACATTTGATTATTAAATTGTATATATTATCAAGAAAATTGTGTCTTGTATATACATACGTATAAATATAAAGTTTTAGAATTTTCTGTAATATATACATATAATACCAAATTATAAGAATCCAATTACATAACTAATTGTACTAATTATTATGTTTATTCCCATAACTTTGTTTATTCCTTTATATTAACAAAATAATTTATATTAGATTTATTGAACATAATATTTTGGAAAGGAAATTCATCAAGATGAATAAATTTAATAAAGATATAAGTCTTCCGAATTCTTTTTAGAACAATTTAATCTTTAAGTGACATGTTGATTTATTTTGATTATAACATATTAGGAATTGATTCTTATTTTACCATATTTATTTATTAAAGAATCATAATAGATAATACAAAGTCTAGCGTGTTTAAATTTGATCATAAAGTATCATTCTCATATCAAAATATATTTAAATATAGTTTAAGAAATGAATTAAACTTATCAAATTGTCTCTTCTTGAGATATATATATATATATATACATATATTTTAAATCAAATAGCTATACCATATTTAATGTTTTTGTACATATTTTTACTTTATGGATGAAATATCATTTGTAGTATTGATACAAGTTATATATAAAATATATATATATATATATACATCTGACTTATACATAATTTAAGAAATAGGTTTAAGCTATTTCCTGTTGATATATAGGTATTATGTATTAAAATTATTTAATTACATAATACTAAGTTGTTGTATATATTTCTGTTTCATAGATACAGTTTTATAAAATATTTATATCTCCCATAGTATATGTATATGTGCTTAAATTTTAGAATCGTCAAACTATGAATTATGAACTGTAATAATTCTTGTTCATTATTTGTATAAATTAAATTAAGAATTATGTTTTATAAAACTCTTTTAACATAACTTTATTCAAGAGTCAAACATTTTATTCTTCCAAAAATATTATTATTAGTTTCAATTTAGAACAAACCTTAATAACATTTTAGTTTAGTGTATTATATTAATAATAATGATGATATATATAATAACCGTATATATTAAAGATTTTTCTTAGAAAGCGTTTGTGTATAAAAATTTCTCCAGCATGTTAATTATCATCAATATTGACTATTCGTAAAATTTCTGAATATTACATAACTTATCAAATTTTGATGAATAATCTACATATTTAATATTTAATAATACGATAAAGAATTATAAAGTGATTTACAAAGTATTTTAATTATTGTATCCAAACAATGCTGAAATATTATATCTTTTTAACAAAATTAGTATAATTATATGTTTTATCAGAACTTTGACAAATACATATCTTTTAATCGAGTAAAACTTTCAGATTATATCCTAAATCATAAAATATACCGCTTTTATTGAATAATATTATGATGTTTTCAAAGTATGATATCTAAATTACATTTATCTTCTATTAATATTAAAATATTAATATTAACATTGTATAAAAATTTAAATTTCATTATGTTCCTACAAATACATATGGGTATGATAGGTATATAAGGTATCACAAAATTTACTAAGACATGATATTATTAATATATATCATATATATATATATATATATATATAATACAGCATAACCATAAGATACAGATATGGGTAACACATATTGGGAATTCAAAATTCATTGAATGATACAAAAATCATAATAGACATATTAAAATTTTAGGTTTACAGAATAACACATAAGATATTAATTTCCTAACACAAATGGTTAAGGGTTAAGGTATTGGAAAAACACCTAAAGGGCTTAAACCA
Organism: Helianthus annuus; assembly: GCF_002127325.2. Classification (NCBI taxonomy): domain Eukaryota; kingdom Viridiplantae; phylum Streptophyta; class Magnoliopsida; order Asterales; family Asteraceae; genus Helianthus; species Helianthus annuus. Next base: position 161,165,385 of record NC_035442.2, read on the forward strand.
GTGGCATAGCTCCGATACCACCTTTTGTCACGGCCCCCGACCCCACCCTGGGAGCGGGAGCCGTGAGCCAGTCAGATGGTATTCGGTGTTTATTAATTTGGCAGCGGAAATTTTCATTAGGACCATAGTTAGGAAATATTTTTATCAGAGTTAAACAACAAAATATTTAAAATAGATAATTGGAATAAATCCCAAGTTTTCCGGATAATACATTTATAGTAAACAAGTAGGACAAAACCCGATTTTTATTTATAGGGATAAACCCTAGTTATTGAAAACAATTCTCCTTTTTATTTAGGTAACTTTTATAGCCACTTTTCTAAGCCTTCAGTGCCCTCCAGCTGGCTTTTATAGGCTTCATACTAAGTTACCTGTAACATGTGTTTAAACATTTTATTAGCAAGAAATACTGGTGAGTGCATCCCAGTTTAATCAAAACAGTTTTATCACATTAACAGAATTGAGGGCAACCCGCAGTTACATTTGCTTGATCTAATCAATTACCCAAAGTACTGTCAACCCGACTTGTGGGTCATATTACTCATTGGCTAACTCGTTGTCCAATAGTAACGTCTCACAAATTTTGTATACAAAACCCCAACATACCGATAGTAATTGTAGACTTACAAATACTCGATTACTGTTAAGCATAATTAAAACATTTGAGGTTTTGGGAAAGCATTTTGACTCACAAAAAGATTTATAAAAAGAGAATGTACTCACTTTGGTAGATTTAGGTATTTCTACCGGCTTCCTGGTAATATTATAGCTTCCTGGTAATAATATAGTTTCCTGGTTAATTTAAACATTGCATATGTGTTAGTAAAATAACCCAAACTGCATTAACCGTACAACTCAAGACAGAACTCCAATGACTGAGTCAGGCAAGGCCTTGACATGCATTACGGAGTCCTAAATTGATCGGGTGTAAACACGAGACAAAATTCCAATGACTGAGTCGGGCAGAGCCGGCATTCATTACGGAATCTTAGATCAATCGTGTAGGGTAATAGCAGGGTTATACTACTTACAACGAGACAGAGCTTCGCTTCTTAGGGGGGTATTTGGCTATATTTTTCGCCTACAGAAATTGAGAGAAAAGAATTGGGAACGAACGGTTGAAGTGGCTGATTTCAGTTCCTTATATAGCTGATTCGTAACTCTCTCGCGCCCCGCTTCGTAGACAAGGCGGGTCATCGCGCCCCGCTAGAGACTAAAAAGGCGGTTAGGGTTTTGCTGAGTCATGGCAGGTCTCGACGCGTGTCATGCCACGTGGCGGGCTGTGGCTCCGCCACTTGTTGCTCGGTCACGGCCAGCGACGGCTAAAGGAGAGTCTGCCGCGCCCCGCGACAGACTGTTATTCTTGTTTTTCTTGATTTTTGCAAGTACGAAGGTATCTCGGGTCCGTTTCTCATGTACGGGGTGTATTTGGGAGCGTTTAGGGTCACGTTAAGGGTTCTAGGAGAGTTGCTACATCTGTGGTGGTAACTGAAGGAAGTACGTGGCTTTGATTTTGTTAGATTGGTAGTAATCTCTATTTTCCTACCTATGTTTAGCTATCTTTGGGCATAAATTTATAGGGGTGTCTTAAGAATTTTTTTAGGAGAGTTGTTATACAGATGGCAAGTTGAGTTGGCAGGGTGAATTGATAGTTGCAAGTGGCACACTTGGGATGAACCCCAGTGTACGACTTCTTGGTGTTTTCTGGAGCAGGAGGGTTTGGGGTAGCAGCAAGCACAATAGCATTACAAGAAGGGTTTGAATTTGCAGCAGGGACAATGGCATTGCATGCAGAATTTTGAGACTTTCGTTTCTTGTTCTTGCTGCCACTTGGTTGCTGCATGATTTGGTTAGCGGGTTTCGAGGGAGTGGAGTTTCCAAGCTATTTATCACGAACGCGGTTGTTGTTCAAACTTGCTGCAAGACGGTAAACTTCTTTAATAGAGATGAGTTGAGCTGCTTCAATGGCGTCACGCACAGCAGGAGGTAACCCATGAATGTACTTGGTGATCATGCGCTTGGGAGTGGACACCAAGTGTGGTACGATGATGCTGAGTTGCTTAAAGCGGGTAGTATAAGTCAGATTGTCATCTCCAACTTGTTTCATATGCCAAAATTCATCCTCAAGTTTCTGCTGCTCATGCGGAGGGCAGAATTCGAGCATCAGCATTTCCCTAACCTCGGTCTAGGGTAAAGCATAAGCTTCGTCGTTTGAGCGGATGTTTCTCTCATTTGTCCACCATTCTAGAGCTCTGCCTTGAAACACGCCAGTTGCACTCCTAGTCTTTAGGTGTTCAGGGCACTCACTATTGATGAAGGTAACCTCTATGTTGTCGAACCACTCCAGCATCGCAATCACTCCATCAGTCCCCGTGAAAGGCTTAGGGTTGCAAGAGACAAAGTGTTTGTAGTTGAAGCTCACAGGCTTAGGTTTGTCTGCTTTAGAGTCAACAGAGAAGGGAGGAGTGTTTGATCCCTGGATTTCAGTGACAATCTCGGGAACAATGCGTGCGATCTGCTCGGCCATAAAAGACATCATCTTTTTCTGAGTGTTGGCCTTTGACCTCTTGTGTGGGTTGGAGAGATGACTTGATGACATCTAAAGAGTCAGAGTAAGTATCGTGTGAGACTAGATCATAATGTTTTGTTTAATAATATAGTTTCACGAACGCATAGCATAGCATAAAGTTTCACATGATTTCATAAAAGACTCAAGTTGTTTCACACATCACAAAATGTTCAACATGTTTCACATAGTTTGATCAAGTTGTTTCACATAGCATAGAAGTTCAACATGTCTCTCATAGTTTAATCAAGATTCCCACGTAGTATGATACGAATGAATAAAGCATCATAAATTTAGTTTGTTTCTGAGAAATTGTTATTATTGTTTTAGATTGCGGAGATAGTGTGATTCGTGTAAAAGGTTCGAAACGAATCAAGGCATCAACTATAAAAAAACCCATATGTAAATCGAGAAAACATAAAAGATAGGCTCATAAAACACAGGATTGTTTCGGGTAGAGAAACGTCAACTAACCAAAGTAAATCGAGTCCCTTTTCGAATTGAGGTAACGTGCTTTGGCTTACTTAGACAAATACGTTCATCGATGTTAGGCCTACAATATTTGTCCTTTCGGTCACTACACGTCCTTAATCGATTGGGAAATTCGAGACTTTGCCGAGACTAAAACATCAAAGTGTGGGACTAGTAATCAAGATGCGAGTTTCACCTCTAACTTGGTAACATCGTACCCTAATATTGTTGGTACTTATCAAAAGACAAGACCTACTAGATTATGAAATGGAAATTTCCCTTCAAGGTTTGGATTTCACTCCTGACTTGAGGGTGAATCTCGTGCAAAATACAAACACTGCTGAGCGAAAGGCGAGAATCACCCCTGTTTTGATGAGTCGTTTCGAGAGTGTTTTCAAAGTATCCAAGTGTGTATTGTGTTAGCCTAAGGGAAGGCATGTAAGTTTAACAGGAAAGTGTTGCTAGGAAGCAAATACGGTAGAATGCATAAGTTTAAAACAACATATAAGAGTCGAAGTTTCCTAGAACTGTAGACTAGGGCAAAGCATTCCTACTTATTCCTAATTCCCTATACTTATGGCTCAGATACCAATCTGTCACACCCCAACTGATGGCGGAAACATCAGGGCGCGGCACTAAGCCAATCAGATTGCTCAAGAGAATCCACAACACTAATAGTTTCAATACAGATTAATTCAAAATTCATAAAATTGTCTAAAATGTCAAACATAATCACCCACGACCACAATAAGTATCGAATAACATCATGATTCAAAATTTGTTCAAATTTGCCTAATGAACTAAGATGAGTTTCTAAGCATCATCGTATCTCGTTTTCTTGAATCCCAGCTACTATCAACCTACAAAACGTATTAAAATACAATCAACAAAAATGTTGGCAAGCATACAAGTTTGAATACGTAGCATAATAGTTTAAAAACTCATATCCAACATGAAAACAGATAATAAGTTTCACCATGCTAGTTAACGCAGTCCAAGTGATAGCCCAAGTTTCCAACGCAATAAAGTGCTTTTCCAAAAGACTAACGGGAGGTTAACATGTCTCATCCTAACAATACCCCAAGACTCAAGGGGGGCGGGCGTTACTCCTATAGCGCTATAATTGTTAAGGCGGAACTACACACAAGGATTAAACGTTCACATAGCATAAAAGTCTCAAGTATCACAAGTTTCATGTTTCAGGTTTAAATGGATAGAGTATGTTTCAAATAAGTTTCAAGTGTTAAGTGTTTTTGATATAGAATACATGTTGCATCCCAAAAGTGTTTAAAACAAAAAGGGATCGAGTATACTCACAGTGGGTGCTTAAACCAAACACTACTATGATTGGATCGAAGGGAGCGCTGGATCAGCCTGCGTGCGGGGAACAGAGCATAAGTCCTCTAAGTGTTGACCCGGTCAGGAACAGAGTGTCGAATGGTGCGAAAATCGAGTAAAAGTGTCTGACAGAATACCTGATCAGATGGTCATCCGGACGGATGACCATTCGAACGGATGGCCATTCGATCAGTGGGTGTTTGTGAACTGATAAAGTTTTCAATGTTTTAATCATAGTGTCCTGTAAAACAAACAGCAAGTGTCATCATAATCAGATCATCTGGACGAATGGCCATCCGATCGGATGGCCATTCGGGCAGACGGTCAGTGAGTGAAGTTTTGTGACATTTTCTAAGTTTCGGTTTAATGGTGACGGTGCGACGACGTGTCAAACAGCGGAAACATACCAAACCCAGCTCGTTCGATCGGATGGGCATCGCCCCTTTTCGAACCGACGAACTGTTTCCGGTGAGGTTTCATGTTTGGACCCATCAATCGGCCCGTTTTCCGGTGGAATTCAGTTCTCAAGCCGACTTTTGACTAAGGAGCGAGTCAAGAGTCTGTTTTGAGCCTGATTTCACCAAGGTTTCGCATAAAAATGGAAGAAAAGTTCGAAAATCGGTAGTAAAACTTGATGTTCATCAGATCTGAGCCGGAAACATGTGTAATTCCGTTAGATCTGGTGAAAAAGCGTGAGATTCCTTTAGGTTTGGTATAAAAGTTGTGAAAATCCTTTAGATCTGGGACCGATCTTGATTAGATGATGCTCCACCATAGTTTGTATCAATCAACTGAGTGGAAACCACCTTCAAGAGACCCGAATCAGTTGGTTTTCATGAAAAAGTTGAAGTGTTCGTGTGATTTTGATGAAGAATATTGTGTAGAAGTGATAAATGATGAAAGTTGTACTAGAATCGGGGAAGAGTACTTACGAGTTTGCCTTGAATCTTGATTAAAGTCGATAAAAGTGCCTGAGAGTGCGTGTGGTCGAATGGCAGAGGCAAAAGTGTGAAATGAAGGGTGAACAGCCCTATTTATAGGTGATAGGGACAGTTGGAGGAGAAAGGCAGGCGATCGGATAGCCTTCTGGTCGAATGGCCAGCCGATCGGATGTCCATTCGGGCAGCTGATACCCGTTTGCTAGTTTTCCAACTTTGGTTCGTTTTGCGAGTTAGATTAAGCGTTGTGTTGCGCATTAACCATTACATGGTATTATTATATGATTAACACGAAGGTTTCCATGTTTCAAGTCTGTGTTTAAGCTAGTTTCTCGTTCAGTAAGTATCAAACTTTCTCGTTCAATTAGTATCAAGTTTCTCGTTCAATAAGTATCAAGTTTCTCGTTCAAAACCCTACACTATATAAAGAACTTGTCATATTTCTTTTCTCATTTTTGCCTATAATACTAGATCAAACACTTGCAGTCGACACCATTTGCTCTCTCTCCCCCGTCATCTACTCCGGCGACCGGAGCCTGAGATGTCGGCCGGCTGCCGGTGGCCGTTCGTTCTCCGCAAAAATACACACGCACACCACACAACCCCTCCCTCTCTACGACGGTTTCTCCGGCAAATATAACCACCACAAAACACCCTCCTTGTGCCAACATACACACGCAACTATCGACTCAGAATCGGAGAGAGGGAGAGAGAAACCCGAGAGAGAGAGAGAGAGAGTTCAGGATGTGGAAGGAGGCCAACCACCATCAATGGGGGCGGCGCGGCGATGAAATGAAACGCCGGAATCGGCGGTGGTGGTGTGCGGTTCACGTCTGAGCTGTGGTGAGTGGTAGACAGCGGCGATGGGTTTTGCTTTGGGAAGGATTGGGTCGGTGAAGTTGATAACGGCAGCACCAACAGTGGAACGGCGGTGGTGGTTCAGCACGGCGGCAGGAGCGACGGTGGTAGTGATGATGTTTGGGCTCGAGATTTGGTACGATTCACATTTAGTTCAGGTTTTGGGTTTGGATTCGGTTCAAGTTCGGGTGATTCGGTATACTCGGTTCAGATTCGGTTCTGGCTTGGCATGATTCAGATTCGGGTTCGGGCTCGGTCAACGAAGTCAAACCAGTCAACACATCATGTTGACTGGTCAAAGCTGGTCAACTAGGGTCTCGGTTCGGTTATGGCTCGACTCGGTTCGGTTACGGTTCAAACCGATCAACAAGTCAAAAGTTCGGGTCAACACGTCAACCATGGTTAAACTCAGTCAACAGAAGACCCGGTAACAAATTTAAATGTAGCGAGTTATTAAAGTTATTTTTAGATTATTTAACGCGAACCGAGCTCGAACCGACATTTCATTACAAGATTATATATTTAGGCGATAGTCTATTACGCGACAAAAGTTTTATATTGTTACATCGTGTTGAATTGTTGTTGAATTTTGAAAATATATCGACACTTTAGTTGTAGGGATCATCCAAAAACAGATGAAACTCTTTTCGATTTTCGTAAAAAACCCGAAACACGACACGTGATTAGATTCCAAAAACGACATTTAACCTAGCTCAAGTAACTTTTATAAAATACATATAAAAGTATATTTATTTTGGCGGCGTTTTATAACTTATAAAACGAGTTTTTAACGGATCGACAAATTTGATTTACAAGTCAACGAAAACTCGAAAACTTTTTATAAAATAGATATAATTATTTATAGGGGTATTGGATTTTAATAATCCCAAGTTTCACTGATTGGCCGGTAATAATCCTAACTTCAAAAATTGCCTATAACAGTCCCAACTTGTAAGATTTTGGCCACCAATGATCCTTGTCTAACTGGGTTATAACCCAGTCAGTTTTTTGAAGTTTTGAGCGGCGGAGAAGGTCACTAGAGGTTGTAGATGACAAGTGGTGGTCTCCTTTGGTGGTTTCAGGGGTAAAGAAGGTCGTCGGAATAAGTTGCAGGTCACCGGAGTTGCGTAGATGGTGGAAATTTTAAACTTTTGAGAAGCGAAGAAGATTACAGGAGGTCGGAGATGATTGGTGGTGGTCTCGTTTGGTGGTTTCAGGGGTAAAACGGGTCGCCGGAATAAGTTGCAGGTCACCAGCCCAACAAGATTATAACCCAGTTAGACAAGGATCATTGGTGGCCAAAATCTTACAAGTTGGGACTGTTGTAGGCAATTTTTGAAGTTGCGATTATTACCGGCCAATTAGTGAAACTTGGGATTATTAAAATCCAATACCCCTTATTTATATTTATTTCAAACGCCCAAAACTCAGAAATATTTTATAAAATCAATATGATTGTTTATATTTATTTCAAATGTCGTTAAGCCGTATACTTTCATAAAAATAAATATAATTATTTATATTTATTTTAAACGTCTACTCGAAGTACGACACATTGTCGTAAGATTTATAACAAGCGATATTATTAACAGACTAGTTTCGATAACAACGAGCTTATATAAATAAATATATATATATATATATATATATATATATATATATATAGGATAGGGTTCCAGCGTGAACAACCTCCCAAGAGTGAACTGCGTGAACAGATATGGACCCTTGATTTCCTTTTTAGTTGTTAAGGGTAGGATTGTAATTATATAAAAAATTAGATTTAAATCATTATTTTAATAATTGAATTAAGTTACATCTTTCCTAATTTAAATTCATTATCCACATTATGTTTATTTATTAATAAGATAATTATCAAAACAAATAAAAATCACCAGATTTCAATTTTAATTTTTATTTCAGATTTCATCACCAGAATTCAAATTTTGATTTTTAAGATCCACGTAACCTTCATATTTCAACGGTATACACATGTGTACTTGGATATAAATAGAACAGTACACATGTGTACTCAGCATCGTATATACGTGTACAGTAATTCATAGGTGTACATCAACATTCAATACAAAAAAAAATTCTGAGATATCACAAAAACAGACGATATACACATGTGTACATTGCATTAAAAAGAGGGCAAAATCAGAATACACATGTGTACATCGCATTTAAACAAATAATTATTTTAATAATTGAATTAAGTTACATCTTTCCTAATCCTTGATTTGATTTGTGAGAGATTTTTGCAATCAATTTAAGAGGATAATTGATTACTTGATTTGTGAGAGATTTATGCAATCAATTTAAGATTGAAATTACACATATACCCTTTTTGTATTTAATTAATGGAAAAAATTAACCAAATAATTACCATCATGCCACTCACTTTAATCTCAAGATCATAAAAATCAAGGGCCCATATCAGTTCACGCAGTTCACTCTTGGGATTTTGTTCACGTTTGAACCTAATCCTATATATATATATAGGGGAAGGTTCAAATAAAAACCACTAGTTATTATGAAAACTCGAAAACTAATTAAAAAAGCCAAAAAAACATACCAATTTTTTTTTTTTTTTTTGCATACCAGTTTTTACCATTTTTTATATATAAAAAAATTTCAAAAAATTTTTTTTTGTAGTGCACATGTGTAATACTACACATGTGTATTATTACACATGTGTACTACAAATTTTTTTTTTTTTTGAATTTTTTTTATATTCCTGACCCAACACGTGTCACGCGGCATAGAGAAGGGTGGAGGGGCTTTTTTGTCCTTTCATCTTCTGCTTTTCCAGTTCCGCTATTCCCAATATTGTTTTAATTTCTGGGGTTTAAGATTTTTGGCGTTAACCAAATTCAATAATTAATGACGTTTAATGGTTTCATTGTATTAACATTTTGGCGTATGGCGTTTATTCAAATCGTATGCCATTGGAATCCAGGGGGTCAGGAAATCTATCTGAATGGCGTTTTAAACAAGATGGCCCATTGTTCTATTATCTTTTATATACATTTTGGCGTTTTTGTTATCTTGGTGTTTTACAATTGTTAGATTATATTTCAACCACAGGAAAAAAAATACAAGCGAAAAAATAAATTAAAAATCCTAATCGGATCTGTCTTCACAATCTTCACTGTCATCAGTCTCTCTCTTCTTTAATTGTACAAGAACTGTCACCAAATATATGACGTTTTATGTAAAACTTAACAAACCCATCGGTTTGATTATTTTGCCTGCTCGTCTGTTGAAGTGGCTTTTTCTGTGGATGTTTGGGGACATAGATCTATGACGTGTGAGTGGGTTTTTCGCTTTTTCTTTATCTTGATCTTCATTTTTATAATCATCCCACTCTTCAGTGTCATTGATCTCTTCTCCTCATTCAAGCCTTCTTCAAGAACAAAAAAATACAAAGACATAAGTATCTTTTTCTTACAATTTTGTCCATCTCATGCAGCAAAATCTTACTGAGTTACTCCCGTCTTCTAACAATTCATTCAGTGAAACTTCACGAAGAACAAAACTGGATATCCAAGAAAGCATATTAGCCATCTTTGATTTTTTTTATTTTTTGGCGTTTTACAGTGAGTGGTATTTAGTAGTATTGGCGTTTGTTTTTTTGGTTTGATCAAATGGAAGTTGCTGAGACATTTCATTTTATAGGATGTCTTTTTGGCGCCAAAGTTAGGCGGTGCATTATTATAATAAAGTATTCGTCTTTTCAGTTACTGTTTGTAATTATTGTTTTTGATAAGCTTTATCTCTGAAGTCTGTAACACGTCACATCTTTCAAGTTTGGCGTTTTAGATTCTAATATAATAAATTTTCCCTATCTTCATTATTACTGATTTGTAGTTACTGTTTCTAGTTACATTTTCAAGTTTGTTTCTTATTTATTATTTTTTTTATTTTTTTGTTTGGTTTTTTATAATACTTGTCCAAAGTAATTTTATTATGGTTTGGTAATTTTTGTGGCGTTTTATGGCATGTTGGCGTTTTGACAAGCATTTGGCTTTTTGGCGTTTTTATTAGATATGGCGTTTTTATTACATAACAATCAACTGAAAAAGAAAATTAAACAAAATAAATATTGATCTTCAAAATCTTCACTGTCACCAGTATCTTTCTTCTTTTGAAGCATCTTCACTGGCTGTTTCGACTTTCGTATGATTTTTTTTTTATTTTTGTTTTTTGAAGTAGTTTTTTTGTCGCCGTTTGGAAGCACAAAGTCTGAAATCAGCCTCTTTTTCTGTAATATTTTTCCATCTTATGTAGCAAAATGTTATTGAGTTTACACCCTTTCAGCCAAAATGTTATCTTTTTGGCGTTTTACCGAGAAAAAGAACGCCACTAAATAAACCATCTTAAAACTGTAAATTTGATCATGCTAAAATCAATAAAGTGTTGTTGTATGGTGATGGACAACATTGTTAATCCTCAATTAAGAAAGATAACTGACAATGTTGTCCACCCCATACAGCTAAACTTAATTGACAACAAACCTCAGTAATGTTTTTGTATGTTTTGGCGTTATAAATTGGATGGAAATTGAGGATAAGTCAATAAGATTTTACTCAATGAAATGGATAACATCTTTACTTAATGATTTTGTCCATTACATTGAGCGAAATCTTACAGACAACCAAATTGAATTTCTAATAAACGTTTTGGGTTAGAAGTTATTTGATGTTTGGGTTTTCTGGCGTTTATCAGAGGAAACGTGTATATTAAATATGGCGTTTGGGGTTTTATGTGTGTTTTTAATTGAAGGTCTGAGTTGTTGTATATAATTAAGTTTGGCGTTTTATATCTAATGGCGTTTTTAGTTAGAATGGTGTGTGATTTTTGTTTGGTGTTTTATTTTCATGAGATGGCGTTTTGTTTGGAGTAGTCAAAAGACGCTTTTACCCTTAATGAAGCGCGTCCACGTAATAAAATTGATGCTATTTACGAAAACGCCACCGCGCCAATCTAGTCCATAGATTGTTTTGATCGGACGATCCATAAGCATTCTCACCATTCTCACACTTTTCACCGTTTTCTCTAAATCCCGACCCTATATATATAGGAACAGGATCAGGAGAGAACCCCTCAAAGTGTGAGAATGGTGAGAACGGTGAGAACGATTCTCAGCCACAAGATCTTAGTGGTTTGTGGCTGAGATTAATGCGGTGGCATTTTTGTAAATAATAGGGGCCTTGGAACTACCAAGAGGGGTAAAATAGGAAGATCCAAACAAAGGTGCACATGCTAATCACATGTCATTTTCCCCCCATCATATTTAAACGACAATAACTTTTTTATACGTGATTATTTTTCGAAAAAAATTACACCATAAAACTCACCGTTTTTTTATCTTTCCAACGAGTATACTAATGATATACTTTTCGAAAAACAATTAACTGGGTTTTATGGAGTTTTTCTGAACAGGGTGTTTTATGGCTTTTTAGACTATGTATTTTCATGGCGTTTTTCTGAACTACGTGTTTTTATGGCGTTTTAACTAGGTATTTTCATGGCGTTTTTCTGAACTGAGTGTTTTATGGCGTTTTCAACTGAGTTTTTTCATGGCGTTTTTCTACACTAGGTGTTTTATAGCGTATTTAACTGGGTATTTTCATGGTGTTTTTCTGAATTTAGTGTTTTTATGGCGTTTTATTTGAACACCCAGTTCATGTGAGTGAGTTTTTTGACAATATTACCCCTTAGTGTAATTTAGCATCAATGCTACATGTCACTACCATAATTGTTCTCACCGTTCTCACACTTTTTACCGTTCTCTCTAAATCCTGACCCTATATATATATATATATATATATATATATATATATATATATATATATATATATATATGTATATATATACGTCTTATGGAACTACAATGGTATATTACCGTATCATATACAACATTTCGAATACGCAACGTTTTGTATATATTTTCATCCTACGAGAACTACAACGAGACGCACCCTTATCCATATACGTATTTCTGTCCGTGACAACTAACACGACTTCGTAAGTATATTTATATTTAATATATAAATATATATCCTAAACCATTCGAAAACTAAGTCATTTTCGAGACATGGTATTTATCCCGATTAAATGGGATCAAATAACCATAGATTGGTTATTTCGAATCAAGACGATAACACTTCCCTAGAGTCGTTGGATAACGATTCGGTAGAGCTCGGATACGTAGTTTAGCTACGTTGTTTTATTTAGACACTTAAAAGTTACTCCTTCGTAGGAATGCTATAGTTACATACTAGCGAGTTCACGTTCTTGGAACGACATTACGGAATCACATCGAGCTAGCTTTGCACAAGGATATCGATGTGAGTTCATAACCCCCACTTTTTACCTTTTTACATTTTTATAAATGTTTTCAGGGGTGGAAAGATAAGCAAGTTTCGAAAACGCACACAATGTTTCGATAAACGAAAATCACATATATTAAACCATTCCGCAATAGGATTTCAACGAACTCAAATGGTTTACGAAAAGTTCATGCTAAACTTATCGATTTTTACAGCAATACAAGGTTTTTCCAAACATGCATGAGTTTTATGACATGGGCTAGGCCCAATAACATTAATGACATTGGCTAGGCCCAATAACACGAATGACATGGGCTAGGCCCAAGGACATGGGCTAGGCCCAATAACATGATAATGACAGATCACTGTGCATAAGTAGGATGATGACAATAGTAACCATTAATCACGTAATGGCTGATGCGTGTCAGTGTATATATGTTTTTAATATATAATTAAGCCCCTTTTTACACTTTTAGCCAAGTTTTAAATTTATAAAACACGATATTCACTAACACTAAACACACATATGGGCAAGTGCACCCATCGTGGACGTAGTATAGTGTTGGTAAGATACCGAGGTCGTCCAAGGACACAAGATCTTTTAATACCGGTTTATCCTCAACGTCTAATCAAATCAAAAAAGGTTAGAAAAATGTTTTAAACTAAGAAAATAAAAACTAACTAAATGCTGAAAATAAAAATAAAATAAAAACAGATAGACAAGATGAATCACTTGGATCCGACACGTGTATTAGTATAACCTTTGATTATTTTCGCACTTTTGCACTTGTTTAAGAGATTATCTTAGTTATTGTAGTAGGCCCCTCTTTTGAAGGCGACGTTACCCTCAACCCAGTAGTTTGAGTCAGCAAGGATACAATCCTAAAGGGTCGGATTATTGAAAGATAATGAATTAAGTTATTAATGCAAATTGTGGTAGGCCCCGCTTTTGGCGGTGACGTTACCCTCGGCTAAGTAGTCTGAGTCAGCAGGGATACAGTCCTAAATAGCCGGGTTATAGTATTAATAGTAGTTAACTTATGAGGGGGTCAAAGAGTTTGGATCCCCGCCATCCAATACCTATGGGCATTGAAGGAGATCCTACTAAATTTGACCCAGGTCCCAAGCAGGACCTCTAAACGCTGAACAAGGGCAAGACCCTTACCAAACCGTTCCCTTAACCCCCGACCAGGTAGCCAACATACCTCCATATAGACCGTGGAGATATGAATGGTGAAAATCTTTTATTTTATATAGACAGTAAAATAATGCCAAAACACCACGGACAAACGATAAGGAAAGATCACCTTCAACATAAGTAACTAGTTATTAAAGTCATTAATACAAAACCAAATAAAAAGTGCAAAAGATTAAAAATAAAAAGTATTATACTAAAAACTTGTCTTCACCAAGTGATGTAAGAGACTTAGGCAAACATGGCCTTGATTGTCAAGAACTCTTACGATCAATCTTGGATCCCGAGACGACTCACACACTCTACGATGGACAATGGATGATGGTGGTGGATGATGGTGTTATGGTGGTGGTGGGTGGTGGATGATGGTGTTATGGTGGTGGTGGGTGGTGGATGAGGTGTGAGAGAGGTGGTGTGCCAAGGGATGAGGGAGAATGAAGCCAAGCTCCTCTATTTATAGGCTGAACAGAAGGCTGGACACGGCCCCGTGCCCGCCTGACACTCTCTCTCCTCATTAATTGTAATTGCGAATTACAATTAATGCGCCTGCTGTACTTTCACCACGCCCCCGTGCCCGCTGGACACGGCCCCGTGGTGGGCAATGGAAGCTTCTACTAGTTTGTCTTTTCTGCTGCTTCCTGGGCACGCCCCCATGTTCGCTGGACACGGGGCGTGTTCAGACTCTGTTTCTTCTCCTTTGCCTTGGGAGGTGCCGTTGAGGGTCCGGGCAGTCCACTTTGTTCCTTTTCTTGTATTTTATGGTAGAGTTAGTTGTCTTTTTGCTTCTTTTGTGATTTTGAGCTCATTTCATCCTGAAAATACAAAAGGAAGACAAAAACACTCTTTTTCCAACATTAGTACTTAAAAAGGGTTAGTTTTATGCCTTAATTGATGTGATTTATATGTTGCATTTTACACACATCAAATACCCTCACACTTGAACTTTTGCTTGTCCTCAAGCAAAACTCTTTAAATGTGGCTTACACTCCCAAATGGAATAGGTAGAAGAGAAGTTTTTTTTTTTTTTTTTTTTTTTTTTTTTTAGCTTGTCCTAGAGTGTCGGGAATCCAAGGTTTTTATAGGTTTTATTTTTATTTATTTACAATCCTATTCGTTATGATTTATTTTGAACGTTTCATAAGATGAATTACTTATTTGGGCATAGCATGCCTTATTAAAATTCCATTTATATACAAGTTCACATACCTCACGGGAGATCACTCAACACTCGGCCGAAGGTGTATATTTTAGTGAATCACTCGAGAGCGGCACGGAACTTATGTCTTCCATAGGCTTGCCAAGCAATCAATCCTCCTCCTTTTTAACTTTTTACCTTTGTAAATATCAAGAGGACTTTTTGGGTGAAGGCTTGGGTTTAAAGGTGGGTGGTTGGTTAGTGGTTAGTAAAAAGGGCGAAAATCGTAACAAGCGTCGGTTTTCGTGAAGTACCTTGTTTTTAGTGACTTTTTATTTTGAAATATTTCTCCAAACAAGCTTTTATAGCTTTTGTTTGTTTTTGACTTCATCATTTTTTTTTTCAATCGTCACATAAAAAGGTGAGTTTACGAAAAAGCGAACTTGTTACTAAAAAAAATAAATAAAAAGGTTTTTGGTGGGTAAAAAGGGTTTTGGGGTAATGAAATGAAAGGTTTAGGCTCAAAGGGGCTATCTAGGGGGATTTTGGGTAGGTAAAAAAATGAAAAATAATGGTTTTGAAAGAAAAAATGGTTAGTCCTAATGCCTCCGTCATTTACTTACTTGGGTTTAAGTTGGTAAGGACCGGGAATGTATCGTCGTGGCAAGTTCTAGATTTGTAAGGACCGAGCGGCTATTCACACAAGAAACGAAAAATGAGCATTTAATCTAAATATGTGTATTTTTATGCTCAATAAAGGCTCAAAACTCACTTTTGTGGGAATGGGTTTTTAATGTGACCAAGCATATATAATCGAATTTTAAACTAAACTTGTTATGCCGTTTCATAATTTTCTTATGTTGGTTCCTTTTTTTATCACGACGCTATCGGTTGTAAACTTGTAAAAATATAACCTTTTTAGAACTTGTTATTCCCAACTTAAACTAAGACAAGTAAATAAATAAAAAAAAATGAAAAAGTTTTTGAAAAAATTTGGGGTGTTTAGCGGTTCCAATAGAGTTTTGTGTAAGGCTTGTGTTTAGGATTTTGCAAAATTTCAAGGTTTTAGCATCCCCCCCACACTTAAATTACACATTGTCCTCAATGTGTCCAAAAATAATATTTTTGGTTGATTAGAATGTATAAAAGTGTGTTAAAAAGCAAAGATTTATGTTACTGGCATCCTGGACACGGCCCCGTGTTCACCGGGCACGGCCCCGTGGTCAAGTGCCAGTAACAAAAATTATAGAATTGAAACAGAAGCCTGGACACGGGGGCGTGTCCGCTGAACACGGCCCGTGTCCAGTTACCTGAACTGGGTGATTTTCTGCAGGGGCTCAGCACGGGGCCGTGTTGGTTGGGCACGGCCCGTGTTGAGCCTTCTGTGATGGAGATTTTTGTCGGGTTGCTCTGTTCTTCGTGCATGGTTCCATTTCTCTCGTTCCCTTTTTCATCCATTACCATCATGAGTGTGTTTTATTCTGCAAAAACTAAAAGATTAAACTAAACTAGACTAAGGATAGATTCGCGGAATGCCTCCGTGGTGCGCCACGTTTATAAGGGTCCTTGGCTAGACCCGATTCCCGGTTATATATCTTCTGAATGGAGTACCTTGCTTCCCAAGTTACACCGTCGGAGAGCGGCATCCAAGCTTGAATCAATAACCTTCATGTAATTGACTGGGTCGTCGTCCTCTATTTTCTTCCCAACTCCGAACTTCACCTCATCGTCCCCATACCTCAAAGTCAGTGTTCCGTCATTCATGTCTACCACTGCTTGTGCTGTGGCAAGGAAGGGTCTCCCTAGGATAAGGGGGACCTCGGTGTCTTCCTCCATGTCGAGTATGACAAAGTCAACTGGATAAACGAATCTGCTTACCCTTACCAAGACATTCTCGATGACACCTTGTGGGAACTTGACTGATCGATCAGCGAGTTGTATGCTTATTTTTGTAGGGCTCGTGGTTCCCAAGCCAAGTCTTTTGAACATCGATGAGGGCATGAGGTTAATGCTAGCCCCTAAGTCGGCCAAGGCATTGCGAACGGGTGATTCCCCTATTGAGCATGGAATCGTGAAACTTCCGGGATCGATTTTCTTTTGGGGTAGTTTATTGAGTACGAGGGCAGAGCATTCTTCGCCTAAATTAACTAATTGCAAATTTTCAATTTTCTTTTTATGTGTAAGGAAGTCCATCATAAATTTAGAGTATTTGGGCATTTGGGTTAGGACTTCGATAAAAGGAATATTGACATGCAATTGTTTTAACAGACTTTCGAATTTTGCGAACTGCTCATTGGTCTTTTGACGAATTAACCTACCGGGGTACGGAACTCGAGGAGCCTTGGTAGGCTCTGGTGATGGGGGAGAGTTCTTTTCCTGCAGATGTGCTGGCATTGTTTCTTCCGTTGGTGGAGGTACTTCTGCAGGCCCTACGGTGCGGTTTCGTAGTGTGATGAGGTGAACTTGCGCCTTTGGGTTTGTTTCGGTATTGCTAGGTAATGCGCCTTGCGGTCTCTCGGAAAAATTTTGTGCTAGTTGATTTATTTGTTTTTCTATGTTTTGAATGCTAGCTTGTTGATTCCTAAAATTAGATTCTAATTGTAGAAATCTTTCCGAGTTTTTCTTATCAGTGTCAGAGACGAGGCGAGATAAAGTATCTTTGAGCCTTTCTCGTCCACCTTGTTGTTGAGTGAAATTTTGTGACTCATTTCTTGATTGCTGAAAGTTTGTTCGTTGGGTTTGTTGGTTACTACTATTGCCGGTTTCCCTCCAACCAAGGTTTGGGTGGTTTCGCCATCCTTGGTTGTAAGTTCCCGTTGGAGGACCCGACGGCCTAGGTCTATTATCAATGTAGTTTACCATTTCTTGTTGATCGTCTGTTTCTTTCATGCAACTCCAATTTTCATGTGACCCACCACACCCTTCACAAGCCATAACCGAGGCTGTTTTTGTCATTTCTAATTTTTTTATTTTTGAAGAAAGGGCCTCGATTTAGGCTTGTAAAGAGGTGCTTTCGTCAACCTTATGGGCGCCCGGGGCGATAGATTTATTTCCCCGGGGAGTGTGCCATTGAAAATTGGTTTGAGCAATTTCCTCAATCTGATTATATATTTCGTGTGGGCGTCGATTACCTAAAAGTCCCCCGGAGCTAGAATCAAGTGTCTGCCTAGTGTGTGGCAACAATCCATTGTAGAAAGTGGATACTTGTTGCCATATTGCGAGGCCGTGATGGGGACACTTGCGTAATAGCTCCTTGAACCTTTCCCATGTTTCATATAAGGATTCCCCGTCCTCTTGTGAGTATGTATTAATTTCAGCCATTAATTTAGCAGTTTTAGAAGGAGGGAAATACTTATATAGAAACTTTTGGGCTAGTTCATCCCAGGTGTTTACTGATCCAGCTGGGAGGGTGTTGAGCCAAGCTTTCGCTCGGTCTTTTAGCGAGAATGGAAACATACGGAGGCGGATGGCGTCGTTTGATGCTCCATTGATCCGAAAGGTATCACATATTTCTAAGAAATTAGTTATATGTAGATGAGGATCCTCGTCCGCAAGCCCGTGGAAGGTTGCGGAGTTTTGGAGCATTTGTATCAAATGCGGTCGAAGTTCGAAGTTATTGGCTTCGACATTCGGAGCATTGATAGCGGCGCCTAGATTACCTACGGTGGGCCGTAGATAATCCATAAGGGTACGTTGGTCCGCCATTGGGGGTGGATCACCCGAAACCTTCTCTTGGTTTTTGGCTTTTAACCTTTTTCTGAGAAAGCGTTCGGGTTCTTCTAGTGGTTCCTTTATGTCTTTATTGGAACTGGAGCTCATACACTACGTGAGGATGGCGTCGGGTTCCAAGTCCTGCAATAAAAACAAAAAAGAATGTTGGTCAGAAGGTTCACCACGGCCCCGTGTTGAGCGAACACGGCCCCGTGGTCGGAAGTACAGTGATTGTTTTTCAGATCCCAGTTACTGGAAGTTGGACACGGCCCCGTGTTGCACCGGCACGGCCCCGTGGTCAGCCTTCTATAACTTTGAAAAACAAAAACTGCCAGTAACTTTGCTGAGCACGGCCCGTGTCCGACCAGGCACGGCCCCGTGCTGAGCTCTGCAGAAGCTAAAAATCTAAGAAAAATCCTAAAAAATTAAAGAAAAATAAAAAAAATGATTAGGCCGTTGATTCCTACTTTCTTAAAATCCTTGTGTCCCCGGCAGCGGCGCCAAAAACTTGATGCGTGTCAGTGTATATATGTTTTTAATATATAATTAAGCCCCTTTTTACACTTTTAGCCAAGTTTTAAATTTATAAAACACGATATTCACTAACACTAAACACACATATGGGCAAGTGCACCCATCGTGGACGTAGTATAGTGTTGGTAAGATACCGAGGTCGTCCAAGGACACAAGAGCTTTTAATACCGGTTTATCCTCAACGTCTAATCAAATCAAAAAAGGTTAGAAAAATGTTTTAAACTAAGAAAAATAAAAACTAACTAAATGCTGAAAATAAAAATAAAATAAAAAACAGATAGACAAGATGAATCACTTGGATCCGACACGTGTATTAGTATAACCTTTGATTATTTTCGCACTTTTGCACTTGTTTAAGAGATTATCTTAGTTATTGTAGTAGGCCCCTCTTTTGAAGGCGACGTTACCCTCAACCCAGTAGTTTGAGTCAGCAAGGATACAATCCTAAAGGGTCGGATTATTGAAAGATAATGAATTAAGTTATTAATGCAAATTGTGGTAGGCCCCGCTTTTGGCGGTGACGTTACCCTCGGCTAAGTAGTCTGAGTCAGCAGGGATACAGTCCTAAATAGCCGGGTTATAGTATTAATAGTAGTTAACTTATGAGGGGGTCAAAGAGTTTGGATCCCCGCCATCCAATACCTATGGGCATTGAAGGAGATCCTACTAAATTTGACCCAGGTCCCAAGCAGGACCTCTAAACGCTGAACAAGGGCAAGACCCTTACCAAACTGTTCCCTTAACCCCCGACCAGGTAGCCAACATACCTCCATATAGACCGTGGAGATATGAATGGTGAAAATCTTTTATTTTATATAGACAGTAAAATAATGCCAAGACACCACGGACAAACGATAAGGAAAGATCACCTTCAACATAAGTAACTAGTTATTAAAGTCATTAATACAAAACCAAATAAAAAGTGCAAAAGATTAAAAATAAAAAGTATTATACTAAACATTTGTCTTCACCAAGTGATGTAAGAGACTTAGGCAAACATGGCCTTGATTGTCAAGAACTCTTACGATCAATCTTGGATCCCGAGATGACTCACACACTCTACGATGGACAATGGATGATGGTGGTGGATGATGGTGTTATGGTGGTGGTGGGTGGTGGATGAGGTGTGAGAGAGGTGGTGTGCCAAGGGATGAGGGAGAATGAAGCCAAGCTCCTCTATTTATAGGCTGAACAGAAGGCTGGACACGGCCCCGTGTCCGCTGGACACGGCCCCGTGCCCGCCTGACACTCTCTCTCCTCATTAATTGTAATTGCGAATTACAATTAATGCGCCTGCTGTACTTTCACCACGCCCCCGTGCCCGCTGGACACGGCCCCGTGGTGGGCAATGGAAGCTTCTACTGGTTTGTCTTTTCTGCTGCTTCCTGGGCACGCCCCCGTGTTCGCTGGACACGGGGCGTGTTCAGACTCTGTTTCTTCTCCTTTGCCTTGGGAGGTGCCGTTGAGGGTCCGGGCAGTCCACTTTTGTTCCTTTTCTTGTATTTTATGGTAGAATTAGTTGTCTTTTTGCTTCTTTTGTGATTTTGAGCTCATTTCATCCTGAAAATACAAAAGGAAGACAAAAACACTCTTTTTCCAACATTAGTACTTAAAAAGGGTTAGTTTTATGCCTTAATTGATGTGATTTATATGTTGCATTTTACACACATCAATGGCCAAGGTGCAAAACGTATACATCTATCGAGTTTGAGGCGCGCTCCACTCTTGGTTGGTATACCCTTAGGAGTGCTTTTGTGATCCCAATGATGTCAAAGTTGTCTCGGTATGGTTACTTACTTATGGCACATAGGTCAGTGTATTAGCTACACACTGGTTGATCCTTAGATTCGATAAGCATCCTACATACTAGGATTTCAATACCGGTTTACAAATATCACTTAAAACATTTCAATATCGATTTACCGATACGACAGAAAACATTTCATTACCGGTTTACAAACACAACAGTTACATGTATCGGTTTACAAATATAACAGAAAACATTTCATTACTGATGTACAGATACGGCATTTCAAACGCTTTGGGATACTATGATCCCACAAACCGGTTTTCAAATGCAAGATTTTCAAATGTTTTAAGATGCATTTGGTACAAAACAAACAAACTATGAACTCGCCAACTTTATGTTGATTTTTCGCATGTTCTTTCTCAGGTTGCAAAGACAAATTATGGAACGGTTGGAATAGGAGAACCCATGAGGATTCGAGTACCTAGCAGGCGTTCACATTCTAGAAGTCTTAGCTTAAATACTTCTGCTGTGCAATGAAGATACCATTCGGATCACACTCGGCTCTGATGTAATCGATTTATCGGGGTGTGACACAGTTAGTTTTCTCAGTTAAGAGGATGTGAAATGAAAAAAATACCCTTACTATAAAACAAAATAACTTAACCTATTAAATAACTTAACCTTCCTCTTTCTTTCTTCTCTTTTCCCCTGCAACTCTCTGTTTTCCCTCAACCCCCACCCAACTCCGACCACCCAATTCCGACCACCTAAACCCCTATCGTTGCAACTCCGGCCAGCCACCCAACTCTGAGCTCCAAACAGCAGATGTTAGCTCACATGCAACTCAAGTTCAAGACAACTGAGCTACAAGAAGAAGAAGTTCTAATTGCCTATGAATTCCAGGAGGTGATGATACAAAAAAATGGAACGGATTAGGTATGTATGTAGTTTTCTTATTGGGCCCATGAAGATAGAAACCTGTAACAATTTCATGTGCATACATTTTCAAAATACCAGCATATGTATATATAATAATAATCAGACGCGCAGAAGTTGTAGAACACAACAAGAGATTAATGCAATTAACTTGGTAGAACCCTTTTCAACAAGATTGTAAATGTAATGAACCTAATATTTTCTTATTGAATTGAAAACCTAGCTGATCTAATGTACAATTTTCAGCACAACAAAGGTTTCAATTTTTTTACATACCTCAAAAAGAAAAATAGATCCAATAGTTGATATTCTTCAGCAAGATCAAACGTCCTTCGCATGACAGTGTATAAACAAGTCTGCAATGGGTATCGGTACATTCAATGATAAAGCTCTAAATAGAACCCATTGTGCTGGAACAATATAGCAGCATCATGTCTAATATAGTGATGTCTAGGATGCATAACAAAATAACAAATACCAAGAAATGGATCAAAAACTGATAAAATTTAAAATGGATAAAAAAACATTGTGACTTGTATGTGCATTTGATCCTAAAGTATTAAGCAAGATCCGTTTTTATGTTTCAGTGCTTAATCAAACTAGGCCCAATGGATATGTTTGGAGAAATTGGGGTGTTTTTCAACATCCCCCAACCTTTCACAGGTGGTCCGAATTAGCCATCTTCGTTTTAAGCAACTGTTGTAGTCGCTTGATGAAGATAAAGAGAATAATGATCAACTTCAAACAGGTTGTGAATTAGCACTTGCTATGATATATCTCTAGATTGAAACTATAGAACTATTAATGAATCTGAAGTTTTGAACTACTTAAAATGAAGATGCAGTTCTTAAAGTGCCTAATTCTTTTTAAATCTGACATGTTTATTCTCAGTATCTTAAAGAATTAAAGAAGGAGGTGCAAGATGAAATGCCGTTCTTGGCAGAGCTTCTTTTGGACTTGAATATGGAGGTAATTCAGTAAACAAGTGTTCAACACGGTCGATTCATATTTTAGTTCACAGTGCAATTCAGTGTAAATATATTGAGAATGCTAAATATATTTTACATATGTGTAAATACAACAAAGTTACACATGAAGATCTCTCTGATTTTGGCGTTCACGGTTGAATGTTTTGAGCGTCGCGTGAAAGTAACGGCGACATGAGTGGTGGAGGGTGATGAAGAGAAGGAGAGTGATAGTGGAACCCTAGATTGAAGGAGAAAAGAAGCCATTGTTGTTGTTGGAGAATTGCGGGATTGTAGAGAGAGAGTGTGAATTTGGGGATGAAGAGATATAGGGACAGAGAGAGGGTGAGGCGGAGAGAGAGAGAGTGTGTTATGGTGGTGGTGTGGCGGTGGAATGGTGGTGATAGAATGGTGGGAGTTGCAGATAAGGAAGAAATAGAGAAGAAGGGAGATGAGGTGGGGGTGGGGGTGGAGTTGCTCCCACAAGTATATATAATATACTAGGTTGTGGATCCCGTGTGTTACACGGATTGAATAAAGAAAATATCTAACGTAAATAAAGATGATAAATACCATACAAAATTGTTTAAGATCACCCTTAATCAGAAAAATGTCAGTTTCTTTAAAATTTGAAGAAAATCAAAATAAATTAACACAATTTAAGATGCTAATATATCATAGAAAATTATTGCTATTGATCAATATACACATAAGTTAAAACTTACAATTTAGACAACTTGAATTATGAATAATTTGAAATGGAAAACTACACACGATAAATCTGCTAGTACGCCTAAATCTTACTATTAGCTAGAGCATATATTTCATTAATAAGTTTCACTTTGATATCATGTTTTGTTTTTTGTGCAAAGAATAGCATAATTTATTTTTTTAAGTTACCACAAGATTTCTATACTAATGTTTAAGGATTTTATTCCATTTGTTTTTTCTTTAGGTTGCTATATCATTCGACGTTATCGTAACGAATCAAACTAATACCGATCGAAGTTGAATTCATGCCGCATTGTGAGAGGGATTCCATTAATTATAACTTTAAATTATATATTTGTTATTGTTAATAACTAAAAAAACTAAACTCATCCCATAATTTATTCCACTGATCAATTGTAAACTCAACGCTATGTAAATATTATTTACAACAATGAAAAAATAGCTTATATAAATAACTGATCGTAAATAGATTACCACCATAAGTTAAATAGAATTTAGTAACTTTATAAAATTAATTTAAATTCAAAAATATATTTTCATTAATTCTCCAACCTTCTATAGCTATATTCAGCAATAATTTATATTATATATATATATATATATATATATATATATTAAATAATATTAGAATTAATTAAACCCGTGCGAATTAGATCAATATCCTTATATTACATATTAATTAATAATTATAGTTATATTCCGCAATAATTTATATTTATATTATATATGTATATATATTAATAAAATAATATGAGAATTAGATTAGACACATGCGAATTAGATCAATATCCTTATGTTATATACTAATCAATAAAAATATTAGAATTATTAGAAAATATCCTTTATGTAATTATATTATATTAATAATAATTATTATTAATAATAATAATAAAAGACCTATATTAAAGAAGAAATTGTCACATGGTATAAGCTCGTATATTACACGTGTTAAATATAAAAAAAATCTTGATTGGCTATATATTTTGTTTAATTTATAAGTGTTATAAACCGTGTATTACATAGGTTAAATATAAAAATATAAATTATAAACTTTTATATAATCAGTATAACATGGTTAAGGAATATAATAATATTATAATCTTATACATTCATAATTCATAATTTTTATCGCACAGATTGAGGAAATATAAACTCTACTATTATAAAAAATGTGTAATACCATTAATAAACGTAAACTCTAAATGTAACTATATTATAAAGTTAAAATTAATTTATGATTTTAGTTTTAAAACATCTTGTTTTTTAATTTCATATATTATGTATATTTAACGTAACATATTTATAACGATTTCTTTTTTCTCAATTAATTAGACACAATTGAAATTTGTCAAACATAACCCATACTTGACCATGAGTAAGCATACATAATCAAAGATCATTGTTTATCAAAGGGACTTTTAATGAATTAGTGAAAAGCTTTATTAATTTTATTTATAAGAGGTTAAATAAACCATAATTTCCTAATATCATTTTATAATATTAGGAAGATGTTTTAATATATAATATTAATTAAAGTTAGATGGAGAGGTCATAAAAAATAAAATTGAGATAACTTATAGTAAATAGTATAATAATGTAGGATCGTGTGATGACCCAAACGAGTCGTTCAGAGGCTTTCTCCTTGGTTTCAGGTGCGGAATAACAAGAAACTAAGGTAGAAACAGCAGGCAAATCACTTTAACTACTTGTTTTACTGATTTCAAACGTTTACAGCTCAAATCTCGCACCGGCAGAACTTCAGCACGATTTCTACTCAATGTTCAACTCAGATCGCTCATCAGGCTATATATAGAGATTAGGAACCGCTTATTGGACAGGCCCAATAAGCGGTCCAGACAAGTCATAAAAGCGGTCCAAGAAGGCTGTCACTCGAGCGGTTCAGCATTCTTGTCATACGAGCGGTCCAACATGTGTCCGTTCGAGCGGCCCATACACTTGAATGTCCAAATGAGCGATCCAACCACCTAATTTGACTCTATAAGCGGCCCAACATCTAAAACCTATACATTTCACTATTTCTCGTATTTCGAGCCCAGATCTAACGTTCTAAGACATTGACTCGATACAAGACGGAATCAGCAGATGTAGTGCACCAACAGACTCCCCCTCAGATGTTGATGGAGTCGACTATCGAGTCACACCAATGCTGTCTTCAGTTCTTCAGTCTTGATCAGTCTTCGGGCTTCACTCTCTTTATCATTCTATCATTCTAAGACACGAACGAAGATGTAGTCGACAGACAACTGCACCAACAGACTCCCCCTTGAATGTTGACGGAATCTTTAGTGAGAGTCTTTAAACAATCACAACTCTTCAATCTTGTTCGGCCTTCTTCAGGAACTCAGCCTGGAATAATATCTTCTTCAGGAATTCCTTCCTGGAATCACATGCCTGGATCATTCTCTGGCTCTAACTTTCATCAGACTCCCCCAAACATAATGCTGAGATCTCTGTCTGGAAATTGTTATCACCATTGAAATCAACTCCTGGCTTTCTCTGTTTAAGCTCTCCTCTGGTTCTGATGTGTCTCCTGGCTATTCGTAGCAACAGGATCAGAAACCTGCAAAACTCAACCATACTATTACAAACTAATACAATTTGCAATTCAATTTAATGACACAGCAAATCATATAAGAAAAATTATGAAGATCAAACTGTAGGTTACCATTCAACTTATTCATCAAGTTAATGAACCAAATTTGCATTTCAAATCTTCACAATTTAACACTCTCTCTCAAACCACAAGTTCAACATGTTTAGCACTTGAAATGTCAAATATCAGTTCTTCACACTCTGTTGTCGAAAATCTTTTTGTAATTTTCAAATATCTAACAAACAAACAATATTTTTGTACTTTTGCATTAAGAGAAATACAGAAATGAACACTATTTTTGAGAGATTGTGCAAGAGGATCATATCAGTTTTTAGACATATCACTAACACCGTTGATCTTGATTAATCAGCAAATGTTAAAAACAAATTTACTTCTGATTGTCAGTATTGTTGTCCACTTAAACCTCTACACAAATTTTCAATTGATTCAAGATACGTATTTAATGTATTAGCACTTAAACTTATTTGAGTGTCCCACCTCTTGAATATACTCCCGTATCCAGATCCCAATATTCTGATCTACAGGTAAGTATAACTACAAATGATATCTGTATATAAATTAGGGGAAAAATGCGAGAACTGAGGGATCTCAGGTCAGAACTTCCGTTCAGCAGAGAGATATCAGCTTCGACTTAGCAGTGGGTCCCCTTTAGAGGATCTTTTCAGCTACAACAACTGATCATCAATTTTATTGTCTAATCAGCTGAGGGCTTTATGCTATGTTTCAAGCATATTGAAGCAAGTATTAGCCAGGGACTAGGTCAGAACCACCGTTCAGCAGAAGTCCCGGAATAATACCCCAGACATCATTTGAGTACAAGAACCTAGTATTCCAGAATAAGAAACCTTTCAGACGAGATTTCAGGGGTTACCTATATATCCAAGTAGTGTTCCCCACAAAATAAGTAAGTTTGATTTTATGTTTATATCTCGAATACAATTTACTAACTGTGTGAAGCCTACTGACACATCATTAGTAAGACTCGTTTAAAAACAATTTTGTCTTTACAAATCTCTAGCATGCTGTGAAAGTCCACCGATGTACTATCATCTCCTCTTTTTGCAACAAAACTCATTTTCATTTTTCAATTTTTTTAAATTTTTCAAAATTTTAATACTCCCCCTAAAATCAAAATATGTTTCAATTTTGATTTTCCGAGAAAAAAAAATTGAAAACAAACTATACAAGAAACTTGACAACATTATGTGAATTACCTCAATTCACCATTCTCGTGCAAAAACAATCAGAACTCTTCCTCACAACAAACTATTTTCCCATAATGATTTCAAAACACTTAAGTTTGTTTCAATCAAAATGATTTTTCCAGAAAAATTAGTTTGTGTTCCAACCATTTGTAAGTTCAGGGATATCTCTTCATCTTGTTTTCTTCAAACATTTCAAAGATTTATCATTTCCAGTTTTATCATAAACCATCAGTAGAAAATCAAGTACAACTTAATGTCTCTGATTTACCACTTATAAGGCGAAAAATCACCAAAGTGAAATTTCTCAAAAAATGTGCCGATTCATGATCCACGATACCATCTTGGGATGTCCGGCAAGTCAGGTTTTTCTATTTAAACAATTTCACCCAAGCCTGACTGCCCTTGGGTGATTTTGAATTCTTGCTCAACAATGGTGGAAAGTTTTTCTCATCCATTGTTAAACTAGAATTCTCAACTTTTACCTTAACCAATGGCTCCTCTGGTTTTACCATACCAGAATCATTGCCTGCAGGTGGCTTGTCCGACTTTGATCTGTCAGATTCATCGCCGACCTTTTCCTTCTTCTTCTCCTCTTTTGTCCTCAGATTTGTATCTGATGAATTCTTTTTGCTCAACTTTGCAGATGAAGGAGTAGATTCATCAGAACTATTAATCTGTTTGTCCTGTGAACCCGAGGACAATATCTTCTCGAGATACTCTCTCGCCTTTTTCCTCTTTTTCCTCAGTCTGTCTTTCTGCCCCTGCGAAAGCTTCACTTTCGTTTCTTGAGTTGACTGTTCTTGAACTTTAGGTTTCAAAACCTTCTGTTCCTGGGGCTTGACTTTGACTGGAATCTTTGCCGTTTTCGGAGAATTAACCCTCAATCTTTCATTTGATTTCCTTGGGCAATCTCTGGCAATGTGACCTTTGATGTTGCAATTAAAACACCTCCTGGTCTCATAGCTCCAATACCGGCAGTTAACAGCAATGTGTCCATGATAGCCGCAGCTGTAGCACACTCTGTTATCGTACCTATCACCATTTTTAGTCCAAACGCTCAGATCAAAGCATTGTTTGGCTTGGTGATATTCCTTCCTCAACTTTGCTGAATTTGACTTTGAAGCACTGTGATCTGTCCTGCACCCAACAATTTTTGAATTTTCATTTTTTAAGTCTTTTGATTTCTGATTGTGATTGGATGATTTAACTGATGAGTTTTTTCCTTCATTTTTAAATTTTTGTTTCTGTTTTACAATCTTCTTCACAGGTTTCTGCTTAGAGCATTCTCCCTTTTCAGTCGAGTGTAAAACAGTTTTCTGAAATTTTTCTTTTAATTTCAAAAATTTCTCCTTTTTCTTAATTTCAGCATCAGATTCTGTCTCAGACTCATCTGCTGAATAAAATTCCTCATTTTCATCATCAGTTTTCTCATCACAATCTTCAACTTTTTCACTTATCGGTATAGAATTGATTGGTTTTGGACAGGGAAAATTCAAACCGTCAGATTTAGTCACAAAACCTTTCAATTTCTTCTCAAGTTCATCAATTTTGTTCCTCGAATTCTCAGCTTCACTTTCAAGCTGAGATATTCTCTCAAAATGAGACTTGATTGTTTTCTCATTCTCAATCTTCAAATTTTCAAGAACAGATTTTTCATCCATCAAAACTTTTATCTGTTCCTGAAATTTTGATTCATTCGCTTTCAGGTTTTTGTTTTCTAACTTGATCCAGAAATCTTCATCTTCTGATGATTTCTGTTTGCTTTCAAGCTCTTTTTCCAACTTTTTAATTTTCACTTGAGCGTACTCACCTTCTTTTTCAAGTTTGATAATTTTCTGAAGATGGGAATTTATCACTTTCTGTTTTTCAATGTTGTTTTTACTAAACACATTTCTCCCATCTTCAATAATTTTCATTTGATTTTGAAAATCTTTCTCCATTTTTGATTTTTCAATTTCACAATTTTTAACCTTTTCTTCAAACTTCTGACTTTTCAACATCAAACTGTTAAAATTACTTAACACTTTGTTGTTTTCAACTTTCAGTTTCTCACAGATACCCTGAACCATAAGAATCTGTTTTTCAGCAGCATGCTTCTCGTGTTTCAACTTTTTGACTTCAGATGCCAAACTTTCTGTGTCTCTCATGAGTTTGTCATTGTTTGTCTTCAAGTTGTCACATTTAGAGCATCCTAACGTAGAACTTAAAGATCCAGACTTTACAGATTCTCTGATTTCTGAAGCTTCCTCTTTCCTTTCATTGTTAATTTTCATCTGTTCTTCAACTTTTCCAATGAGTTGACTAATTGTGTGACAACCCTCACCAAACCAGGTATCCGTACGACTTAATTAACTATTAATTGTTGCCTAATTACTGTGCTTAACTGAGATTTATGATAAACTGCTACTTGATTTTTGATACTTGTACATATCTGCATCATACTTTGATTTTTCCGTCACTACATTATTTACTTACTGAACTCTAGTGACAAACATGATGCACAAAAGCACAGTAGCATTTGAACGGATAACCTATTTGACATGCTGATATAGCCAGCATCAGGCAGACACTGCCTCTAAAGGCCTGTATGAGCCAGAAATATTTTACTGCACCCATAGTGTGTGTAAGGATACAAGGGTTGTATAATTGCGTCTCTAGGAATAAGATATAGAGATTTGGATGTGCCTAAAACGTACTTAAAGCACAAAACACAGCACTTTTATTTACATACTAGCTTCTAGCTAACTAATAAAGTGCCAAAACATGAGGAATTATTCCTGACACTTTGCAGAATAAATTGTGTCGCTAAAAATATTATTTACAACGCTTAAAGGATTACTTAAGCACTTTAACAGATTACTATCCGACCGAATAACCGGACTATACCCGGAACATAAAAATATTGCCAGAAATATTATTGGTATTTTTCTGAGCCAGTTAGGGTCCCTGATTACCCTAACACCCGCTTTATAACGCATTAAACAACTAACGGGGTTAATCCCTAAAGTTAACCGACTTAACCAAACTAAACTCTAACTGAACAATCGAGATCGAACCGGATGGCATTCCCCCTCAATGGAATCGGCCAACTAGGTGGGACCAAGGGAGTACAACTTTGAATATTATATTAGATTTCGTGGATATCTAGACGACTTGAAACCGTTGGACGATAGCACTAAATTTCTCTATAAATACACACACACACCACACAAACTCACACACACCAACACCCACACTTTCTCTCCCTCTTGCCCCCTCCCTCTCGGCCGAACATACCCACCACCATCCACCATACTTTCGGTTCGTGTCTTGCCATTCCGAGCATATACTAGTGTCGGGGATCACGTACGAGGAAGCTTGAAGCAAGCGGAAGCTAAAGGACCACGTTCATTTGCTTTTATCCACGCCGTTTTCGCCAAAGATCTTCCCTAGCCCCGAGCTAGAGGTATAACATTTAAAACTTGTTCTTGAACGTATCTAAAGTGGTTAAAAGGATTTTTAACAGTTAAAAGTCGGTAACCCATCTTTTGAATCTAAAAAGTCTACAAAAACTCGAATATCGTTGGTTAAAAGCATATAACGCGTGTAAAAGTTGTAGTATTTGAATATGTTGATTGTTGAGGCCCGATCTACGTTGTGGTGGCTCTTATCATCGTTTAACCCGACTTTGTTAAGATCCCGAATCTTGACATACACTTGTTTCTTTTGTACAAGGGTTAAAAGGTGAAACTCCACCACACAGGAAACATGAACTTGTGTAAAAGTGTTTTGACATGTAAAATGGTATTTAAAACGAGCCGATCTACGTATGTATAAGTGGTACATTCGTAGAACCAAGTGTCGAGAAAATCATGTTTTATATAAGTTGCATAACATGATAACAAATATGATTTTTACAAACTACAAGTGTATAAACACTTGTGAAACGAAAGGTCCGACAAAATAACAATTTTTATAAAAATTGTCGGGAAGTTGTAAAGAATGATTTGTTCCAAAAACGGGGTTTTTGCAAGACTAAACTATTTTATACATAGATCCACTAAATATAACGAGATCTACGCAATAGTTTTAGAAAAACTACAAGTTCATGTAATAATGCGATTTTACATACTAGTCTACAAGTTTGAAGTGTTGAAACTTGTTTAATGTGTTGGAAATTGATTTGGTTGATTTGAAGAATTGTTGAAATGATTTTGTAAAAGAAAATGATACTCTTGAAAGCGTGGCCACCTCCAGTTACAGGGGAAACTCTGGCGAAATTTTCTAAAAATATAACACTTAGAATTATTTACAAGTGTTAGAATTATTTTTGAAATGTTTTCAAAATATATTTCGCCATGACTTTATTTATTAAATAATCGGAGGTGGGATTTTCACAAAAACTAAACGTGATAAATATTTATTCGATAAATATATTTTTCATCACACTGTTTATGATTATTTTGTGAAAATATATAAATATTATTTTTAGAGTAAAAATAATATTTACAAACTTTGTCGAACCCAAAATAATACCAACGCCTTTACGACAAACATATAAGTTACAATGGTAATTACTATTACCACTTAATCGTCAAAACGTAACTTACGCTTTATACGGAAATATTCACGAATGCGTATCTTGTCAACGTATTATTTTGGAAAGTATTATGTAAAGAGAAAATATATTATTTTTGAGAAAAATAATTACATTTTGAGATGAGAAATAAAATATATTAAGTGAGACTTAATATTATAAACACGCATGTATTAATTCCCCCATCCTTGGGAAGGAGATTAACTACCAAGTATATACGCGGAACGGTTGTCTAACTGTTTCCCGAAAATGTAAACTATGAAGCTAAAGCACGGCCATCCGTCTAATAGAATTAGCACATGTAGGTCGTTGCGCAGCAGTTGGATATTTGGATTACTTGGTATTGTGACGCACTCACTGTGAGTTCATGTCCCCCTTTTCTCTTAACTGTTTTCAGTTTTATAAACTGCGGGGGTGAAATACATGTTACAATGATTATGAATATGTTTACACATGGTATGGTTAGCGTAAGGAGGTTTGTTACTCAGATCATGTGAGTGGGTAGGCACAACTTGAGGCCATTAATCCTCGTAGTAGGACCGAGGGACAGGAGCGGTAGATCTATCTGGGTGTAGCGAGCCCAGCCCCAGGTCCAGCATAATGGACCTCGGGGTGACTTAGTGCCCGACGCATAAATCCGCTAGGTTTGAGTCATCCCTACTTGCACTTCACACATATCAATGGCCTTGCAAACCATTGGTGATCTCTTTTTCCTTATTTGCTACATACCAGGTTTTTGATAAAGATAAAGGTTTGTTTACGCACTTTCGCATGAACTCGCTCAACATTATTGTTGATTTTTCAACTTACATGTATTTCAGGAAATTAACGATCTGGCGCGGTATGGCTTGTTTTCCGCTGCATTAGGCCCGAGGTCATCCAGGGTTCGAGGCTTGTGACTCTTTCCTGGACAAGTCACAGTCCTTGAATCATGTTTACTTTAAGTTTGCATTTGTAATGTTTAGACAAGGTTGTGGTTGTTGGGTGTTAACCCGTTAAGACAATGTTTAATATTTTTATTATCAATGGATGATCTTGCATATTTTAATTCATATAGCTTGTTATGATTAAGCTATGGTATTAAGAAGTCACACCAAATTAACCACGCTTCCGCAAAGCCAGGGTGTGACAGCTTGGTATCAGAGCTCTGATCATAGCGAACTAGGATTCTTTCTCGAGTCTAGACTATGATCACTAGGGCTCTCACGAAAACATTTTTACTGCATACCACTTAAGTCCAGATCCAAAACCTTTTTATAAACAAATGTTGAGCATATTTTATTTATTATTTTTTTTAGGCTCAGTCTGGGAGGCTGAGGCTCGGTCTGGGAGACTGAGGCTCGGTCTGGGAGGCCGAGGCTCGATCTAATGGATCGAGGTAGTTGGCTAGTGGGACTAGGGAGTCAGTCTGGGAGGCTGGGAGAATTTGCTAGTGGGAGTAGGGAGTCAGTCTGGGAGGCTGGGAGAATTTGCTAGTGGGACTAGGGAGTCAGTCTGGGAGGCTGGGAAAGTTGGCTAGTGGGACTAGGAAGGACAGTCTGGGAGGCTGGGAGGCTAGTGGGACTAGGAGGATTATGTGATTATTACTTGGTAACTTGTGTGATTACCTGATTATTTGTGCATACTTGTGATTGTGTTACAGACACATGGATACATCAGGCACCGGAGACTCAGATACCACTGGACCTCTACCCATAGTGTCGGATGACATTGTGTCATCGGAGCGTGAGGTGCATACCTCAGACTACACGAGCACGGATGATGATGACTTCCAGCCGTTCGCTCTACCCGACGGCATTGATGAGCATACTGATGACTCCTTGCCCTTCGCTTTACCCGAGGGTGCCTATGAGCCTATTGATGGCGATCCTGCTGAGTATCTTCCCCTTGTTGTGATTCCAGCTCCGATTCCTCTTGCTTCTTACCCAGCACACGAGCTATTACTAGACGCCGAGGCTGACGGCGACATTGATCTCTACGAGGACGAGCCTTTTGAGGACGAGGTTCCTGATGCAGCCCCTTTACCCGCTGGCGGTCTCTTGATGATTGCTGATGCCCCAGCTGGAGACTCGCCCGTCCACTCACCAGTCCCAGACTCCTTTGAGTCTGTGGCTTCTGCTCCGTCTCACGAGGTGAGCATTCAGCATTTTGTTCATGACTCGGACCCTGATCAGGCATCTTCTGCCGCCCCCATTCCGAGCTTTGTGTTTGAGCACGACGATATTGAGGATTCCGATCCCGTTTTTCCTCCAGGATTTGATCCTGACCGCGACATTGAGTATATTCCTATGGACCATCATATGGAGGACCCTGTTGATCCCGTCGATCCTATCGATCCCTTTGATCCAGAGTTTGATTTTGACATGGCTTTTGACGACCCGGAGCCTGCCGTAGCCCCAGAGCAGGCAGCTGCTTTCGATCCTGTGCATGAGCATGACTTGGTACATGCTGACATTCCTGTCGAGCCCGTTTTGGCTGACCCGACTGTTGGCGATCTTCCTGTTGATGATGTCCCTTTGTTAGTTGCTGATCATGCTGTTGATCCTTTTGTTGACCCACCTTTGATTGCTGACGTCCCTGTTGACCATCATATTGATCATGTTGGTCCTGTCATTGCTCCTTTTGATCCTGTACCCATTGAGCCTGAGCACGCTCTATTTGCAGAGCATATGGATCCACCCGATGAGGAGGCTCAGCACGGTTGGATACCGGCTGACGAGGATGTTCCACCGCTTCCACCACATCACACTGAGGCATATCATACTGATTTTTCATTTCAGATCCCACCGTTTGTACCTCCAGCAGGGCCTGGAGAGGGCTCTTCAGCCCACCCCTTTGGGCACATCCCGATGCCTATGCCCTTCATGCCTCAGATGACACCTGTTCCATCTTCTGTTCATGTAGCACCATTCGATCCCACCAGCATGCCACTGCTTTGGTCATCTTCCTCACCGATGCCACCCACTGATCCATATCATCCATTCCATATGGGACATACCATTGAGGACGTCTTGATGTCCTTTGTCCATCAGCATGATTCCCATACGCAGCGACTCCAGGAGCTCGAGAGAGCTCAGTTATCACTAGGTCCATATCTTGGTCAGACATCTTCATCTTTTCAGCCTTTTCGATCATTACCTCCTGACTACGCTGCCCGACTTACGACCTTGGAGCAGCAGATTGCATCTGTTATTCGCACTCAGCAGGCGATGGAGGAGGATTGGCTTCATTTACGCCGCTTACTTTACGCTCACTTTCCCCCTCCTCCACCCCCATCCGCATAGGGCTCATTGGTGCCATAGTGGTAGACGATGGTGAGACGACCGCGATTGTGACTGCACAGCCTTTTGGAGACCATCTGACGATACTGATTTTTGTTGATATTTGTTGATGTACTGGATGTATGTGACACTGATGTGATATTGTTTTTGACGGGGGTGATGTAGCCCCTATTTGATTTGTGATTGTACGATACAGTGACGTACTGATACCCTTACCACATTATGGTCTCGATATATATAACAATCGCCGTATTCTCACCATATCTGATTCACTTGATTGCTTATTTATGTTTTGGGACATGGGATGTTGTATGTATGATATTTGCAACATGGGATGTTGGGACATGGGATGTTGTATGTATGATATTGGCAACATGGGATGTTGGGACATGGGATGTTGTGTGTATGATATTTGTGACATGGGATGTTGGGACGTGGGATGTTGTGTGTGATATATTGATAACATGAGATGTTATATGCTATTACTATTACTATATACGTATGATTATTATGGCCTAATCGACGTACGCATCTTTAGAAGATGGCACCAAGACGTCAACCACAGCCGATGCCTACTACTCCCGAAGAACTACAGCAAGTTATTGCTGCCGCCATTGCTCAATATGCTGCCTCGCAAGGAGGACCAAGTGGAAGTAGCTCGAACATCAACGGCAACCAAAATCCTCCTCATGGGTGCACCTACAAACAATTCTTGGACTGTAAGCCCATAAACTTCGACGGCACCGGTGGTGCTGTTGCTTTCGTCCGCTGGGCAGAGAAAACCGAGTCCATACTTCGCATGAGCAAATGCGCGCTAGATCAACAAGTCACCTACATCTCAGGGCTATTTGTGGATGGAGCCCTACCCTGGTGGAATCTACAGGTCCAGACCCTTGGCGAAGCCGCAGCTTACGCACTGACGTGGACTGAGTTGAAAGAGCTTATGCGCAAGAAGTACTATTCTCGCGCGGAAATTCAGAGGTTAGAGACCGAATTCTGGCACCTAAAGATGGAAGGTTCCAAGATAGCTGAGTATGTCCAGAGGTTCCACGATTTGTCGCACGTGGTACCCTACATGGTTACACCGGAGTTCAAGAGGATTGAACGCTTCATCTGGGGATTGGCTCCTCAGATAATCAGCATGGTGACTTCTTCCAAACCTGCAACCATCACAGAAGCCATTGATCTGAGTGTGGCTCTCACCGAAGAGGCGATTCGGTTGAACAAGTTTGATGGGGTTGAGCCCAAGAAGAAAGAGACTCATGTGGAGTCATCTGGTGGTAATAAGCGAAAGTTTTCGAGTTTCAAGCAGAGCACCGGGATGGTGGTTAAGAAGGGAGAATCGAGTGCGCCAGCTCAGGATTCAGCTGGTGGTAGAAAGAAAGGGAAGGGATACATGGGTGCACACCCCAAGTGCAACTCATGCCAAAAACATCACTCTGGTCGTTGCAGCCTGAGAGTTTGTGAATCATGTGGGAAGACTGGTCATACGAAGGATTTCTGTTGGGCTAATGCTGGCCGGGGAGGCCAAGGAGGAAATGGGAATAGGAACAACCGTGGTGGTGCTGGGAACCGCCCACAAGGTAACCTGGGAGGTGATGGAAACCGAGCCAACAATGCTAACCAAACAGGCGCCATGAATCAGAACCAGGGAAACCATCAAGTTGGAAACAATGGTGGAAACGGGCAGAGGCCCGGATGTTTCAATTGTGGAGATCAAGGGCATTTCAAGAGGAATTGCCCAGAGTTAAACCAGGCACGCGGAAGAGTGTTTAACATGGAAGCCAGGGAAGCGCGCCAGGATCCCAACGTTGTCACTGGTACGTTCCCTGTAAACCAACGCTATGCATCCGTTTTGTTTGATACTGGTGCCGATTATAGCTTCGTATCGTTAGAATTTAAGAACATGCTTGGTTTAGCCGCTAGTAAGTTAGATATTCCATACTCGATTGAATTAGCGAATGGGAAGTTAGTAGAAGCTAACGAGGTGATTCGAGGTTGTGTAATCGAGCTGGGAGAGCGTGAGTTTGCTCTCGATCTATTACCAGTCCAGTTGGGAAGCTTCGACGTGGTAGTAGGGATGGATTGGTTATCGAGTAATAAAGCGGAGATAGTTTGTCACGAGAAGATTATTCGTATCCCGACCGATGATGGTGAGACCATTGTTGTTCATGGGGAGAAGCGTGAGACGCCGTTAAGGATGATTAGCTGCCTGAAAGAAAGGAAGTGTTTGAAGAAAGGATGTGTTGCTTTTCTAGCACACATTGTGGATAAGAAGGCTGCTGAGCCAAAGATCGAAGACATCCCTGTCGTGAGGGAGTACCCAGAAGTCTTTCCAGAAGACTTGCCTGGCTTGCCACCTCAAAGACAAGTGGAGTTTCGCATCGACTTAGTTCCAGGCGCCGCGCCTGTGGCTAAGGCACCTTACAGACTTGCTCCGTCTGAGATGCAGGAACTGTCGACACAACTTCAAGAGTTGTTAGACAAGGGTTTTATCCGACCAAGCTTCTCGCCTTGGGGAGCTCCAGTTTTGTTTGTGAAGAAGAAGGACGGTAGTTTCGGATGTGTATTGACTACAGAGAGTTGAACAAGCTGACGATCAAGAATAGGTATCCCCTGCCAAGAATCGATGATCTGTTCGACCAACTTCAAGGTTCAAGCTTCTATTCAAAGATCGATCTTCGATCCGGATACCATCAGCTACGGATATAGGAGGAGAGTATCCCGAAGACAGCTTTCAGAACTCGATATGGACACTACGAGTTTCTGGTTATGCCGTTTGGTTTGACAAACGCACCTGCAGTGTTCATGGATTTGATGAATCGAGTTTGTAAGCCGTACTTGGATAAGTTCGTGATTGTATTCATCGACGACATCTTGATTTATTCGAAGACAAAGGCTGAGCACGAGCAACATCTTAGAGCCATTCTGGAGCTGCTAAAGAAGGAACAATTGTACGCCAAGTTCTCTAAGTGTGAGTTTTGGCTACGTGAGGTGCAATTCCTTGGGCATGTGGTGAATGGAGATGGAATCCACATGGATCCCACCAAGATCGAGGCGATCAAAGACTGGGAAACGCCAAAGACGCCAACCGAGATTCGGCAATTCTTGGGTTTGGCTGGCTATTATCGAAGGTTCATCGAGAACTTTTCAAAGATCGCTCAACCGTTGACACTCCTCACGCAAAAGGATAAGAAGTTTGATTGGGGAATCAAACAGGATGAGGCGTTTCAGATATTGAAGGATAAGCTTTGTAACGCGCCAATCTTAGCTCTACCAGAAGGAACCGACGATTTTGTGGTATACTGTGACGCATCGCGTCAAGGATTGGGTTGTGTGTTGATGCAACGCCAAAAGGTTATCGCCTACGCATCACGCCAACTGAAGGTGCATGAAAAGAACTATACCACTCATGATCTGGAGCTAGGCGCAGTGGTTTTTGCTTTGAAAATCTGGAGACACTACCTTTACGGTACGAAGTGTACAATCTTTACAGATCACAAGAGCCTCCAACATATATTCAACCAGAAGGAGTTGAATATTAGGCAAAGGCGATGGGTCGAGTTGTTGAACGATTACGACTGCGAGATCAAGTATCATCCAGGGAAGGCGAATGTGGTCGCTGATACCCTAAGTCGTAAAGAGAGAATCAAGCCCATAAGGGTTAGGGCTATGGAGATGATAATTCAAACCGACCTTTCCTCGCGCGTTCGTGCAGCACAGAAGGAAGCTCTCAAGGAGGGAAACCTTGAGGCAGAATATCTCCGTGGGATGGAGAAGATGTTGGTGCCAAACAGGGAAGGAACATTGTGTTTTGGGAAAAGGATTTGGGTTCCTCTATTTGGTGGTTTAAGAGAGGTTATCTTTGAAGAAGCTCACAAGTCACGGTACTCTATCCACCCTGGAGCGGATAAGATGTACCAGGATCTTAAAGATTATTACTGGTGGCCTAGGATGAAGGGCGATGTTGCTATTTACGTGAGCAAATGCTTAACTTGCGCCAAAGTTAAGGCGGAATACCAGAAGCCTTCGGGACTTCTGCAACAACCAAAAATTCCCCAGTGGAAGTGGGAAGAAATCTCCATGGATTTTATTACGAAGTTGCCAAGAACGCCAAAAGGCCATGACACTATCTGGGTGATAGTGGATCGCTTAACGAAGTCAGCACACTTCTTACCTATCCGCGAGAAGGATCATACAAGCAAATTGGCCGAAATCTATATGAGAGAGATTGTTACACGCCATGGAGTACCTCTCTCAATTATTTCTGATAGAGACGGGAGGTTCGTATCGAGGATATGGCAATCCTTCCAGGAAGCTTTTGGCTCAAAGCTGAATATGAGCACTGTCTTTCACCCGCAGACCGACGGCCAAAGTGAGCGGACGATTCAGACGTTGGAGGACATGCTGAGAGCATGTGTGATGGATTTAGGCGGTAGCTGGGATAAGCATTTACCCCTGGTTGAGTTTTCCTACAACAACAGTTACCACACCAGTATTGGTGCCGCGCCATTCGAAGCTTTATATGGACGCAAGTGCAGGTCGCCGCTCTGTTGGTCTGACGCAGGTGATAGACAATTGGTAGGTCCCGATGTAGTTCAGGAAACTATAGATAAGATTGCGCAAATCCGAGATCGCATTAGTGCGGCTCGTGACCGTCAGAAGACCTACGCAGATCTGAAAAGGAAACCTCAGGAGTTTGAGGTTGGGGATATGGTTTTGTTGAAGGTATCACCCTGGAAGGGTGTGGCACGCTTTGGGAAGCGTGGGAAGTTGAATCCGCGCTACATTGGTCCTTTCAAGGTTTTGGAAGGAATTGGGACCGTAGCATACAAGTTGGATCTACCTGCCGAACTGAATAATGTTCACGATACATTTCATGTATCCAATCTGAAGAGAAGTCCAACTCAAGTTAACGTTGCCATTCCTACCGACGAAATTCATATAGACGACACGCTCCACTTCGTTGAGGAACCTGTTGAGGTCACGGATTGGAAAGTTAACAAGACCCGCCGGAGCAGTGTCAAGCTCGTCAAGGTTCGCTGGAATGCTAGACATGGTCCTGAGTTCACCTGGGAGCGTGAAGACCAAATGAAAGAGAAATACCCCCACTTATTCCCTGAGAACCCTGCTTCTACAAGCAGAATTTAAAATTTCGGGACGAAATTTATTTAACGGGGGGAGAATGTGACAACCCTCACCAAACCAGGTATCCGTACGACTTAATTAACTATTAATTGTTGCCTAATTACTGTGCTTAACTGAGATTTATGATAAACTGCTACTTGATTTTTGATACTTGTACATATCTGCATCATACTTTGATTTTTCCGTCACTACATTATTTACTTACTGAACTCTAGTGACAAACATGATGCACAAAAGCACAGTAGCATTTGAACGGATAACCTATTTGACATGCTGATATAGCCAGCATCAGGCAGACACTGCCTCTAAAGGCCTGTATGAGCCAGAAATATTTTACTGCACCCATAGTGTGTGTAAGGATACAAGGGTTGTATAATTGCGTCTCTAGGAATAAGATATAGAGATTTGGATGTGCCTAAAACGTACTTAAAGCACAAAACACAGCACTTTTATTTACATACTAGCTTCTAGCTAACTAATAAAGTGCCAAAACATGAGGAATTATTCCTGACACTTTGCAGAATAAATTGTGTCGCTAAAAATATTATTTACAACGCTTAAAGGATTACTTAAGCACTTTAACGGATTACTATCCGACCGAATAACCGGACTATACCCGGAACATAAAAATATTGCCAGAAATATTATTGGTATTTTTCTGAGCCAGTTAGGGTCCCTGATTACCCTAACACCCGCTTTATAACGCATTAAACAACTAACGGGGTTAATCCCTAAAGTTAACCGACTTAACCAAACTAAACTCTAACTGAACAATCGAGATCGAACCGGATGGCATTCCCCCTCAATGGAATCGGCCAACTAGGTGGGACCAAGGGAGTACAACTTTGAATATTATATTAGATTTCGTGGATATCTAGACGACTTGAAACCGTTGGACGATAGCACTAAATTTCTCTATAAATACACACACACACCACACAAACTCACACACACCAACACCCACACTTTCTCTCCCTCTTGCCCCCTCCCTCTCGGCCGAACATACCCACCACCATCCACCATACTTTCGGTTCGTGTCTTGCCATTCCGAGCATATACTAGTGTCGGGGATCACGTACGAGGAAGCTTGAAGCAAGCGGAAGCTAAAGGACCACGTTCATTTGCTTTTATCCACGCCGTTTTCGCCAAAGATCTTCCCTAGCCCCGAGCTAGAGGTATAACATTTAAAACTTGTTCTTGAACGTATCTAAAGTGGTTAAAAGGATTTTTAACGGTTAAAAGTCGGTAACCCATCTTTTGAATCTAAAAAGTCTACAAAAACTCGAATATCATTGGTTAAAAGCATATAACGCGTGTAAAAGTTGTAGTATTTGAATATGTTGATTGTTGAGGCCCGATCTACGTTGTGGTGGCTCTTATCATCGTTTAACCCGACTTTGTTAAGATCCCGAATCTTGACATACACTTGTTTCTTTTGTACAAGGGTTAAAAGGTGAAACTCCACCACACAGGAAACATGAACTTGTGTAAAAGTGTTTTGACATGTAAAATGGTATTTAAAACGAGCCGATCTACGTATGTATAAGTGGTACATTCGTAGAACCAAGTGTCGAGAAAATCATGTTTTATATAAGTTGGATAACATGATAACAAATATGATTTTTACAAACTACAAGTGTATAAACACTTGTGAAACGAAAGGTCCGACAAAATAACAATTTTTATAAAAATTGTCGGGAAGTTGTAAAGAATGATTTGTTCCAAAAACGGGGTTTTTGCAAGACTAAACTATTTTATACATAGATCCACTAAATATAACGAGATCTACGCAATAGTTTTAGAAAAACTACAAGTTCATGTAATAATGCGATTTTACATACTAGTCTACAAGTTTGAAGTGTTGAAACTTGTTTAATGTGTTGGAAATTGATTTGGTTGATTTGAAGAATTGTTGAAATGATTTTGTAAAAGAAAATGATACGCTTGAAAGCGTGGCCACCTCCAGTTACAGGGGAAACTCTGGCGAAATTTTCTAAAAATATAACACTTAGAATTATTTACAAGTGTTAGAATTATTTTTGAAATGTTTTCAAAATATATTTCGCCATGACTTTATTTATTAAATAATCGGAGGTGGGATTTTCACAAAAACTAAACATGATAAATATTTATTCGATAAATATATTTTTCATCACACTGTTTATGATTATTTTGTGAAAATATATAAATATTATTTTTAGAGTAAAAATAATATTTACAAACTTTGTCGAACCCAAAATAATACCAACGCCTTTACGACAAACATATAAGTTACAATGGTAATTACTATTACCACTTAATCGTCAAAACGTAACTTACGCTTTATACGGAAATATTCACGAATGCGTATCTTGTCAACGTATTATTTTGGAAAGTATTATGTAAAGAGAAAATATATTATTTTTGAGAAAAATAATTACATTTTGAGATGAGAAATAAAATATATTAAGTGAGACTTAATATTATAAACACGCATGTATTAATTCCCCCATCCTTGGGAAGGAGATTAACTACCAAGTATATACGCGGAACGGTTGTCTAACTGTTTCCCGAAAATGTAAACTATGAAGCTAAAGCACGGCCATCCGTCTAATAGAATTAGCACATGTAGGTCGTTGCGCAGCAGTTGGATATTTGGATTACTTGGTATTGTGACGCACTCACTGTGAGTTCATGTCCCCCTTTTCTCTTAACTGTTTTCAGTTTTATAAACTGCGGGGGTGAAATACATGTTACAATGATTATGAATATGTTTACACATGGTATGGTTAGCGTAAGGAGGTTTGTTACTCAGATCATGTGAGTGGGTAGGCACAACTTGAGGCCATTAATCCTCGTAGTAGGACCGAGGGACAGGAGCGGTAGATCTATCTGGGTGTAGCGAGCCCAGCCCCAGGTCCAGCATAACGGACCTCGGGGTGACTTAGTGCCCGACGCATAAATCCGCTAGGTTTGAGTCATCCCTACTTGCACTTCACACATATCAATGGCCTTGCAAACCATTGGTGATCTCTTTTTCCTTATTTGCTACATACCAGGTTTTTGATAAAGATAAAGGTTTGTTTACGCACTTTCGCATAAACTCGCTCAACATTATTGTTGATTTTTCAACTTACATGTATTTCAGGAAATTAACGATCTGGCGCGGTATGGCTTGTTTTCCGCTGCATTAGGCCCGAGGTCATCCAGGGTTCGAGGCTTGTGACTCTTTCCTGGACAAGTCACAGTCCTTGAATCATGTTTACTTTAAGTTTGCATTTGTAATGTTTAGACAAGGTTATGGTTGTTGGGTGTTAACCCGTTAAGACAATGTTTAATATTTTTATTATCAATGGATGATCTTGCATATTTTAATTCATATAGCTTGTTATGATTAAGCTATGGTATTAAGAAGTCACACCAAATTAACCACGCTTCCGCAAAGCCAGGGTGTGACAAATTATCAGACTAGAAAACTCTTCAGAACGTTTTAATTTTGAGATATAATTTTCCCATTCCTCTTGAGGTAACGCACTGACAAATTTTTCGACCCGTTCCTCTGATGCTTTGGTTAAACCAACTTCGGACATTGAATTAACAAGATGTATATATCTCTCAATGATACATCTTGTGCTTTCTCCTGGAAAACCTGAAAATGAATCAAATTCTTTCGTTAATACTCTTCTTCTATCACATTCTTCTTGAGTCATGTTAAAGATATTGAACCCCATGATTTGGTTAAGCGAAACTGCACG
Organism: Helianthus annuus; assembly: GCF_002127325.2. Lineage (NCBI taxonomy): Eukaryota > Viridiplantae > Streptophyta > Magnoliopsida > Asterales > Asteraceae > Helianthus > Helianthus annuus. The sequence goes on from NC_035442.2 coordinate 161,209,428, forward strand.
ATGTACACTTGGATCAGACTTTGACTGATAAGCGGTCCAGATCAGCGGTTCACACTTAGTCCAAATAAGCGATTCAGAAAAGGTGTTCAAATAAGCGATCCAAATAAGCGATCCACCAAATGTCCGAATAAGCGGTTCAGTATCGGTCCAGATAAGCGGTTCGAGAAGTTGTCCGGATGAGCGGTTCAAGAGCAATCCGACCGAATGAGCGGTCCTTAACACGTACGAATAAGCGGTTCAGGATTGGTCCAATAAGCGATCCGGAGTAATTTCCGAAGAGCGATTCAACTTCGGACAATGATTCGACCCACTATTTCTTTGATTTTCAACCCCAAACTTTCAAGGGTTTGTCATGGTACTATTTTGCACAATCTGTGAGAATTTGAACGAATTCCGACCGTGAAATCTTTCTGAATCAGAAAAAGAAGGTGTAGAAGTAAGAAAAAGTGATAGAATCCAGCTAATTTCTGCAGAGAACCTCCTCCTGAGCTCTGATACCAATTGTAGGATCGTGTGATGACCCAAACGAGTCGTTCAGAGGCTTTCTCCTTGGTTTCAGGTGCGGAATAACAAGAAACTAAGGTAGAAACAGCAGGCAAATCACTTTAACTACTTGTTTTACTGATTTCAAACGTTTACAGCTCAAATCTCGCACCGGCAGAACTTCGGCACGATTCCTACTCAATGTTCAACTCAGATCGCTCATCAGGCTATATATAGAAATTAGGAACCGCTTATTGGACAGGCCCAATAAGCGGTCCAGACAAGTCATAAAAGCGGTCCAAGAAGGCTGTCACTCGAGCGGTTCAGCATTCTTGTCATACGAGCGGTCCAACATGTGTCCGTTCGAGCGGCCCATATACTTGAATGTCCAAATGAGCGATCCAACTACCTAATTTGACTCTATAAGCGGCCCAACATCTAAAACCTATACATTTCACTATTTCTCGTATTTCGAGCCCAGATCTAACATTCTAAGACATTGACTCGATACAAGACGGAATCAGCAGATGTAGTGCACCAACAAATAACAATAATAAGGATAATAATAACAAAATTACGTTAAAAAAGATAAAAGTATAAATAAATTAAAAGTAAAATCGTGAAATTGAAGAATAGATTAACATGTGCCATTAATTAGAGTCTTTTATTAATATTTAGATATGTATTTAATTAATTTATTTTGTTTAATATTAAGCATGGTTGCAGAAATCGGCCTAGGCAGCCGATTAATCGGCGCCTAGGCGCTAGGCGGTCATCTACTGCCTAATTTTGAGCTAGGCGGTCAATTAATCGGTCATGGTCAAAAATCGGTCAAAATCGGTCCTAGGCGGTCAAAAATCGGATTAATCGGACAATATTAGTCGGTCAAAATCGATAAAAATCGGTCCTAGTCGGTTCTAGGCGGTCAAAATCGGTCAAAATCGAACCATACTATCTGAAACTTGAAGTATTTATGTGAATTTTGAAGTATTATTTTTATATTATTGGGTATATATATATAATTTTGAAAAAATACATATAAAAATCCCATTCCGATTAATCCCTAGGCTGTACCTCACCGCCCGACTAGCGCCTAGCGCCTTCTACAACATTGATATTAAGGGCAATTTTGTCATTTCACACGCACCTAACACCAAAAACTAACCCTCATCCACGTCAGGGACTATCCGGGAATGAAATTCAAAAAATCAGGGACTATAGGTGTAATTTTAGAAAGTTAGGGACTAAAGGTGAAAAATGAGCAAACCATAGAGACTATCCGAGCATTTTTCTCTAATCCAAACTTTCTATAGTTTTTGTCATTTTCATTGAATTATGCAACCTTTAAATAAGAAAATAAGAGTTGCATTTAAGTATCAATGTGGTGGTGGTCCATTGGCAAAGACAAAACCTTTAAACACATTGGAAGAGGAAGGTCTTGGGTTCAAGTCCCACAGACGAAAGAAATAAAAGAAACTTGCCGTTCAAAAAAAAATAGAGTTGCATTTAAGTTTTAATAATGGAGCATTTATAACAAAAGTTGTGAATTTCAATAACATTTGCAATCTTTCAAGAAAAAAAGTTGCAATTTTTACTAAGATTTGTTACTTTTAAATAAAAAGGTTACAATTTCAATAAAATTTTGCAACTTTTTATGAAAAAAGTTGCAATTTTTATTAAGATTTGTTGCTTTTAAATAAAAAGGTGGCAATTTCTATAAAATTTTGCAACTTTTTATGAAAAAAGTTGTATTAGATTTTTAATGCAACATTTATGTTGAACGGAGTTTTATTAGAGTTAAATGCAACACAACTAAAAAAAAGTTGCATTACCCTCATTTTATGATAGTGTCTACTTAACGACCAATCCGCCAGACAATCCAACTAGAATTTGAATTTATAACGTGTCCTAGGGGTCTTTAGTTTGAAAAATATGAAGGATAATTTTGTCATAGACCAAGTAAACGGCTAACCATGACTTTAATAGCCTGGATGTCTATTTTTTCGTCCTTGTGCCACACGTTCTTGATAGTAAAACTAAGGGTAGGGTGGATGGTCTAATTGGTAAAATTTTTGAAGTTAAAGTGGTGCTTTTCTTCAGGATTCGAGCGAGCCTTACGAGCGAGAAACATAACCTTAGAAAAAGGATGGATTGGTATTATTTTTCTAGTTGAAATATGCGAGTTTCATATCTATTATCTATATTACAATATCTTTAGTAAAAATGCATTTATCCCAAAATTATTTACACTTATAAAATTCAGAATATATTGTCATGTTACATCAATTACAAAAAATAGCTTTTTGACAAAACTTAAAGCCCTTTGATTTGTTTTTTTTTTTTTATGTTATTGAAAATTTTGGAATTTTTTAGTTTGTAAATTTGTATCTTTTGTTATTTGGTTAGATTAAAAATGTGATCCTTTGCAACAAATTTATTAAGCCTAGTTAAATGACGGTTTGGTATGGGTTGGGCAATGAATTAAGATTGGTATGGGTTCAAACTGGCTTTAGCTAAAATAATATTAATAAAAAGATAGTTTTTTTTTTAAATATCCGGTTGGGTTAAAATTAACTAAAATAATATTAATAAAAAGATCGCCGGAGTGTTATCGGAGTTTTGCCCGTCGAAATAGCGTGTGAGGTCCTGCATCTTCTCTGGTTGATTCGGTTGCACCTTGCACTCTATCTTGACCTTGCATCTCCTCCACTCGATCGTCTTCCATTTCTCTGAGCACGTGGTAATAACACCTCTACCCTCTTTTCCCACAGTGGTTCTGGATCTCTTCGGGGCTTAGTGGGTCTGATATTGATCGCGGCTATCTGAGTATAGTTTAGCTAGATCGATTCGAATTCCATTAACACCCTTAGGGTCGAGTCGCCATTGTTTCGTTTGCTCTCTCGGAGGTGTTAGGGGAGTTAGAGGGGGGTATAAGACATCTATTCACGGCTTTGTCCTCTTGTGGTATTAGCAATGACTTTCCAGAATGGTTGGGGGGGAGAGAACGATAATGGTGGGCCGTGGTCTAACGTACAAAATCGGAAAAATCGTAAGAGCAAAGGTGATGGTATAGAATGGTCCTTTTTGGTGCAGAATGTATCAGACCGGGTAACCAGGAATATTTTATGGAGGTCATTTTAACCGTTCGGCTTCATTTCGGATGCATATGTTGCTCGTAAGAGGGATACAAAGGGCCGATGCTTTGGTTTCGTCAGATTTAAGGGAGTGGAGGATATGAAGGAATTCCTCACCAAACTCAATACGGTTAAGATGTTCAATATGAAAGTGGTTGTTTCATTGGCCAAGTATGATAAGGAACATAAGAAAATCAACTATGCGGCGGACCTGCTAGGAAGTAGCGTATGGAGACCTAAAGATAATTTTCAAGCAACCATGGACCATCCGGCTGATGCCAATAATGGAGGTCAGGCTGGTTCGAAGGATCAAAGGCCTGGTATAGGGAAGTCTGGATCATCGTTTGTCCAGGATGGACGGACGTATGCTGACCTGGTCAGGAATGATAAGAGTGTGCATGGTAATGGGGCTAAAGTGGTCACTGTGGAAGGGAAAGGGGTGTTATACCCTATCCATTGTATTGGGAGATCTATTATTGGAAGCACTAAATTGATCATGTCCGTAAGAAATGTCAGAAGGGTTCTAGATGAGGTGGGACTTTCTGAAGTGGGTCTGTCTTATGTCGGGGGTTTGACCTACATGCTTACTTTTAACGATAAGATGTCGGCTTCTAGGGGATTGGAGACATACTCAGAAACATTCCACAATTTATTCTCTAGTTTCTATCTATGGAATGGGGAGGATATTCCTTATAGTCGGCTCGCTACAATTTGTGTTACTGGGGTGCCATTTGTTATTCGGGATAATAATCTTTATGATGAGATAGGGGGGCTATTTGGATCCATTGTTAAACCATCATCCTTTTCTTGGCAACATGAAGACAATTCGTTTGGCTCTGTTGTTGTGTTAACAAGCCAGGTGTCCAGAATTGAGGAAGCTGTAGTTATAAAGTGGAAGGAAAGAACAGTGGTTGCTTGGGCTTCGGAATCCATCGGGTTAATGGCTCAGGGAGATGAGGATGATCATATGGAGGACAACGAAGTCTCAGAGACTGAATCAAATTCTAGCTCAGATTCGGAATCGGATGTTCACCGGATGAACATGGAGGACATGGAGGAAACGAATTCAGACAGGTGGAGCAAATTGTGTTGGAGGGGCAAGATGCCGGAGGAATTCCGGCGACGGAGGTTAATGACTTAAGAACGTCCGATGAAGGGGCAGATATTCCGGTGGCTAACGAAAAGTCAAGCGGAGATGAAAGGTCTCCTCAAAAAGATCAAGGTATTAATTCCTGCATGGGTAAACCAAATTTGCATGGGGAGGAGCATACGGCGGAGCACGTGCAATGCCATGTGGTAGACAAAGGTAATGAGTGGACCCCAGAGTTGGATAATTATGCGGCAAATGGGCCTGAGAATGGTGGGCCTGTTGAGTATGAATCTGTTGAAGATTGGTTTTATGGGGATAAACACTGTGGGCCTAAGGGGTTAGATGGATTGCCTAGTCAGCTGGGTGGGGATGATGGGCCAACCCCTGTTAATTGCCTGGGTAAGAGAAGCAGAGCGGTTCGGAGCCCCCCGTCCTTGGGCTCAATTCAAGGTCCAGCCCAACGCCTTTTTGGTCAGAGTGAGAAGTCTAATTCTAGCCCCTTGGATCTAAACTCTCCGATGGGAGAAGGTTCTGGAGATAGGGGAAAAAATTTTGAGACACCCGTAGCAGCTGTCGACGACCATGAGGGTCAAACTTGGGTGATACCGAAAACCCTGAATCAGTGCCAAATGGGGCTGGTGATCCAGTTGTGGATGATGTCCATCAAATCCTCAGGGAAGAAATTGACGCCACTGTGTGAGTGGGATCTGTTATCGGCATTGATTTGAACGGTTTTGTGGATGCTACAGAGAAATTAATCATGGAAGAAGGTGTCACAAATCGTTTCCAATGAATTGCCTGTCTATAAATTTAAGGGGGGTGCGAGGTGATCGGAAATCGGATTGGATCAGAAGCTTAAAAACTAGTCATGGGATTCATTTCCTTGCAATTCAGGAAACAAAACTTCAACAGTCTATGTCATTCATGTTCAACCGTTACTGGGGCAGGGCCGAGTACAAGATAGCGGTAGTTGACTCACAAGGGAGGTCAGGGGGTCTGGCATGTCTATGGTGCCCTTCGGTATTCAGGTGTGTTGATATAATCCATAATAGGAACTTTATTATTGTTTCTGGTTTTCTGGTTCAATCGGGGTGCAGATTGAACTTGGTTAATGTCTATGCCCCAAACGACACTCTTGGTAGAAGGGCTGTCTGGTCAGAGCTGCTGGGCTTTAGGAACTCATTACAGGGCCTATGGGTTTTGATGGGCGATTTTAATGAAGTAAGGGTTGCTAGTGAACGGTTGAACTCTGAGTTCAGTGCTTCAAATGCAGAGGCGTTTAACCAGTTTATCTTATCGGCCGGCTTGGTAGAGTATAATGTGGGGGGTGGGAACTTTACTTACATATCAGACAACGGACGGAAACTAAGTAAACTCGATCGGTTCCTAGTATGCTTGGGTTTTAGGGAGAGATGGCCAAATGCAAGTGTTATTGCGTTGGCCAGGGAGGTCTCGGATCATAGACCCATTGTTTTATCTACCACCCAATCGGACTTCGGTCATATCCCGTTTCGGTTTTTTAATTCATGGTTTGAATACCCGGGTTTCCTTGATTTTGTTCTACAAAAATGTGGGGCTTTTCAGTTCTCGGGGCCGGAGGATCTTGCACTGGCCATAAAACTGAGATGGTTAAAGGATAACATTAAAGCTTGGCTGAAAGTTGAGAAGGATAGGCAAGAGGGGACGTATAGAGCAAAAAAGGATCGGTTGGCTACAATAGAAAATTTGGCAGAGGTCAGAAGTCTCGCGGATGAGGAGTTAGCGGAGAGGGGGGATTGTAGAAACTATCTAGCTGAATTTGACAGGATCAAAAACCTAGATTTGCGCCAAAAATCCAGGTTGAAGTGGGCCGTTGATGGGGATGAAAACTCAGGGTACTTCCATTTTGTTATTAACTCCAATATTAGCTCTAATCGACTTAATGGTTTGTTGATAGATGGTGAATGGATTACAAATCCTCTTGCCATTAAAGAGGCTCTCTTTGGATTTTTTAAGCTCCAATTCTCGGAGCCGATGCCTGTTAGACCAGAGATGGCTTGTCCGGGTATTGCCACCTTGTCGGATACCGAGGCGGTAGAGCTGGAATGCCCGTTCACGGAAGAGGAAATTAAATCTGCCGTTTGGGAATGCGAGGGTGATCGTGCACCAGGGCCGGATGGGTTCAACTTCAAGTTTATTAAGAGATGTTGGGAAGGTCTTCCTGTCGATATTGTTAATCTATTTAATAAATTCTATATGGATGGGTCTATCAACAAGAGTTGTACCTCTTCATTCATCGCTCTAATCCCGAAAGTCAAAGACCCTACCTGTCCAGCAAACTTTCGACCCATAAGTCTGATTGGTATTATCAACAAAGTTATCTCTAAGGTTCTCGTTAATCGTCTAAAAAGGTCTTGGGAAATCTGATTTCGGAGCAACAATCGGCCTTTTTAGCTGGAAGGAATATTATGGATGGTCCAATGATATTAAATGAAGTGCTGAGTTGGTTAAAGAGGAATAAACGAAAAGGTATGTTCTTCAAAGTAGACATTAATAAAGCATATGATTCTGTCAACTGGTCGTTCCTGGATTCGGTTATGGCTCAGATGGGGTTCCGAAGCAAATGGAGGTCTTGGATTATAGCTACTTTGTACTCTGCAAAAGCTTCTGTCTTGGTTAACGGCACGCCTACAAGAGAGTTCGATTGCTCACGCGGCCTTAGACAAGGTGATCCACTATCACCTTTCCTCTTTGTTATAGTAATGGAAGCCCTGTCATGTATAATGAAAAAGGCCGTCTCAATTGGGTTGTTTAGAGGAATTGATATCATCGGTGGGGGTGAGCCTTTATCCCACTTAATGTATGCGGACGACGTAATGTTCTTGGGAGAATGGTCCGTTATGAATATTAATAACCTAAGAAGGATGCTAAGATGTTTCTATCTAGTCTCGGGCCTTAAAGTGAATTTGGCTAAGTGTAGCATCTATGGTGTTGGTTCAAATGAAGAAGAAGTTATACAAATGGCGAATCTTTTGAGATGTAAGCAAGGTACATTCCCGTTCATACATCTAGGCTTGCAAGTTGGGGCCAATATGAACTTAGCACGGAATTGGAAATCGGTGGTGGAGGTTTTTAAAAACCGGCTTTCCTTATGGAAAGCTAAAACCCTATCGTATGGGGGAAGGATTACCTTAATCAAGTCAGTGTTAAATGCACTCCCAACTTATTTTCTATCACTCTTTAAAGCTCCGGTTAAAGTTTTGGAAGCACTTGATAAAATTAGGAGAATATTCTTTTGGGGTGGATCGGAAGAAAAAGCGAAAATGAATTGGGTAGCATGGGATAAAACAATTGCTCCGGTTGAATACGGAGGGTTGGGTTTCGGTTCAATCAGAGATGCTAACTTAGCGATGTTGGCAAAATGGTGGTGGAGATTCAAAACGGAAAAGGATAGTCTATGGCGGAGGGTAATTTGGGCTATTCACCACAACTCTAGAGCATGGAACGCTATACCGGCGAAAGTAACAATTTCTGGACCTTGGAAGAGCATAATTAGTATTCGCCAGTATTTGCTACCGGCTGGAATCGATCTCAAGGATGCTGTTTGTGCAGTAGTGAAAAATGGGGGCAACGTTCAATTTTGGCTAGACCTATGGATTGACCCGCAACCACTGTATGTTAAATTCCCGGAACTATTCAGGATGGAGTGTATCAAGGACTGTTTAGTGTCGGATCGGCTGGTTATGGACGAAACAGGCCCAGTGTTTTCTTGGGTCTGGGCCAGCCCAGTTCTGGGTGACAGTGAACAGGCCCAGCTTCAGCAACTAATTAACATTGTTTGCGGCGTGTGTTTGGGCCCAGGTAAGGATTATTGGACTTGGAAATATGAATCTAATGGCTCCTTCAATGTTGCCTCTGTTAAAAAAATTTTGGCAACATTTAATCGTGATGTTCCAGCAAGTCCGTTCAAGTGGAATAATTGGGTTCAGAAAAAGGTGGCGATTGTCGCGTGGAGGGCAGAGATGGACCGACTCCCGTCGAAATGTGCGTTGATTCGAAGGAACATTCCGGTCCAGGATGATCAATGTGTCTTTTGTGGCGAGTCTTCGGAATCAAGCGAACATATATTCTTATCCTGCCAGTTCTCTCAAACAGTATGGCAAATTATAGCTGATTGGTGTAAGATACCCCCTATTTTTGCTTTTGGAATTAGCGACTTACTGAGCCCCACCGGTGTCCCTGCTAGTTCGAGGAAGGAGTGGAAAGCGTTACATGCCATTGTGCTAGTGACCTTTTGGAGCCTGTGGAAGATGAGAAACGAATCGGTTCATAGACAGGGGGTCCCGAATGTTACAAGAATAGTGGATGAAATTAAATCTATGGCTTTCCTATGGGTGAAGAATCAATCGAAATTGGCGGCCTTATCATGGGAGAAGTGGTGTCGGTTTGATGTTGGTGACTAGTAATATGTGTATGTAGATTGTTATGTAATTTGTTGGTGTTTGAACATTTGTAAGTTTGGTGGGTAGCTTCTCGCTACATTTAATAATAATTTTTTGTCGGCCGTTCAAAAAAAAAATATTAATAAAAAGATAGTTTAAAAAAAAATATCTGGTTGGGTTAAAACATGTTTGGAACAAAATGGGTTACCTTGAATTTAGGCAAACTAAAGTGAGCCCACCGTTATTGATTTTTACACTATAAATACTCAACCACTATTTCGCAATCTATATACACAACCCACCATGAAAACATACGGAATTCTCATTGTTGCCGGATTAATTTTTGCTGGAATCCTCAACTCTGCTGCGCAGAACTGTGGCTGTACTCCAGACTTGTGCTGCAGCAAGGACGGTTATTGCGGCAATAGTGAGGCGTACTGTGGAGCCGGCTGCCAAGAAGGGCCGTGTTCCAGGTCTCCGACAAACAATGTTGATGTTGGTAGCATTGTGACGGATGCGTTTTTCAATGGGATCACGGAACAAGCACGCGGAGATTGTCAAGGGAGAGGATTTTATACACGCGCCACCTTTCTTCAAGCAATCGGATACTATCCCGAATTCGGTAGGGTTGGTTCCGAAGAAGATTCAAGGAGGGAGATAGCCGCTTTCTTTGCCCATGTTACCCATGAAACTGGATGTAAGATCATATATTCTTCTATTTACATTACATTAGTTATATAGCAGCAAATGTGGGCTAGTCCACTAGTAGAGGCTTATGTCTTTTAGATGTGAGGTTTCAGGTAGGTGTGTGCATGGGTCGGTTTTGGCTCAAAAATCATAACCATAACCGTGATGTCGGTTAATGGATAACCATAACCGCTCGGTTATGGCGGTTTTGATGAATCGGTTTTGATGGTTATAGCGGGTCGGTTATGGGTGGTTAACCATGAATTTAGGCCTACTGAAGAATAGCTCATTTTTTTAACATGGAATAAATTTTTATTACATATTTCTATATATTAATATACTAGCTTACAAACCCGTGTATTACACGGGTTGAACGACGAAAAAATGTAAATTAGAAACTTGTATATAATCTTTATTGATGAAATGACTTATTAGATAAATAGCAAAACAAAAGAACAGTTATATTTTCAGCTATTCAAAATAATTTTTTAAGTTTTAACACTAAAAAATAAAAAATAATGATCATAAAATTGTTAAGTATTTTTAAAAATAATTATAAGTTATGAGGTTATGCTAAATGAATTGTAATTAAATTCTACTATGTACATTAATGATATAATAAATACTTTGATATAAATATTATTTTTGATATATGGATCATGAGAGATATGAATATCATCATAGTATAGAAAATATTACATATTAAAATAAGATCATACTACAAAGCAAGAGTGACACGTGTATAAAAAGATTTTCATCTATTAGTACAGGAAGATTACACAATACTAAAAAATACACATAATTTATAATATTAATACAAGTATTCAAAAAAGTGATATGATATATTTTATAAATTCAAATAAACATTCATTATATGAAATAACCCAAAATACTAAAAGCGTTCAACAAAAAGCATCAAATATTAAAAAATACTGAAAAGTCCTAAATCCGACAAATATTTTACTACATGTCGGTTCGGTTCGTTTCGTTTATAGTGATCGAAACATTGATAGTCATAACCGACCCGCTACTTTCGATTTTACAAGAAAACAATTAACTGACCCACTGGTTTTTTGTTTGGTTCTGTTTTTTTGGCTCGATTTTATCGGTTAATTTGGTTATGGGTTGGTTAATTCGGTTTTTTACACATCCCTAGTTTCAGGTTCAAATTTGAGCATAAGAGATTTATTTAGAATTCTTTGGTGTAATTGAGTGGAAGCAGTGATTGTCATTCAAAAACAAAAATTATATATAGAAATCATGAATCTAAATAAGGTAAGATTTTAAAACAATACAATATGGGTCTTTTTAGTTTTTAACGGTAACTAGATATACAAGTAATGATCTATTCAACCGATTGTATATTTGTATATAAGAATTTTACATAAATAGTGAAAGAATTATAACATATAAAAATGATTTATGTTTTTAGTTTAAATTCAACAAATAAATTCGGTAAATTGTGTAAGAAGAGAGTTGTTTGTTGAGTTCTTAACGAGGCTCTTAATGGTTCAGACATCTTGCTACTTCATCATTTAATGGTTCAGACTGTTTGTTTCGCGAGCAGATGTCTGAATGATTCAGACATTTGCTTCTGAATGGTTAAGCATTATACCGAGTCTGAATGGTTAATCATTATACCGAGTCTGAATGGTTAAAACCTCTTATCTGAATTGGTCAGACATTTGTCTCTGAATGGTTAAAAATTATATTAGCTCTTAATGGTTCAGATCTCTTACTAATTCAGCACTTTCCCATTCAGAAGTTGTCAAACAGCCCCTTAAGATATATCTTCCAAAATACGGAGATTTAATAAAATGTTTTATTGGTTAACTTTAATATTTTTTTTTATGTGTAAGCAGTTTTTTGTCACATTGAAGAAGTAGATGGTTATTTACAAAATTATTGTGACACTAAGTATCCTCAATACCCGTGTACCCCTAACAAGGGTTACTATGGGAGAGGTCCTCTCCAACTGACATGGAATTACAACTATGGTCAAGCTGGTAACGCTCTCAAATTTGACGGGCTCAACAATCCAGAAATTGTGGCGACCGATCCACTCATCTCTTTTCGGGCCGCCTTATACTATTGGATGAACAATGTCCACTCGGTCATACTTTCTGGTAAAGGGTTTGGAGCTACTATTCAAGCAATCAATGGTGTCAAGGAATGTAATGGTGCCGATTCAAATAGTGTAAATTCTCGAGTCCAGTACTACACGCGATATTGTAGTCAACTTAGCATTGCACCGGGCGATAACCTTCAATGTTAGATGGGCATTGAGATCAAACTTTATATTCATATTTGTATACCATTGTTGTTCAAATTAATCATCTGTATTTGTATACTATAAATGCGAAATAGACAATGATCTATATGCATGTACCTCTATAGTATTATACATATCATGTGTGTTACACAATTAATATTAATAGAAATAAATCAAAAGTGCTGTGTTGTTACGAGTGCTCAAAGTTGATAACGATTTATATGTGTATATATATATAATAATGAAGGGGATGTTTCAAATGAAAACCACTTTTATTGTGAAAACTCGAAAACTAACTAAAAAAAGCCTAAAAACACACCAAATTTTTTTTTTGTCTATTTTTTTATAAAAATCGCAGGTTTTTATATATATAAAAAAACTTTTTTTCAAAAAAAAAATTGTATTACACATGTGTTATACTACACGTGTATGTGTACTACACATGTGTAGTATTATACATGTGCACTACAAATAATTTTTTTTTTTTTTTGAAAAATTTTTTTTATATACATAAACCTGCGAAAATTGGTATGCAAAAAAAAAAAATTGGTATGTTTTTTTGGCTTTTTTAATTAGTTTTCGAGTTTTCACAATAACTAGTGGTTTTCATTTGAACTTTTCCCTAATAATGAAAATGTTTATTTTTAACTTAATTCATGAATATTAACTATTCGATGCCAATTTTTTGATGGGTTTCAAATATTGTCCATTGTTACTGAGAGAGTGGTTTTTGTATTATAAAAATTGGTTGTGAGTGAGGGAGACATAAAAGGTAATGATAAAATTATAAAGAAATATTATTTAATTGAAAGAAGAGAGAAAATGAAGTTGTTTTTAGTGTAATTATATGGTATATTTGATAGACGGGATGTGAATACTCTAAGGTTGGGTAATTTTCGGTTTAAACCAACCAACAAGAAAACCAAACAAGGACGGAATCTAAACTTTCCCAAAATGAATATGGCACTCCGCTAATCGGTTTACAGTCTAGGATAATGCCGGTTTTCCTGTTAAACTTGTAGACCGGAGGAAAACTAGACCAAACTCTTCCCTGAAGTTGTTCACAAATGCAATGCATGTAGATTGTGATGTTGGGACCATGTTTGGTGTGTTAGACTTTTTTCTTAAATACAACCCCCCCCCCCCCCCCCCTCCTTTTATACCAGGGTGTTCAATATTTGACTGCAAGCTGATAAAACCAAAAATCAAATCGAATCAAAATCGCTTAAAACCATTTAAACTAGGGGTGGTAGATCCATTTACGCTTTAGATAAGTTAGACAAAAGAACTAAAAAATATGATGAATAATTGAACAAATCAATCGAATGTAAGTCGTCTAAATTATAATCAATGCATATAATTAAAACAGATTATTATTGTGAATGTATACTTTTTATAATAATACTTAATATAATAACTGCTGATAGAGAAAGGACAATGCTTCAGGCCCATATAGTCCGATCTTACACGTTTCAATAGGTTCTAGAAAATGGTACTAGTTTACAACCAAACGCATTTAAACTTGTTTTTTTTCTAAATCAGAGATTTGACGACGACTTGTGCTGAGTTGACTATAAAAGTATACCCAAGAAATAATCCAAACTTTTTTAATTTGGCGGATAATAATCCCAACTCAGTTATTTGCCGATAATAATCCGAACTGGTCCATTTTTGGCCGATAATAGTCCGCCGTTAAAAATAGCTTAACGGAGTTAAGTATTTTTTCGAATTACAAACCGATGTTTTAGGGATTTTGACCACAACGAGGATATAAGTCGATTTATGTAAAACTTACCTCGAAACGATGCTTTTAGTAGATTCTGACCTTTGCATCTATCACTATATCCTTTGCAACATTTATCTTAGCGTCTAAAAATTTCACACGACCTGTCAATATCCTACCAACAAATGGTCTACAAAAGGTTAAGGGTAACGGTGTAAGCAAACCAACCTCATGTTTAACTAAACAAAGCTGGAGCTTGGCTCGTTTCGTGTTATGTATCCAAAGATCAGCTTGTTTATCAAGTAATACACTCACATTAAATTAAATTAATAAAATGCTCATTCAGACTCACAAGCCTAGACGAGCTAGGTATATAAAATTCGAGCTCATACTCGTTAATTTAAACTTGAGCTCATTTAAGCTCAGTTTGATTCAAACTTTTATCGAGCGAAACTTGAGTAGTTCACGAGAGGCTCAGCTCGTTTACATCCCTAGTTCATAATAAAATAATATAAACTTGAATCAAATATATGTCAGACACTTACCAGTTACCTCTACGAGACCCTTAAAAATATATATTTTATCATGTTTAACTTCACATTTATTGTTTGGTGTGGAAGGGGATGGTTCAAATGAAAACCACTTTTATTGTGAAAACTCGAAAACTAACTAAAAAAAACCTAAAAAAACCTAAAAAACATACAAAAAAAATTTTTTTTTTAAATTTTTTTTAGAAAAATCGCTACTTTTTATATATGGAAAAAAAATTTCAAAAAAAAAAAAAAATTTTTTTTTGGTTGTACTGCACATGTGCACTAATACGGAAAGCCTAAACCACTTAACCCACCCCCCACCGACACCCCCCAAAAACCTAAACCCCCCACCCCCCCCCCCAAAAAAAAAACCTAAATTCACCCTCCCACCAAAAGCCTAACCCCCCCCCCAAAACCTAAACCCCCCCACCCCCCACCCTCCCGAAAACCTAAAACTAAACCCTAAACATAAACCCGAAAAAAACCTACCCCCCCCCACCCCCACCCCCCAAAAACCTAAACCCCCCTTCCCCCCACACCCAAAAACCTAATCCTAAACCTCTAAAAAAAACTAACCCTAAAAGCTAAACTAGAATCAAAAAACTAATTTTAAGCATGTAATGCACATTGTAGTACATGTTATATTGCACATGTGCACTACTATAATAATAGTATTGAAAACAAGACGACACCATAAATCTTTTTTTATGTCATAAAAAATATGCTCGAATATACTTGAATGAAAGATAAGAAAATTTGTGATCTTATGGTGCCATTTTTGTTTTAAAATGATAACGTATGGAGAAATGAGAAATGTTTGAAAAGTTATATATTTTTTGTTCCAATTTTACCCCTCCTTCATTAAAAGTCTTCCCTCCCTCCTTTTTAGTGGGTTTTAGTTAGTTTTCTAGTTTTCACAATAACTAGTGGTTTTCATTTGAACCTTCCCCTGTATAATATGGTAAATATCTATATATGACTAAATGAAACAAATGATATTTATGCGCTCACGTAACTCTGTAGCTTTGTTGATTTGATGCATAACATGACACTTAGGTGCTGTTTGTTTTTGCAGACATAAACTGTCTACAAGCTGATTTCATCTGTTTTCATGTCTGCAACTGAAGATGTGGTCTGAAGCTCTTCAAGCTGAAAATATAAGACTGTTTGTTTTTATAAATTGATATTGTCTGTACAAACTACATAACTTTGTTTTTTTTTTTTTTTTTGGATTTCAATAAAACAATTAATGATATAAATTATTTGTAATAACCAATCTGCAACCCAATTCCTAAATCATCGATCAAACTAAACCCTAAATCCCCAATTTTTCTATCAGAATGAGCGAAATTTGACACAATTGAAGGACACCCATCTAAAGTTATTCTACTAACAGTTGAATCAAATGAAAAAGGTGCTCAATTTGGGTAACAAATTGAACACATTACTGGCTTCTAAAGGAGCATATAATAATGAACAAGAAGATTGCATATAATAATGAAGAAGAAGATGATGACTGCATAGCTACTGTTAACCAATTCTTGAAACTAATTAATTCATAGAGGATAAAGATAACAAATTTAACAAGATTAACAAAATCCCCAAGTGGGTTTTGAACAATTTGATATGGGTATTGAGAAAGTTGGTGTCTTTTTATGGGAAATATGAAGACGTGTTTGTAGCCACAAAGATAGAAATTAGGAATTTAGAAGTTATATACCCTGATGCTCTTGGAATGTACGTAGAAAGAAAGAAAGACTCATATGCAGTGAAAGTGAGAGATGAATGCGTTAATAATCAACCAATCGGAAAGTGGTGGTGGATGTGTGTCCGGTGGTGGTGGTCATGTTTATCACGCCCGGGTTTGTATGATGATGATGACACGATGAGAATGATCGATAATGACGATGAGGGAGGAGGGCTTTTTTGTGGTGATGGTCCAGTTTTGAGGGAGGAGGGCTTTTTTGTGAAGATGGAGAGGAGAGTTTTTTTGTGAAGATGTTTGAAGAAAGGGTGGCATAGCTTTTTTTTTAAGCTGAAAAAAGCCATTTTCAGATCTGTTAAAAAAAAAACAAACAATCTTCAAGGGTAACGTCTGCGCGCCTGCAGACATCAGCTCCCTTGAAGATGTTTGAAAAAAAACAAACACCCCCTTATTCTAAAAGCAAATTAACATGAATTCATTTCAATATTAACCAGTGGAACTCCCCCGTGCTACGCGACGGGAATTCAATCCGTATCAGTTTATTCGTTATGGTCTTGACCCTCTTTATAGCAACTGAAAAAACGAAAAAAATAAGGTTGTGATATTCCCAAAACAATATCAACATATGTTTTACATCGATAGAAAACCATAAAATGAATATTGGTACTGATTTCGATAACTTTGATACTGGTATGGTGTTATTCGTCAAACCCCAAATCAAAAAGGAGTAAAAACACAAATCGAACAATGTACCTGTTATGGCGGTACGATTAATGCATGTATGTTATCAAATAAAAAGTTAAATCAAATAATAGATGGCATATTATTTTAAAAAAAAACCCTCTTTTCATCATGTTTCTTTTTAATATATAACTTTTAAATGTGTAATAAAATGTTTATCCATGCAGTTAATATCGGTGATATATCGGCTAGATCGGTCATATCGGTCCCTTAGTAAAATATCGGTACCGATATTATCGGCGATATTGATCGATATAACCGTTATATCACTGAATTATTGGTGTTAGAGTAGGGTTCCTGCGGAAAGTGTGTTTTTCCTAGAAAGTTTAGGAAGCAATTTGGTCCATCCGATTGGTGTGTTTCAGGGTTGAGATTAAATCAATGGCAATCTTGTAATATTAAACTATATTTGATAGATTGTTTTAAATGAGTAGGGGCAATTTCGTCAATCAGAGTGTTTTAAATCAATCAAAAATAACTGTCAGGATATCACATCTCCTTATTACACGCGAATTTCCCCCTCTCTCTCTTTCTCTCTCTAAAGCCACAACGAAAACCCCCTAAAATCATACCAAATATACCTAAAATCATGGATGAAAATAAGAGATTTTCCAAGTTCTATATACGTAAGATCAAGCGGTCATTGTGTTCCATGTTTTACTAAGCGATTAGGGTTCATTCGTGTTCTACATTGAAGTATTTCGTGTTTGCAGGGAAGAAATTCAAAAAACAGGGGACGTTAAACAAGATGGATGGAAGCAGACTTGAAGTCGCCGGAAGGAAAGTTGAAGTCGCCGGAAGTAGAGTTGAAGTCGCCGGAACCGTAGGTGTGTGTTTTGACTAACAACTGTATGTAGGATTACAGTGTATTGTCGATGACTGTGTTTTTATTGGTTGTATTTGGTAATGTGTTTTATGGTCTGTTTATGTAGGTTTTATATAGTAGTAATGAGTACTCTAGTAGTAATTTGGGTTTGTGGATGTTTTATAGAGAAGTAATTTGGGTGTGTCGATTGTGTTTTAAAAACTTTTTTTGTTAATGGGTTTTCCCACAAATGTGTTTTATGGTCAGGTTATGGAGGTTATATATATTAGAAATTTGGGGTTGTGGATTGTGTTTTAAAAACTTTGTTTGTTAAGGGGTTTTCCCTCAAATGTGTTTTATGTGGCAAATGTGTTTTAAGATCAGTTTATCTAGGTTTTATAGATGCGCAAGTTGGGTTTGGTGACTGTGTTTTAAAAACTTTGATTGCTACTGGGTTTCTCATGAATGTGATTTACTATGTTTCATGAACTGGTACCTGTGTGTTTTACAATTATGCTTGATGTGTTAACTTTGGATATATCTAATGAACTGTGATTTATAAGGGGAAATATGGGATTGGAATTGTGTTTTATAAAGCATAAACAACTGTTTTTCAGTAAAACGGAGAAAGAGTGAGAGAATAAAAGGAAAATGGCTTTCAAAAAAACCCGGAAACAAACCTGACAAACCAATTATGCTGGATGAATCAGACACAGAAGAAGCATCACCTTTACAAGGTGCGATTAGTTGTGGCGGAAAGTGTGGGGGGTTACTTGTATAGTTAGCTGTCTGACCAGTTGTGTTTTTTTGTTACTAACAGTTGAACCTGTTAACAAAACTACAAAAACGGTAGACAACAAAGTAGACTGCGCACAACAACCGCCTACTGGCACCCTTCTGTCTGACATTGCAAATCTGTTTCCGAACGTGATGGATAAAAATGTCGATTTACAGTCGGAACCCTCGAAAATCGTGAAATGCCCATATGTAAGTTAGATGAAAAAACGACAAACCATATGTTTGTTGTGGTAAAACACAATGCATAATACTAACATCAACTTTTATGAGTTTCTTTCAGCCGACGCGAGCAAGAAGTGTAGCGAAACCGGTAAGAAGTGGAAGGACAAAAAGACTGGAATCCAACCGAAACAAAAAAAGGCTGTGGTTATACCAACAGTCAATAAGCCTAAAGAAGTAGCCCACGGTAAATTGAAATTATGAACTAATTTTAATTACTAAAAAGTCTGACTTGCTGATCGGCTTCATGTGTTGGTGTTTTGTCAGGTACCACGATAGAAGATTCAGATGATGATTTTGACAACCCACCTTGGAAAAAAACGAGGTCGGGTGCTATCCCACAAGTTGTTGAAAAACCACAAAGACCCACAGTTGCTAGGTCAAGCAAAGACTCCCAAACACGCAAGATGTCAACAACGGTCAAAAATTACATACCACTTTCAGATGGGAAACTAATCTTGCGATTAGCTCTTAAGCACATGAGGGAGTTGATGGAATCTTTGAACGAAAATCAACGGGGAGCTGTCAGAAACATAGGTTTCGGGGCAATACTTGGGTTTAAAATGGGTCTGATTCCCTCAACTCTGGGTTGGTGGTTGGTAAATAACTACGACACTAAAACACGGGTCTTGAATTGCGGTAGCCACCACATTCAAATAACAGAGGAATTGGTGAACGATGTGTTCGGCGTACCAAGAGGGAATGAAGAAATAAAGGAGGTTGAGAGAGCAAGGGCAGATTTCCACGAGGTTGTGGCGGAATAGAAAGGACAGTTCGAAACCGCTCCTACACGTTTGACGCCTGTTCAATTCAAAACATACATGCAGGGCCAAAAAGCGAGCGGGAGAATCTTTGTGTTAAACATTTTGTTGTTCTACAACACACTTCTAGGAGAGACAACTACGAATTCATCAATTAATATGAAGTTTCTACCAGCCTTGCATCGAGGGAAGGATATCAGAAGTTTTAACTGGTGTGAGTACATGATCAGGTGTCTGGATCGAACGGTGGAAACATGGACACCAAAGGAACCCTTTCTTGGACCAATGCCTTTGCTAGTGGTATGTTCTGAATGCATTTATAATTTTCTAATCGCACACTATTACTGTGCATTAAAACACATCTGTTTGATGGTAAAACACATTAAGATACTTTCAACTTGCAAAGTTTTTGTTCAGCTCCAATATAATCACAACATGTTGTAAAAAACACAATGTGACGTAATGTGGCATAGGAAATACCATCAACACACATTCAAGATGTTGTTAAATAGCATTAGGACTGTTAAAACACAATCTGCTGTATATAAAACCCTTAAAACACATCTGACATCAGTTTGTTCTTCATATTTACAGGCAGCGTTGATTCGTGACCAAAAGAAATACGAGGAAGATGAGCCAAGATCAACTCACCTCATCGAAGATATCACTGAGGACGATATCGACAGAGTCAGCATAAAGTTGGACTCGGTCAGGTTTGATCAAATGTTAGTGGAGGCATATGACTTGCATCCGGAACAAAGCTATCCGTTTGCAAAAAATTCTGATGAAGATGTTCAATCAAAAGAAGTGAAAGCATATAAGAAAGATGTATCCAAGAATGTAAAACACATTAGCAAATCTGGTCCGGTTAAAAACAAAAAGTCTGTTGTGAAGCAGGCCGGTAAAACGCATGGTAAAACCTACCGTCTTAGAGGTACAGAAAAAAAATCAAATTGAAAAAGAACGGGCGAAAACCGATCAGGTTGGGGAGAAGAAATCTGATGTTGAAGGTGGCCCGGAAACTGCGCCTGTTGTCGAAGAAATTCCCGTTAATGCGGGTCCAAATACAGAGTTTGAAAAATGCATGAACGTAGATGTTGGCCCAGAAACAGTTCCTATTATGGATACATCCGATATAGAGAAATACTGCATTGAAACCGGCGAGTGGGGGCAAACACAACAAAGTCAGCTGGGGATTAAGTCACCTATGGTATCTAAATATGGATCGACACCACAAGCGACCCAAAGCGACGAGGTACTCTTATAGTTTTTCAATTTATTCTATTAAACACAAATATAATGTATAAGTGAAAATATTTAAATACAAATTAGAATTACTTAAAACACATTGCAGACAACACATTTTTTTGAAATGTGGCACATGCAACACCTTATAACACATTGCAGACAACACATTTTCAGCATGCAAAAAAAAAAAACCAATTCTGATTGGTAAAACACAATCAGCTTGCAAAAAAAAAAACAATTCTGATTGGTAAAACACATTTTCAGACTGGTAAAACACATTTTAGATTGGGAAATAACACAATGATAATGTGTAAAGTGTGGTTGATGTAAATCAGGTGCATGTGGGAATGTGGAAGTGTTCTTCAATCAATTTGACGACTGTGTGAAATGGATAAACGACACTTTTACGGAAGGTTTCCAATTGTACCCCGAAAGTAAGAAAATAAAAGAGAAACACACATTGTGGACTGAGAAGCTGAAAAAGGTTGCATCCACATGTACGACAACTGGACAACCACAAACTCCTACGGATAAAACACCAGAAAAAGAGGCAAATAAGGAGAATGCGGATATGTCACAGTTGTCGCAGTGGGCACCTTCATTGGTAGAAGAGATATGTAAGACGGCTGACAAAACAACCACACCGACAACTCAGCTTGCAGTAGTGGAGCAGCCCGCACTCGTCGTCACACCGATCTCCCAAAAAACACAGGAGGAATATGAATATTCGATTAGACGTGGGCAGCTTATACGCGAGTTGGACCTTGGAAAGTGGGAAGTAAGACCGCAAAGACAAACAGAGTTGACCGATGCTCTAAGGTCTCCATACGTGAAGCGGGCAGTAGAGATTAGGGCAAAGCTTGAAAACGCTGAGGTCTCAGTCAGGTCATACATGTTTTCAGCCTGGGGTTCAATGTGGTATGTTATAAAAATGCCATTCATAATACGAATTTTTCTACAAAATATGTTAAGACACAATGTTTGAAAGTGATTCGTCTGAAATTATTATAACACATTGTTTGAAACTTGTTTGTATACATTAGGGATGTTGTGTTTAGAACTAAGAGAGGAGTGCCGGTTATGAGATCTCCGCTCGAATCATTAATGCCGGGAATGGAATTGCACATATTGGTAATAAGCGCATGGGCGGATTTGTTGAATTATGAAGAAAAATTCAAGCAAAAGGGGAGCATCGCACGCCTGTTCTGTTCAATAAATATGTTGGTAAGGCTGATCATAATGACCTTGTAATATAAGTTTACTACTTTTGAAATATTGTTTAACACAATCAATTTAAAATGCAGAATGAAGACGACTACAAAAAAAGTGTAAAATCAAGGTCAAAATCATTCGCAGAAAACACTGAACCGGTCTTAATTTCTGCTGATGTGAAAAAGATACCTGACAAGTCGCTCATCTTTGTTCCAGTCTTACACGACGATCATTTCTATTGCGTATGTTTTAATTTAAGGGACATGAAGGTAGAGGTTTTGGACAACAGCGCTAAGGATATGTCGATGCAAGCCAAATACAACAAACGGCTGGAAAAATTGGTACGCCCCTCTATATATAAACTACAAGCGTCCTTTGTTATACAAATGCATGCCAATTGATTACATATTTGTTAAAACACAATTAACAACCTGCAAAAAGTTTTGAGATAGTACATAAAGTTATATATGTATAAAGTTTGATGTTAAAACACAATTGAAACTGAATGATACGTTATCAGCACTATTAATACTTTAAAACACAGGGTAATGTGACACAACATAATAACAAATATTATTAACTTAAAACACACTTCAGCAGAATTTTAAATTTTGATGTTAAAACACAATTGACACTGAAAAGATAAGTTATCAGCACTATTAATACTTTAAAACACAGTGTAATATGCCACTACATAATAACAATAGTATGAACTTAAAACACACTTCATCAGAATTTTAAATTATTCCCTTTGTTAATAACGGGTATACGTAAACAAACCTATGGCACAATCTGTGCATTTACATGAATTTAGTTTTAAAACACATCTCTGATTAAATTGTTTATCATGCAGCGTGATGCTTTATCAGTGTATTTGGAAAAAAAAATTGGGCATCCAGCGGGCGGGGCGATCGGTAAAGTTGATACGGTACGATTGGAGATGCCATGGCGTATAAAACATAATGTAATCGATTGTGGCGTTTTCCTTATGCGCCATATGGAAACATACAAGGGCGTAGCTGGAAAAGGTTGGGAATGCGGATTCTCAAACGAGTGCACTGATGCGGGTGAGATTACATACAAGCAGCGCAAAGAAATTGATGATCTCAGGCATAAGTACATTACGAAGATGCTCCTAAGTGACGCAAACGAATAAAAAGGTTTTGTTGAAGCTGAAGTTGCTAAATATAAAAAGTTGTCGGTCGATGAAAAAAAGAGGCTAGAAGCAAAAGCCTTCGACGCAATCAATGAAAGACTGGAGAAGTAATTAAAATGGGATGTTTTCAACTTAAAACATTTCGTTGGCGGTGGTTTGTTGAAGTAATATGTGATGTTTTACAAAAACAGTTTTAACATTTTGTTGGTGGTGTTATCTTTTGGAATTTTATATATTAGAATATGTTCAGTGTGTTCAGTGTTATTTTTTTGTTTCCTGTCGATAAAAATGTCAACTATAATAGTTTGAAACTCTTTGACATTGTGAATTTATGTCGATAATGTTACTTTGTTTGGATCTACATAAGACATACAGTTTGTATTAATGTATGAACTCTTAAAACACAGCCTATATACATTATGAAAATATTGTGATCTGGAAACCAGCCTATCTGTTTCATCAAGTAACTGTATAATTTAAACAAAGTTAAAACACATTTTAATAGCTTTACAAATTAAACTGTATACCAAAACCACGAACAAATCAAGCATCATATAAAACACCAGAGGCTATTTAAAAAACAAAGTTAACACTAAAACACAAAGCAACAAGAACATAAATGTCCAACCCAACAAGTCTTAAAATCAACCAAAAAAAATCCAAAACAAACACACGAGAAGAATAAAACAGAAAAATGAATAGTTCAGCAAAAGACTTAAAATTTTAATAAAAAGGATCCTACTCTGCCATGTCTTCATCATCCATATCTGCATCATTCCCAGATGTGTAAAACACATCATCAGCATCGTTTGATCCAGGACCATTACCTTCAACAACTGTATCAGCGTCTCCTTCAGCAATTGTAGCATCATTACCTTCAGCATTCTGCGAAGCACCTGCCTCAGGCACAGCCACGGTGTATTTCCAACACGTTACTCTGTTATGACCATATTTTTTACATAATGAACATTGACGACGTTTACTTCCAGACTGACTTATGGCTCGCTCCTTTTGAGATTTAAGGCGTTTATGAGAACCACAACCCTTGAACCTGTACCAACTGGAACATGGATAGTGGTCGTGCTCTCTGGAGCAACTCCCAGCAGTTCAGCAAATCGATTATGTCGTGTCTTGGGAGGTGCATTTATCTGAGCTTCATCAGCGACTGACATAAACTGCTTGATATGATCACGAAAATTACACAACTGATCAAATTTTGAAATCAACTTGTTCACAACATACTCAGTTGCGTGACTAATCTCATGAACACAACGGTTAACCTCCTCACTACGATCTGGATCTCCACCATCCGTAAGAATTGACCCAGGGGAACTATTTGGAACAGCTTCACGCGTCCAATGCCTCAATATATATTGTTTCGGAAACTCCCTTACACCAAGAATCCGTAACACACAAAAAATGTGTCTGCACAACAATCCAAACTGCTCAAACCACTTAACAGTAACATCCTCTTCGCGTATCATAACCTGTAACATTGAATATCCATAAAACACAGTTCATATAAAAGATGGATAATTAAAAAAAATAATGTATACATAACCTAAAACACAATATCACCTCGAAGAACGGAGAACATGGCTGATCGAGATCCTTTATAAAAAACTTAATGAAATCACCGACGTGATCTAATCTGACACTAGTACAACGATGAATAGCATGTTGAATCTCGAGTTGAACATCAAAAAATATAGTTCTGGTATATATCTGAATTGCTTGCTTCTCGAGAACAAAATCACTCCACTCTTCAGGGTTGGTGTATCTAGTGTCATGAACGTTTTTTCGATGCTCGAGTCTTTGCGCTTCAATAGCTGTGTCGAAGTGGCTAAGAAATTCAACCAACGTGCACTTTGGATTGCTAATCTTGCCAAAAAAAGTAATTCTCGCTTTCGGACCTAGATGATGTCCGCATAAGACCAGACATTTCTTCGTCGCGATAGTAAGCTGGAATCCATGATTCACGTAGCCCGTATATATACGTGAGCCATTCATGGTCGGTTAAACCGAAATCATTTAAAATATCTGCCCATTCAGTCTCAAACGCTTCAGGCAATAGAGAATCAGTCCAAACAACTGCAGACAATCTTTTCCTGAAATATGTATTTGCACACAGGGCAGCACCGACCTAAAGGAATATTTTAGCATGTATGTTAAAAAACAAAAATTAAAACACAGTAAAAAATACACATGTAAAAAAAGAAAACCCTGTCATAGAAATAACAGACCTTTGTAGTGAGTTTATCCATGATGTGCCACATACATAATCGATGCCTTGACTCAGGCCAAACATCCGCTATAGCCCTTTTCATCGCAGGGTCTTGGTTAGTAACGATTACGGGAGGCGCGTACCCATATGCGTTCTTGATCGCCTTAAGTAACCAGCTATACCTCTCTGCCGTTTCAGAACCGAGAATTGCAGCACCAAGTGTGACGTTCCTATTGTGATTATCAATCCCAGTGAAAGGGACAAACATCATGTTATACCTGCAAACAAACAATCAGTGATGACAAAAGATGATAATGTATTTATAACACAGTAGGGTTTAAAACACAATGAATATATAAAAAATTAATCTCGTCGATACTTGTTCCGCTTGTAGGTAGCATCAAATGATATAACGTCTCCAAACATATAATAATTCCTCTTCATATCCTCGTCGGCCTAAAAAATGCACTTCAACACACCTTCGTCTGTCGTTTCATATTCGCAAGAGAAGTTCGGTAAAAACTCCTTTTTCCTCATTAGTCGCTTGACAAACATTTCAGCATCAAACTCTCCGATAAACAGATTTAATTCTTTCTTGAAGTTTTTGAAATCGACTTTGGTCGCACCGACTTTGTCGAACCCACCATACACTTCCTTCATAATGTTAAATGCACGAGCAGGACCAATGTTGAGATTTGACATCTTGTTTATCATCTCTTCGTGCGCACGATTAATACCCAGGTTTTCCTTGAGAAGATGTAAATCTTCTTCGTGCACAAAATCATGGTTGTGCGCCTCTGTGAAATGATACAGCAAATACTTCTTGGCATCAGTAAGCTTTATTCTGATCGCAGCTTGGCATCCGGTCCTTTTGGATGGTACCCTACGTACCCACCTATCAGACGGTTGTTCGGCTAAAGTATCGACCGGTCGAAACTCTTTTTGACCCTCCTTTGAACAAAAAAAAATACTTGTTTATAACAATACCACGGTTCTCGTGCTGTGTGCCCTTCCTAACAGTCCAACCTCCAGCTTCTGCATAAGCTTTGTAAAAGTTATACGCAACATCAACTGTGTCAAATAACATGCCCTCTGCCGGCGTCAACGAAGAGGGTGAATCTGGAATATATCTCTTTGTTCCCGAGTTTGGAGAAACTTGTTCAACACCACGTAATTGGTAATTGGGTGCATCTACAAAACATTGACTTCAACCTCAGTATCTGTTAAAACACATTACTTTTAAAACACGTTATTTAAGGAAACTATAAAAAAAATTGACTTTAACCTCAATAACTGTTAAAACACATTACATATGTCAGGCTGATGGTTCCTCAGAAAGAGTTAAAACACAATACCAAGAACAAGCTGATGGTTTGGCATATATAAAACACCAAAACAAAAAAATCTAACCTGAATGCTAAGAAACTAATAACCATGGGAAAAAACAACATAATGCAAGTTAAAACACATCATTCAATGAAACTATAAAAAACATTGACTTCAACCTCAATATCTGTTAAAACACATTAATTTTAAAACACATCATTCAAAGGAAACTTTAAAAAAAAAAATTGACTTCAACCTCAATAACTGTTAAGACACATTAGATATATCAGTTTGATGGTTCCTCAGGAAGAGTTAAAACACAACACCAAGAACAAGCTGATGGTTTGGCATATATAAATGACAAATATGGAATTAAAAACACACCATGATATATCTTAAAAAACAAAAATTGATCTTCAGATTACAAAACATGAGTCACCTTATAGAATCAATTAACATAAAAACCTCAACCTCTCTGGCTGTTAAAACACAGCACCAAGAAAAATCTGACGGTTTTGCAGATAAATGATAATAAACAACACAAAATACTACAAAGGTAAAGAAAAAAACCTGAAATTACCATCTCCACCATCAGCAAGTGTGTTTGAAGCCATGATTTTTCACTCTGAAAAATTATTGAATATGAATGATGCTGGTGAAGAATAAAAGGATCAAATCTGAAAAATTATTGAATATGAATGATGCTGGTGAAGAATAAAAGGATCGAAAATATATATGTGTTTCGAGTTCGTGATATTTGGAAGAGATTTGGATTCAAAAACAACCATAATCCCTAAAATCATGCACATAATCGGTTACATACAAGATCATGCAAATATTAGTTACTGCAGATAATTACCAAATATAAAATTAAAATGTGAAATTACTTGTTTGTCCTTCTAGTTAAAATACATCCATGACACATGTCCAATTATTATTGCTTCCTAGACTTTCTAGGAAAAATAGACTTTCTACACAACTCCTACTCATTGGTGTTAAATTGCTATATATATAAATTCGGCATTACATTAAAATTACCGATATCTCACCGAGATAACCTATATTTCAAATATCGGACCTTAACCGATATCCGGTATTTTACCGCGTTAACTGCATAGCATTGTAGGTAATATTAATTAAGTATGTGAATAAAATATATATTAATAAGTTTTGCTAAAAAAATATTGACATAAAATGAAGTTGAAATATATTACGTAAGATCAATGGAAAATCAAACACCCTGCAATCAAATTGGTTTTGCGAATTTAGCCATCTTTATTTCAATCTTTTTAGAATATAATGATCCAATTGATAGAAAAAATCAAGAGCAAATACTATTCATGAGCTCTTTCCATTTATATGTATATAATATAATATATATATATATATATATAACACTTAGGGGTTGTTTGACAACATTTGAATAGTTAAGTGCTGAACCAGTAAGTGCTCTGAACCATTAAGTGCTGAACCAGTAAGAGCTCTGAACCATTAAGAGCCTATATAAAGCTTAACCGTTCAGAGGCAAATGTCTGACCAATTCAGATTATAGGTCTTAACCATTCAGACTCTGTATAAATCTTAACCATTCAGATGCAAATGTCTGAACCATTCAGACATCTGCTCGTGAAACAAACAGTCTGAACCATTAAGTGCTAAACCAGTAAGAGGTCTGAACCATTAAGAGCCTCATTAAGAAGTAAACAAACAGCCTCTTATTCTGGATGGGGAATGTTCATTTGAGAAGAAAATTTAATTGAGAAGAAAAAGAACAAAGGGTAATTTTGTAAAACATTAAATTGTTTTTTCACTTATCTCATTTATTATCATTTTTGACTAATTAATTATTCATAAAGACTATTATCCTCCACAGTAACTTTTTTTTGCCTACACACATAACATGTTATCCTACATATTTCGAAATTCATCCTACACGTTGAAATTTATCCTACACAACTCGTAATTTATCCTACACTTTAAATTATTTTATTTTATTTTTTGAAAAAATATATATTTTGAAGATAAGTTACAAAAAAATTAATGTAGTTAGCTATTAAAGAGGAAAACTACAAATTAATGACCTATGTAGATTTACCAATGTACCTTATAGTAACATTAAATACTTATATTAAATGAAGTAAAATAAAGCATTCTTATTGGTTGAAATTTCTTCTTTTTTCTTCTTACAAAAAATTTCTTCTCATTTGAACTTTCCACTGTTCTGGATATTGTCTTTCGACCACCAAATACCTACTAGAAAAAGACGCACCAAGGTTTTGTGGTTTAACGTGTGACAACTGCCAAATTTGCATGTATCCGTACAATTAATTAGACAATAATTAATGATTAATGACTGTGCCGATTTACAAGTTATGACTTGAATTGCTTTCTGATTATTACCATATACCTACATGTGCATCATATATTGCTTAAGGTCATGTCATTATTGCATGAGAACTTTATTGACTCAAGAGATGCACGAAACACAGTAAGCACAGTTATCCGGCAAATCAGAGAAATGCTGACGGAGTTCAGTACATAGACAGACTAGGTATTGAGACACAGAATGAGCCAGAAACCAAGTCTTACACTAGTATAGTGTGTAGGAAAGTAAGGATCATAAAACTGCCTTCCTATAGATAGTTTAAGTGCCGGAAAGTGCCTAAAACTCACATAAATTGCAGAATCCTAAAAAATTCAGCAAAATACAGCATTTAAACAATCTAATATCATGCAGAAATATGATTAAATGGTCCTGAATACTTTCCTAAGTGTCGATAATTAAACCTGCCACAAAAGGTGCTTCATACTTAGTGAAACGGCGCAATTCAGCACTTTAACGAACCGTAACGAACCGAACAACCGGACAATAACCGGGACATCAAAATTTTACTAGAAGTAATGTTTTATGATATTAAGCTAGTATTGGTGGTAGAACACCTTAAAAATCATAAAAACACCTAAACACACTTAAACATACTTAAACCTTCTAGTTTGCACTTTAAACCCCCAACTTCCAAAATTTTACACTTTACCCCCCCCCCACATCAAAATCCGGCCCGAGTGGCCCCCACATGGGATTTTATGTGTATATTTTATAAGATTATGTTGGGGAATATACCAACAAATGTCACGGCCCCCGGCTCGGTGTGACCCGGTTCAGGAGCCGCGGGACAGAAACCCGTGGTATTTATTATTGGAGTTGACAACGGAAGTTTAACAGGAGCTTTCAAAACTTGAAAATGCCCAATTTATTTTATTTCATAATTTGGTACAACCCCGAAATTTACAATAGAGGAATTTCACGAGGAAATTTCCTGTTTTACAAAACATGTTTATTTATTTAACTGAGCCACTACTTCAAGCTTGTGAGTGCTCCGTAGCACTTTTCTTTGATTCACAGTAAGTCACCTGAAACATGTTTTAAACAGATTTTATCAGCGGGGAAATACTGGCGAGTCACTCAATTTTGATAAAACGACACATAGCTATAAATTACAGCATAATAGCGATTACAATGGCTTTTATCTTATTTTTATCTGGCGCCGTGTCATACCCTGGTGACGATGGTCATACCACTATTGGGTCCTTTCACCCAAGTAGCGATGATTATCACTGTTAGGTTTATGAGCCTAACCGTCAGAAATTAGTAATGTGCACAATACCCCACTTGCCAGTGATTCAAGATAACCACGACTTAATCCCTGTAACTATAACTTTGAAAATAATTGGAGTATTGTAAAACACTTTTAATAAAAAGAGAATGACTCACATTGCAGAGTTAATTGGGCAGAGTTTAGCCTACTGATTTAGCCTTGTAACCTAGTTTAAATAACAATGCACACGAAACTAGGTAAGTAACTTAATACAACATTTATGATAAGCTCACGAGATTAAAACCCTCACGACGAATGACAAAGTATAGCCCTAATTTGGGCAGCACTTAAACATCCATCAGATTGGTTTCAATCGATCGGACATTGTATCGTAGAAGTGATCGAGTTAATACCCTGTAATCGTAGCAGCGTTTCCCTACTTAAAACTTCGAATTTGAGCAGTATACTTCGTGTTTGAATGAAATTTTCGAGCACAGGTGAATATCCCATGCACAGGCTAGTTATAGCAGAAAAATGAGTTTTACGCGGCCCGCATAAACCTTAACAAGAGCTTACGCGGCCCGCGAGGGCCCCTGGTCTACGTGTAGGGCTAGCGTGTCATCGGTAGGTCCGCCACGTGTGCGACACGTGGCCCGGAACACTTATACGGTCAACTTTATGTTAACGCGGCCCGCGTAAGCCTAACCTTACTCTTACGCGGCCCGCGTGAAACCCAGAAATCTTGTTTTCTTGGTTTTTCATGTACATTGGGGTTTTAGGGGTCCGGGTTTTTACTTATGAGTCGTTTTGGGACATTTTTGCAGGTCCTTACATCCTCCCCACCTTATTTAAAATCTCGTCCTCGAGATTTACTGAAATAAGTGAGGATACTTTCGCTTCATTTCCGATTCCAGCTCCCAGGTATACTCAGGTCCTCTTTTTGAATCCCACTTGACCTTGACCAGTACTAGTCTTTTGTGCTTGAGAAACTTAACCTTTTTGTCTTCTATTTGGAGTGGTTTCTCAACAAATTTTAGCTTTTCATTTACCTCTATATCCGGAAGAGCTACTACCAGGGACTCGTCAGATAAACATTTCTTGAGGTTAGATATATGAAATACGTCATGTACTCCGGCTAATTCTTCTGGTAGTTGTAAGCGATATGCAACTGGTCCTATTCTTTGAGTTACTGGGAATGGTCCTATGTACCTTGGACTTAGCTTTCCTTTCTTACAAAAGCGGACTACCGCTTTCCAAGGAGAAACTTTTAGGAGTACCCTGTCTCCCACTTGAAATTCTAGTGGCTTGCATCGATTGTCGGCATAAATTTTCTGGCGATCTCGAGCCGTTTTCAGTCTTTTCTTGATTTGAGTGATCTTGTCGGTGGTTTCTTGCACTATTTTAGGGCCTGATAATTGACTTTCTCCTATTTCTGCCCAGCAAACTGGAGTTCTACACTTACGTCCGTATAGTGCTTCGAACGGGGCAGCTTCGATGCTTGAATGATAACTATTGTTATAGGAGAATTCAATTAAGGGTAGGTGGTTATCCCAGTTTCCACCGAAATCTATTACATATGCTCTAAGCATGTCTTCCTGGGTTTGGATCGTCCTTTCACTTTGCCCGTCTGTTTGGGGATGATATGCCGAGCTTAAGTTCAGCCTAGTCCCCATGGCTTCTTGGAAACTTGTCCAGAAATGTGAAGTGAAACGACTATCTCTATCCGATACTATGGAGAGTGGAACTCCATGTAAGGATACTACTTCGTCTACGTATAGCTTAGCTAATCTCTCCATATTAAAGGTTTCCTTCATGGGTAGAAAATGAGCTGATTTGGTTAATCGATCCACAATTACCCAAATCGCGTCATTACCTTTCCTAGTTTTGGGCAACTTAGTAACGAAATCCATAGTTATTAGTTCCTATTTCCAAACAGGCATTTCTAACTGTTGGAGTAACCCTGAAGGTTTCTGGTGTTCTGCTTTAACTTGCGAACAGGTCAGACACTTAGATACATATCTAGCTATGTCCTTTTTCATTCCTATCCACCAGAAATTATTTCTTAAATCTTGGTACATCTTATTATTTCCTGGGTGCATGGTATACCTAGATTTATGGGCTTCCTCTAGAATCTTATCTCTTAAATTTCTTTGCTTAGGTACCCAAATCCTTTTCTTATGGAATCTCCAAATTCCATCGGTGCCTTGCTCTAGTTCCTTTATCCTTCCTTTCATTCCTTCAGCATCATCCTTGATTGCTATTGCTTGAACATTCTTTAGTTGTTCCATTAAATCTACTTGAAGATTTAATCTAAGAGCACGCACTCGCTTTTGCTTTTCATGATACTTACGACTTAGAGCATCTGCAACTACATTTGCTTTTCCTTCGTGATATTGGATATCACAGTCGTAGTCACTTAGAATTTCCATCCATCTTCTTTGCCTCATGTTTAATTCTTTTTGCCCAAATATATATCTTAAACTCTTATGATCTGTATAAACGGTAAACTTACTTCCATACAGATAATGTCTCCAAATTTTAAGGGCAAAAATTATCGATCCTAATTCTAAGTCATGTATCGATCCCAATTTATTTTATTTCATAATTTGGTACAACCCCGAAATTTACAATAGAGGAATTTCACGAGGAAATTCCCTGTTTTACAAAACATGTTTATTTATTTAACTGAGCCACTACTTCAAGCTTGTGAGTGCTCCGTAGCACTTTTCTTTGATTCACAGTAAGTCACCTGAAGCATGTTTTAAAAAGATTTTATCAGCGGGGAAATACTGGCGAGTCACTCAATTTTGATAAAACAACACATAGCTATAAATTACAGCATAAGATCGATTACAATGGCTTTTATCTTATTTTTATCTGGCGTCGTGTCACACCCAGTTGACGATGGTCATACCACTATTGGGTCCTTTCACCCAAGTAGTGATGATTATCACGGTTAGGTTTATGAGCCTAACCGTGAGAAATTAGTAATGTGCACAATACCCCACTTGCCAGTGATTCAAGATAACCATGAATTAATCCCTGTAACTATAACTTTGAAAATAATTGGGGTATTGTAAAACACTGTTAATAAACAGAGAATGACTCATATTGCAGATTTAATTGGGCAGAGTTTAGCCTATTGATTTATCCTTGTAAACATGTTTAAATAACAATGCACACGAAACTAGGTAAGTAACTTAATACAACATTTACGATAAGCTCACGAGATTAAAACCCTCATGACGAATGACAAAGTATAGCCCTAATTTGGGCAGCACTTAACCATCCACCGGATTGGTTTCAATCGATCGGACATTGTATCGTAGAAGTGATCGAGTTAATACCCTGTAATCGTAGCAGCGTTTCCCTACTTAAAACTTTGAATTTGGGCAGTATACTTCGTGTTTGAATGAAATTTTCGAGCACAGGTGAATATCCCATGCACAGGCTACTTATAGCAGAAAAATGAGTTTTACGCGGCCCGCGTAAACCTTAACAAGAGCTTACGCGGCCCGCGAGGGCCCCCTGGTCTACGTGTAGGGCTAGCGTGTCATCGGTAGGTCCGCCACGTGTGCGACACGTGGCCCGGAACAATTATCCGGTCAACTTTAAGTTGACGCGGCCCGCGTAAGCCTAAGCTTACTCTTACGCGGCCCGCGTGAAACCCAGAAATCTTGTTTTCTTGGGTTTTTCATGTACATTAGGGTTTTAGGGGTCCGGGTTTTTACTTACGAGTCGTTTTGGGACATTTTTGCAGGTCCTTACAACAAATATGCTATATGCTATCTTAATTTGGAAGGAAACAAGAATATAAGATTTACAAATCTCACAACACTTCAACATCACAAAACTTTTCCTTTCTTTCCTCCATGCTCACGGCCAAGAACACCCTCATACATCCATCATTCTTCATTCAAGTTCCATACATTCTACATACAAATAAGGGTGTAAGAAGGTGTATTAGGAAGCTTGGATCTTTCGGAGGTTAAAGGACCTTCACCGTTTGCTTTTATCCACTTCATTTATCCTCTTGATCATCCCTAGCCTTGTGCTAGTGGTAAGAACACTAATATTTCTATTTTACATCTATTTCAAGTGGTTAAAAGATGATACATGATGAAAAGTTTAAAGAACACTAAAAATCAAGAAGATGAAACATGAACATAAGCTTAAAATTATAAGAAATCATGAAGAAATCATGTTATTTATGTGTTGTTATACTTGATGATTGTTGTTTGCTTGTGTAAATGATGTAGATCATCATATGATCTTGCTAGATCATGATTAAAAGCATGATTTAGCAAGATGAGAGGATGATTATGTTAAGAAATCAATAGATCATCCTTATGTAAATCATGAACTTGAAGTATAGATTGTATTTCTTGTAAAATGATGATTAAAGTAAGTTGTGACACTTGTAGATCTAGAAATTTTATGGATGATTTCTAAAGAAACCAAGTTAAAAATATAAGTTCTGTTAAAATTTGGTTCTTACATAAACAAACTCTATTTTTGGTGGTTAAACAAGTGTAGAAACACTTGGGTAACAAGAAAATTTCATAAAGAAACATTTTTAGAAAATGTGACAAGAAGTTGTAAACATCTAACATCTTTAAAAATGAAGTTTTTAAAGAACTATTCACACTTTAGAAGATAATAAGGCTTACTAAGAACACTAGTAAGTTCCTACAAATTTTTACAAAGATTCAAGTTCATGAAGTAGTAGATTATTACTTGATTTTGGAAAGATTGGTAAGTGTAGATAGGTTAATGTTGAGTATGGATTGATTGTGTTGATTTTTACAAAAGAAAATGATATGCTTGAAAGCATGGGAACCTCCATTTTTAGGGGAAACTATGGCAAAATTTTCTAAAAATCTAAACACTTAGAAAAATATTTATAAACATGCATCACGTCACACATATCAATGGTATGGTTAGCTAAGGAAGGGTACTGCTTGATCATGTGAGTGGTGGGTACAACACTTAAGGCCATTAATCCTTGTTGTAGGACCGAGGGACATGAGTGATAGATCTATTCAGGTGTAGCGAGCCCCACCCATGCGCCCGTCGAATGAGCCATGTGGTGACTATGTCTTATTGACGAAATCTGCTAGGTTTGAGTTTTCCTGCATCACGTCACACATATCAATGGCCTTGCAAACCATTGGTGATCTGTTTTTCCTTGTTGCTTTCATACTGGGATTTATAAACTTACATACATATTTACAACGATTTCAAAGGTTTGTACATACATACAAACAAACACATGAACTCGCTCAACTTTTGTTGATGTTTTCAAACTACATGTATTTCAGGAAATTAGTAAGTGGATCTGGCGGACGTTGGAAGTTTTATGTTGCGTTAGGAATAAAGATGTCATCCATGGTCTTTGGGTTTGGTCAGTGTGTCTTATTCCTGGACGAGACACGTCTTCCAAACCTTGGTTTTATTTAATATATTTTGATGAGTCCTTAGTGAACTCATAAACAATTTGTATGGTTTGTAAAACTTGAATTTGAAGTCTATGTTTTTTTTAAAACAATGTTGTTATGTTTTGAACTTATTTAATGGATGACAAATCTATGGTTTTATCATATAGTTGTTGTTATGATTGAATGCAATGGTATTAAGAAAGTCACACCATAATCACGCTTCCGCAAAAGTCAGGGTGTGACATAACGGACGTCTAATTTTCAAGACTATAAGTATATATTCGATACCCCTAGTATACGCACGAAACACTAGGCCTGTAAACAACCGAACGTTCATGAATTGTTCGTGAACTTGTTCGGCGGAAAGTTTGTTTGTGTTCGTTTATTTAATAAACGAACAAACATGAACACAGTTTTTGT
Organism: Helianthus annuus; assembly: GCF_002127325.2. Classification (NCBI taxonomy): domain Eukaryota; kingdom Viridiplantae; phylum Streptophyta; class Magnoliopsida; order Asterales; family Asteraceae; genus Helianthus; species Helianthus annuus. The sequence continues at coordinate 161,245,420 of NC_035442.2, forward strand.
TCATTTAATTAAAAGAAAGAACATAAACACACGTTTTGTTCGTTCATTTATGTTCGTGAACACCCATTTATGTTCGTTCATTTGTGTTCATTTATATTCGTTTATCATCGTCCGTTTATGTTTGTTTCAATTAAATACATAAGTAGTTATATTTATATAAATGTTAAATATAAAAGGAACTTTTATTTGTAGTTGGGCTTTCTAGTAAAAAAAAGGTTATTTATAGTAATTAATCACTAATTTATATAAAAAATTACTTTCTGTTTATTTATAGTTAGTAAATAATGTTCATTTATGTTGTTTATTGTTTATCAAATTATGCTCGTTTAAGTTTGTTTGTTTGTTTATGTTCTTTACGTTCGTGAACTGTTCATTTAGGTTTTAAACGAACACGAACATTACAATTTTCTTAATAAACGAACATGAACATAAAAATGTGTTCGATTATATGTCCATATTTGTGTTCGATTAAAGTTAAATAAACAAACATGAACATGCCTCTGTTCGTGTTCATTCGATTCATTTACAGGCCTACGAAACATTAGTTGGGTGATGAGTAACGAGGACCCAACAGGTTTGGAAGTGGGTACTAGACACAATTTTATACTTGGATTATTGTTCAATTACTTGATTTTTCTATTCCCTTGTAAATTTGAATAATATAAAACGAAAGTTAAAAGCAAGTATACATCACAAAAAATTAGAGTAACAATCATTTAAAGTGCAAGTACCGAAACACAAAAACCAAAATTATGTGAAGATTTATTAAACGTCTCAAAGTACCAATTGAGTAGTGAATGCAATTAGTAACCAAGGCAAAACGAGCAAGCTATTTTTATTTTTATTTTTGAATGGTAATTTGGATCATTGATGGACCGAGTATTATCTTGTCACCAGCGGAACCAGGATCTAATAAACCTGGGAAAAACTCTCTCATAGGAATCAAACTAGGATTTAAAGATTTCAAATCCTTATCTCACCCATAAGATACACTAGGATATGATGTCATGGGTAAAACAAATAAAGCTATTAAACAAGAGATTTTCAACAAACAATGTTTTCTTCTTGCCGAAAATAAGATAAAAAAGAAATTAAACAAAAAGCTAAAAATATTTTCATGAATTTCATAGCTAACCAAAGTAATATACGTAAAAAGAAATTAAACAAAAAGCTAAAAAATATTTTCATGAATTTCATAGCTAATAAAAAAAAAGTAATATAATGCCAATGAACTCTAGCTCAAGTGGTAGGAGGACTTGAGTTCTTTTTTGAAAACTCAAGTTCAATTCTCATTTGGTGCAAAAAATGAGTGAGGCACTGGTGGGCAGTGATACTGATAGGAGACCCAGAGAAACCTGGGTTCGATCCTTGAGCCAAAGGAGTTTTACCAGTAATTTTACCGTCGTACCTACGGGCGGGTGGGTTATCGGGTTTTCCCCGGAATTGATGGTGCACGACTCGGGTTAGTCTCGGAGTACTCCGTTTGTCTAGTGAGTGTCCCGAGAGTGCTCGGGATTGATTTGATTTATTGGCCGTTAAAAAAAATATACCTATGAAATGACAATAAACAGTTTAAGTAACACGACAGGCAGCTCCTTCATTATTGAGCCAAAAATAAATTCCACTGATTTTCTAATCTCATTTATCTTTCTATATATTATAGTTTTTATTTAAACTGTATCATTAAAATGCATAACTTTATCCTCTTGGTATATGTATGTTTTTTCAAGAAAAAGTTGATGCATTTTCACATGTATGCATAACTTTATCCTCTTGGTATATGTATGTTTTTCAAGAAAAAGTTGATGCATTTTCACATGTTCATTATAACTATACGTCTAAAACATAAATGGATAAGGAGTACCGTTTAAACCTTTATAACGGTGCGTCTAACACCTTCAATAGTATGTCCAATCTCATTACAAAGGTGCATCCAAATTTGAATGGTTACTAAAGAATTTTGTTCGTTTGACGCACAAGTTAATATAAACATGTGTAGGGCTACGAATGAACAGAACGAACACGAACAAAACCTTGTCCGTGTCCGTTTGTTGAGAAATATATGTGTTCACAAATTGTTCATAAACACTTACCGAACAATATTTATGTTCGTGTTTATTTGTTAAGGAAATGAACTTGTTTATGTTCGTTTGTTTAAAGCAAAGAGAAGATGAATTTGTTTAAACAAATTCCAAACAAGAGTTGATACAACACAGAATAAATAGTAGTTATAGTAAAACACAACATAGGAAATTGAGAAGTTTGCAAGAACCTTATAACCACTTACTTATACAAGGTACCAAAGTGTAATAATATGAAACTTCGAGGGTGGATCCGGCTATTCTAAGAAAGTGCATCAAATGGATACCTCTCTAGACAATCAAGCCAAGGGTTGTTGCTTGAAGGTTTCTTTATGTTACGGACAGATTTCCACACCGCACTATTGCATTTAAAACCCGACCCGAATGATAATTGCCAAATCCGGTCGCCCCGTTTGATCCGTCCTTTCGCCTCAAGGTATGCCAACTCATACCAAATACTACTGCTCGAGGTGTTCCCAAAGCGTTGGAGGGTGGCACGAGATGGCTCCATGTTGGCATCACTTAGCCCAAGGTTACGTTGGAGCTCATTGACCACTGTTTTACTAGCGGCATGGACACAGAAGTGCTCAAACGCTAGTTTGTAGTCAGGGATGTACGGTTTGGTCCCAGAAGAAGAGGATGTCCCGATAGAGGTGTCCCCTTTAGAAGCGGTGTTACCTTTTACTTTTGTACCGGAAAAGTACCTCTTCATAAGTGTCGCGAAGAAAAGCAGTTGCTCGGATAATGGTAACACTAATGGACCCAAAGTTGTTATGTTCGTCTTTAGGGCATCACCACCTATCTCGACTAGATCTTTACTAATCTTCAACCCTTTGAACCTTTGTTCGTCTTCCTCTTGATATACGCTCCTATAACATAAATATATACATGATATATAACCGTTTTAGACTATAAATATGATGATATCTTATTCAACTTTCTAAATAATTTTGAAAAAGAGACAAAACCATAACCAATTAATTAATATAAGATAAAAAGTTTCGAATGAAAAATATGAAAATTAACAAGTATAATAATAAAGGAATTAAAAATACGTAATATATAAATATTAACTTTGTGGGTGGATGAATCATATTCACTAAATCATACAACCCTTATAGTATACATAATATACATATTCTCAAGAGAGTTGCATTTAAAATAGGGTATATGTTATATCGTAAGCTATACGAGTGTCCGTATCATGACAAACTAAACTAATTACGCCTTACAACATAGGTACCAGAATCAGTATTATCAAAACCAATACCGATATTTGTTTTAATAGTTTTCAATCAATGTAATACACGTGTCAATACGTGTGTCAATATAATTTTTAGCATATCACGACTCTATCTTTGTGTTTTTTCTTTCGATTGCCATAACAAACATCAACACCATAAACTGAACCGACACTAGCTGAATTCCCGTCACGTAAAGTTTCACTAGTTTATATAAAATCAAATGGAGGGAAGAGTACCTAAAATACCGGTCATCAGCTCCCTTATGCGTCCGAACAATATGTTCAAGCCTATACTTCGCACGGCGGTAGTCACGGCGGCGGTTAGACAATAACACGGCGGAGCAACCCATCCGAATATAACAATTCGGTATCAACATCGACCGATCTTTCCCCGGATACCAGTTATACCCCACCATCTCCGTACTCACAACAACCGCAACATTATTCGGGTTCGCCTGAAGCATATCGCGCGCTAAATCAACTGCGATAATCCCCGCACTACACCCCATCCCGCCCAAGTTAAAACTCAAAATGTTCCCCCTCATTTTATAGTGATTAATGATCATGGCGGATAGTGACGGTGTTGGGTTGAATATGCTGCAGTTTACCACAAGAACTCCGACGTCCTTTGGACGGACGCGAGTCTTGTTGAAGAGCTCGTCTAGAGCTCCGAATATCACCATTGATGCCTCTGCTCTACCTTCTTTCATTGTTGTTGTGTTTTCTGGAGATGATATTGATTTCGGAACGTATGTTTCGTCGCCTATACCTGATGATTCCAGGATCTTTTTCTGGAATGCGAGACTTGCTTCGTCGAATTTTCCTGATTTTCTTGCTAATTCGATGAATTCGTCTTTTGTAACCTGCGAATTTCATAGTGTTTCGATCGTTAGTTATGTTAGTTAGGGGTGTGCATAGTTCGGTTTGGTTATTAGCATTAACTGAAACTGTAACCAAAGTTATCGGTTAATCGGTTCGGTTTTTTCGGTTAACTTGTCAGTTTTCGGTTCGATTCGGTTCCGTTAATTTCGGTTAATAACCAAATCAAAAAGAGCTAAAATTTTTGCTTAGAATTACATGTAATGGATGTATAAATATATGAAATGAATGTATAAATACATAAAATGAAATAAAAGTAATGGATGTATAAAGCTAGAAATGTATGAAAATATAAATGGTCCAGTTTGGTTCGATTAATTTCATTTAACTGATGGTAAAAAAAGGTAACCAATTTTTGGTTAACTCGGTTTTGATTTTGTCGGTTTTCCGTTCGATTTCAATTAACAGTTCAGTTATTGCTCACCTAACTAATATTAGTGATAGTATAGAACCTGCTCATGTAACCCTACATCATTAACAATCTAACACAATCACAAGTTTGCTGGTTTATTTTTGTCTCGTTTACTTGCTATCCGTATGTAATTTGCCCTGGTTTTTAGTTGAATAGGTTTCGTTTAAAAAAATATTTTTGAAAAGCCATATAAATCTAATACAATCACAATTTTCTGGTTTATTTTGGTATCAGAGCTAAGTTACAATACTAGTCCTTATACTATCACTAATATAACAAATGGTCGCTATTTCTTCTCTATTTTTTGATAGGATTATTTCGATTTCTGAAATATACAGATGAACAGATTGAGTTAACAAACTGACCTTCAAATCATCAGCCGGTTTGAAGCAAGCGAAATCGATCAGATAAACAGATCGAGGACGAGACAAGAAGTACACCGAGAGGGTAAATATAAAAACACCCAAAAACAGCAAAAGAGTGAACAAATCATATCCAGCAGTGGTATGCCATAGCTTCCACCACATCTCCTCCCAGCTCAAGCTTCCAATCTCAGCACCAAACACCAAAACAAGCACCGGCACGGTGGCCAAATAGATCGCGTGGTTAATCAAGTAATGGTAACCAAGTTTCACATATTTCAGATTAACGGATTGGACAAAATCCGGTAACCTACGACGAACTCTGACCGAGAAAGTCATGGAACCGGCATCCGGTCCAGATGACTCGATGCCGCGGTTGACGATCTCGGTGGACAGGAGGTGTTGTTCTCCGGTGGAGGACATGACGAGGATGAGAATGAGGATGAGGATGGAGTGGATGGGGATTGATTTAAAGGGGTTGGGGGAGAGTAAATGAACCCCAACAAACTAGAGAGAGTGTAGTTGGAAGATTGAAAGTGTATTAAATTGTTTGTTAGTTTGGAATGAAAGGGGACGTACTTGCATGCGTATACGTATGCATGTATGTACAAGTTCAAATCACTTTCAAAGGTTAAAATGTAAGATTGAGGATTGCTTGCGTCTTACATGGCTCCACCCCTTGGGAGCTAGTAGAGTTCTAACCGCTTTCTAAATCACTAATGCTATTTACCTTTTTTATATGTTTTAGGGGCTGTTTGACAACTTCTGAATGGTTAAACGCTAAACCAGTAAGAGGTCTGAACCATTAAGAGCCAGTATAATGCTTAACCGTTCAGAGGTAAATGTCTGATCAATTCAGATTAGAGAGCTTAACCATTCAGACTCAGTATAATAATTAACCATTCAGAGGCAAATGTCTGAACCATTCAGACATCTGCTCGCGAAACAAACAGTCTGAACCACTAAGTGTTGAACCAGTAAGAGGTCTGAACCATTAAGAGCCTCATTAAGAAGTAAACAAACAGCCCCTTAGACTTGGTCATAGCTAAACTCATGCTTTTTTTTCTTAAATTTAAAACTAATCAATTTCTAACTCTATATCTTTGTGCAAGACGAGATTCAAACCCTCGACCTCCGAGAAAATGACACCATTTTACACACCGCTTTAATACCGCTAGCGCTAGGTCAAATGCCTTTGGCAATAGAAGTCATGTAATGCAACATTTTAGACGGGTTTCTTAAAAAGTCGATAAAACATATGGTGAGCCTCTCCATCAAGTCAGAAGTTAAGGTAATAAGTTGGCAGAAATCAACGAGTTAAACGAATCTAGAGGCAAAGGTCTCGAATACCCAACCTCCGGATGACGTTAGCTGGATCTTCGGTGACGTTGAGAGCTCTTGTCCTTGCTTGCTACAAAAGAATAAACCGTTAGCCTCGCCACGGGGACCCCGGGAGGGGGATCCGTGACCAAGCTCCGGCGTGAGAGTAAGTAAACTTGCCGGATGAGGTAAGGAGTATTTTCCGATGAAGGTATTCACCGGAAAGTTCCTATCTTGGTGTGAATCTAATTAATGAGTTATGTGAGTTATGTGTAGTAAATACGAGGAATGTTGGTTGGATTTTTATGAGAGTAAATGAGAGTAGTAAATGAGAAGTTGGCCGGAGATCATACCTGCCTTTGCCTTATCCTTTCTCTCCCTTATATAATGACATGCCCTTATCTCTAAGAGGAGTGTCCCTCATGTTATCCGACGGTAATTGTGATCTCTCGGGAAGGTCAGACACGTGTCTGACCCCCAACGGTGTGATGTCTTCCTTCATTAATGCATAGCCGGATAAGTACAGTGATGGTGACCGGATGCTCCTCTTATCAAGCATTTAATGAGCCTGCTATTCCTTAGCTGTTTTCCCGCTCAAACGAAGAAGGAACCTTGGTAAGCAAGGGTATTTCATTTAGTGGACTCCTGAGTGATTGGGCTCCCAAAGAGAAAGGCCCAAAGCGGGTAAAGTGGGCTTCCCCACTGACCCGTCGTCAAGTCATCTTTAGTCCCTGGTTCTGAGACCCGAGGCTCATGATCCGGGGCTGAGTCACAACCGCTTAAGAGAGACGGTTTCTTTCTTGGTGGGCCCACTTCTGATCGGTTGCAGCTTACTGTATTTATCAATCATGACATCGCCAATTTTACTGGAGCAGGAATTAACTCCCTAGTAGCACGTGCCTTCTTTTTGAATTTTGAAGAGACCGCTGATGTGACGGTTACTTGTATGTCAGCGGCCATCTCTTTAAATGTCCCCTTTTTCACCTCTTCCGTCTCCACATCCAAATTCTCCATCTTCCTTTCTTTCTTTGTAATCACCTTCCCTATTCACCATCTCTTCACATTATGAGTCGTGGTGGCCGATCGTCGATAAGGTCTATCTTAACGGCGAAGGACCTGAAATCCTTTATCGAGGCGTATAACATACCGGATCGGTTTTCCCCTTCTTTGCCTGGTCCCAATGAATCGGCAGAATGCACGCCGGATAGGATACCCATTTATACTCTTGCCTTCCTTTCCTGTGGGGTCCGATTCCCCCTTTCTGTCTTCAAGATTTCTCTGCTTCGTCATTTCGGGATTCACCCTTTGGGGTTCATGAGGGTAGTCCATTTTGAACTGTCCTGTGCCGCTATCTCAGGGGAACCCTCTGTCCCTTTGTTCTGTATGTTTTACCGGCTTATTTCCGATGGTGACTGGTTCACCTTCGCTAAACGTCAGAACAATATTTCGAGGCCTTGCTACAGCTTCATGCCAACTTCTACCTATCCAAAGGACTAGAAGTGTAGATTCATATTTGTTTCTGCGGCTATGTTACCGGAGTCCCCTGTGCCAAAGGATCTTGACGCCGTTATTGAGGATGTCGTCCCCACCCTTTCTGCAAGTGAGACCGTTCAGTGGAAAAGAATGTGTGACAATCAAACGAGGGCTTTTACTTTCCCTGAGGGGATGCTTGCTATGGGTGGTTTGAGCCCTTCCTACCCAGTTCGTCCAAGAGCCTTTTTCGGCAAGAAAGGTACTCCCTTGTTCCTGGTTTGCTTCTTACAATCATCTCCTTTTTTATGCTTTTGGGGACCCGTAGTCATCTTTGGTGTCTTGTGCAGAGATAACTTTGTGGCGGCTTCTCCAGGGTGATTCCAAGGATGTAAAATATGTGGTTGATGATGAGGTTGATCCCCGGTTGAACGCGGAGGTACAGGTCACGGGGGGATCCGTCCAGGCGGGAGGCTCTGCTGCCCTGGGTGGATCTGAGGAGGATCCTTCTGGTGGGGAGGAAAGTTCTCCCGACCTTCCTCCTGTTCATTCCTCCGGTCAGAGCGACGATGAAGAAGTGGAGATACAGCTAGTTCGTAAAAGGAGGTCTGCCAGTCCTCAGCTGGCTCCTGCACCTCGCAACATTCGTCAGAGGCTTCGGAGTGCTAGTGGTCAGAAACCTCCTCCTTATTCCAAGGCTGTTTCTGACCTTCCTTTCGCCGGGGTCAAAGGTTCCTTGTCCAAGCATTTAAAGTCCTCAAGCTTAGTGAGTGCTCCATTACTGGTAAGTTATCTCTTTTCTTCTTCTTTCTTTTTGTGTCTTTTCTGATTGTCCCTTCTTCTTGCTTCTTAGGAGAGTTCCCGGGAGCCTATAGAAATTCCAACCGGTCCTTCTCCTTCCCGCATCCGGGACAAGGCCTCTGAGGTGGGGGTAGCTCGCTTTTCCTCGGCTTATGAACTTTTTTCGTTACATGCTACTGGGACTAGCAAACCTACTTTTCAGGAAGGCCTTGCTTGTCGATCCCCCCTTGCCCCTCTGTTTGCTGATGTCATCCCCACCACTTATGTTCCCAAATGGAAGGTAACTAGTTCTTCTGTGATAGGGACTCCTGAAGCTGCCAGGGATTTTCTGAGTCATGCTGTCCCCCCCTCACATAAATTTGTAAACTCTGCCCTGAGGGATGATCTCTTTGAAGATCAATACAGCATGTCTTTATGTGAAAGCTTCTTTAGGGGTGCTGGGATGCTGCAAAGGATTGACGATTTGAGGAAAGCGAACGAGGGACTCAAGGCTGAGCTTAAGGCTTCCCAGTCGATTGTTGCTGGGCTTAGGGGCCAGGTGGTTGATGCTGAGAGGAGATTACAGGAGGAGAAGGTGCATAGTCTTCTCCCCCCCCCCCTTTTTTTATATATATACATACGTATTTACTGATCCTTTGTCTAGGGAGCTGGGGCTATGCTTGAGAGGAAGGAACGGGCTTGGGAGCAGGAGATGGCGTCGTTGATCGCGGAGAAGGAAGAGCTTGCTGCTGAGCTGAAGCATGTGAGGGAAGTCGGTTCCGTTTCCCAGGAGCAGCTTAATACTATGTATGCAGGTTATGGGATAACTTCAGATGATAATCAACGATTGGCGGGGGAGAAGCACTAGTTGATTACTGAAGGTTTTGGGGCTTTCCTTACTGCTGTTGCTCAATCAGAAGACTTTAAAAGCGGTTTGGAGGAGGTTTATAGGGCCTATAGGGATGTTGGCAATCAGGCGGGATTGAAGGATGGCTATGTTTATTCTGCCCAAGGCCTGGGCAGGAAAGAGACTCCTCTTTATAATTCCAAAGCGAAGAAGAGGTTGTCCAAACTGAACGAGGAGTTTGGGCGTAAAACCCCGGCCATCCTTGCCAAGATCCTTAAGCATCCCTTGATTTCAGTTGATGAACTGAAGGCCCTGTTCTCCTCCGCTGGTCCTTCGTCTCCGCCGTCTCTTTCCGGGGGTGATCCCCAGTGAATTCTGAACACTTGACAAACTTCGATATGGTTGTAATAACTCTAACTTACTTTGCGATATTTGTATGTTTTGCTTGACTTTTTTGGATGGTCCTTTGTGTTGGGGACCATCTTGACCGCTAATCGTATGGCCTATGGTTATGTATAGCTCCCCCTCCGCTTTGTTGCCTGTTCCTTGTCTTGTTTGTCTTGTTTTGCAGGGGTTTTCATCGAAGGCTAGCTTGGTGATTCCCTGGGGACTTTCAAGCTGCTTTAGCGAGGAGCTACGTTTTCATTTTGCCGTGCTGTGTTTGTAATCTTGTATATTGTTAATTTTTGCCCAAGTTCTTGGGGCTTCTCTTTGTATGTATATTTTGTATTAAATAAAGCAGATTCCCCTTCGCAGTTTTGTATACACGGGTGTGTTTGCATTATTTGTTTTTGCTGTTTGTTTCGTTAAACTGTGATTGTCTGTTCGAGGCCAATCAGTGGACAAGTTTATAATGCGGTGTTATGTTTTTAACTTGCTTTTGTCCGTTTTAGGTTAGCTAGACCTTTATTAGCCCCACGGCCGGGCTTTTGGCATGCTTTGAATGCCTCATACACGTGTGTTTGTTTGCTCTATTTTAAATTTAAAGGGTGTTCATAGGCACGTCTGCCCAGGTATGGTTACCCATAGTTTCCAAAATGGGACATTTTCGTCCGGCTTTCATTTAATCTTCGGGGGATTTATACTTCCCAACATGGACTATTTACAAAAGGTTTACTTTCTGAGGGGAAAGTCCCCGTACACGTAGTTTACCTACTACAAAAGCGGCTCTTGGCCGTTTTCTCCTGGGGGTATGCCCCTTACACGCAATACTTCCTGAGCTGCATGAGGTTTCAAGTCCTGGGGACCTCTTTTCCCTCTAATGTCTCCAACTTGCATGTTCCCTTACCGTTTGCCCATGTGACTCTGTATGGTCCCTCCCAGTTGGGGCCCAACTTCCCGGTGTTTTCCTGCAGACTGGCCTCGTTGGCTCTGAGAACCAGGTCCCCAGGGACGATGTTGAGTTTCTTCATCCGGGTGTTGTAGTAACTCGCCAGGAGTTTTTTGTAGTGAGCTTCTTTCACTGCTGCTATCTCTCTTCTCTCTTCCAACAAGTTCAGGTTCATCCTTAGATCCTGCTCGTTCTCCTCATCCCTCAGCTTCATCCGGGCGGTTTGGGACCCGATCTCAGCAGGGATCATAGCCTCCGTTCCGTAGGTAAGGCTAAACGGGGTCTCCCCATTGCAGCTTTTGGGAGTGGTTCGGTATGCCCATAACACAAATGGAAGTTCCTCCAGCCAGCCTTTCTGTTTCCTTCCAAGCCTGCCCTTCATTCCTTTGATAACGCTTTGGTTGGCTCTCTCTACCAACCCGTTGCTCTGGGCATGGGTAACAGAGGTGAACACTTGTTGAATCCTCATCTGCTCGCACCATGGCTTGAAGGGTTTTCCGGCGAATTGAACCCCGTTGTCACTCACCAGTTCTTTCGGAACCCCGTATCTGCACACGATGTTATCCAGCACAAACCGTCTCATTTGATCTCCAGTGATCTTTGCCAGGGGTTTCGCTTCGATCCACTTAGTAAAGTAATCAATGGCCACCACCACGTACTTGACCCCTCCTGAGCCCTCCGGGAAATGCCCAATTATGTCGATGGCCCATTTCTGGAATGGCCAAGATGTCGAGACCGGGACCATAGGGTGTTTGTGCTGGTGGGTCATTGGTGCATGTACTTGGCAGTTATCACATTTCTTGATTTCTTTAGATGCCGTCTCTTACATTCGTGGCCAGTAGAACCCTGCGTTCATTGCCCTTCTTACTACCGTTCTTGGTCCTGAGTGCATTCCACAGATCCCCTCGTGCATCTCCCTGACCACATATTCGGCCTCCTCCATGTCGATGCACTTCAGGGACGGACCTAGATACGACCTTCGGTATAGCTCCCCCTCAATCAGTTCATATTGTAGGGCTTTGACCCTTATTTTTCTGGCCGCCCATTCCCCCTCGGGTAGAGTCCCGTCCCGGAGGAATTTAATGATTGGGGTCATCCATGTTTCCTGGGACCCTTCGATCGTGGCCACTTCCGCTGTGTCAAGGGAGGGGGATGTCAGGACCTCTACTTTGACCTCCTTCGCGAGATGGTCGAATGCTACTGAAGCTAACTTGCTGAGTGCATCAGACTTCCTGTTCCTCCCTCGAGGGATGTATTCTAGCTTGAAGGTTCTGAATGCCTTAGTTGTCTCCTTAACTCTCGCCACATATCGAGCCATGATGCTATCCTTGGCTTCATATTCCCCCTGGTACTGCTTTACTACCAACTGTGAATCGGTACTGGCCTCCACGTGTTTTGATTTCATCTTCTGTGCCAACCTCATCCCTGCTAAGAGGGCTTCATACTCGGCAGTATTGTTGGTGTTCTCGAAATCCAACCTTATAGCATACGTCAACTCGACCCCCTCGGGGCTTATCAGTGTGATGCCTGCACCATTCCCTTCTTCACTGGATGCTCCATCAGTGAACAATTTCCACACAGCCTCGTCTTTCCTTTTCTTTTCTTCTTCCTCCAAAGCTTCCCACCTTAGTAGCTCCCTCTCTTCGTCCTCGGGGACTTTTGCTAGGAAGTCAGCCAGTATTTGTCCTTTCATGGCTGTCCTGGGCTTGAACTCCAGAGAATGTTCCCCCAACTCTACAGCCCATTTAGCCAGTCGTCCCGACTGTTCCGGTTTTCTGAGCACTTTCTGGAGGGATTGATCAGTTACTAAGGTGACCTTATGCCCTTGAAAGTACCTCCTGAGCCTCCGAGATGCAAAAACCAGGGCCAACGCAAGTTTTTCTAAAGGTATGTATCGTTCCTCGGGCCCCTTAAGTGTTCTGCTGATGAAATATATGGGGATCTGTTTCCCCTCCCGTTCCACCATCATGACCGCGCTTATGGTCGTTTTAGAGGCGGATAGGTAAAGGAGCAGTGGGTCTCCGGGCACCGAGGTGGCTAACGTCGGGAGCTTACAGATGTAGGTTTTCATTTCTTGAAAGGCGGCTTCGGCCTCGATGGTCCAGTTGAACTTGCTGGTATGGAGGCAGTCTTTTAATACTTTCATGAAAGGGAGGGTTTTGTTAGCCACTTTTGATAAGAATCGATTTAGCGCTATCAGCCTTCCGTTTAACTGCTGGATGTCCTTCAGGGACCTGGGAGAGCGCATTTTGGCCACAGTCTGGGTTTTCTCAGAGTTTGCTTTTATCCCTCCTTTAGTCACCACTACCCCCAGGAAGTTTCCTTCTTCTACCCCGAAGCAGCACTTCCCGGGGTTCAGCTTCATGTTTACATCCTGCATTGTGTTGAGAGTTTCAGCTATGTCGTCTATCATGGCTGCTTCTGTCAAACTCTTGATGACGATATCGTCAACGTACACCTCTAAATTCCTTCCCCTTTGTTCCCTAAACAAGGTGTTCATAAACCTTTGGTATGTCGCCCCCGCGTTTTTGAGGCCAAAGGGCATCTTGGTATAGCAAAATGTCCCCTCATCGGTGATGAAAGCAGTCTTCTCTTCATCTTCTATTGACATCTGTATTTGGTGGTATCCTTTGTAGGCATCTAGGAAGCACTTCAGCGGGTACTGGGACAGGGAGTCCACCTGGGTGTCTATCTCCGGGAGGGGATAACAGTCCTTGGGGCATGCTTTGTTTAGGTCTTGGAAATCGATGCACATCTTACATCCCCCATCTTTTTTCTGAACCATGACGGGGTTAGCAACCCAGGATGGGTATTTAACTTCCCTGACTATCCCCGCTCTGAGTAATTTTCGGGTCTCTTCACAAGCAGCCCTTCTTTTGTTTGGTCCCATGCTCCGCTTCTTTTGCTTCACCGGTTTCGCCCATGTGAAGGTGTTGAGCCGGTGCTCTGTCAGGCTTCTGGGAATTCCCGTCATGTCTCGGTGTTGGAATGCAAACACGTCTAGGTTATGGAGGAGCAACTCCTTCAGGGCACTCTTGCACTTGTCACTTAGGTGGCTCCCCACCTTGACTGTCTGCTCTGTGAACTTATCACAGAGGACCCATTCTTCCACCTTCTTCCCATGGGACTTTCCAGGTTCCTCCCCTTTGGATACTGAAAAGACCACTTCATAGGCTGACTTAACCCATGCAAGGCCTTTTGGTGTTTGGAATACCAAAGCCCCGTGGGGAGTGGATGCTTGTGCCCGCAGATCTCCAATCCCAGGTCTTCCCAAAATCGCGTTGTACTTGGAGGGTGCCCTGACTACTATGAAGGTTAAATTGATCGTCCGGACCCTATCCCCCACACCAACTGTAAACGGGAGCTTGATCTTTCCCAAGGGGTGTGACACGCTGTTGTTGAATCCCACCAATGGGATAGAGTCTTCCTCCAGCCTATCTCTTATATTTCTGTCGAACCTGAGGAAGCAATGTTCATATATTACCTCGACGCCTGATCCTCCGTCCACATGTATTCTAGACACTTTGTGTCCAGCTATCACAGCTGAGATATTCAGCGGGAGTCGTTGCACTTCGCTTTCTTCTAAGTACGGCATAAGGATGGGGGTTTTCATGCAGTTCGAGGAGCCTAGGATCCTGGCCTTAACACTTCGGGTAACATCAAATTCATTTCTCCTCCTTATCATATCAACATCTGCCCTCCCAGGCTCCCTTGCATCTCTTCCCTTACGATCCCATCCCCCTTCCTTGATTTCCTTGACCAGATGAGCCAGTCTTCCCGTTTTTACCGCAGCCTCTATTTCCCTCTTGAGGTACATGCAGTCATCGGTTTTGTGCCCGAAGCCCTTATGAAAGTCACAGTATTCGTTCGGCTGTGCTTTAGGTCCTGGCTTTATGGGGGGTGGCCTTTGGAAAGAATTCTTCACCCTCTCCGTGGCCAGTATCTCACTTGGAGTCTTGACGAGAGGGGTGAAGCTGTCGGAGTAAGGGGGAGGGCCTCTCCCTCGGGGTCTATAGGGGGAGTATGAGGGCCTTGCCCTGTCATGCAACATTCTATCAAAGGTGGGTTTCCGGGAATAGGGTGTACCTTTCTCAGGGGGTCTCGCTGCTGGGGCAACCCTTCGGGGTGTGGCCTCCGTCTCCTTAGCTTTGCTGACCGTATCCTTTCCCCGGACGAAAGCCCTGACCCTGTCCATAAGATTGTCAAAGGAAGGTGGGAATTCCTCTCCCAGCTTTTCACACAGTTGTGCGTGCTTCAGCCCATTTATGAAACTACTGATTTTCATGACCTCCGGGACATCCTTGATGTTCATACTTTCTTTGACAAACCTTTCCATGTACTGTCTATCCGTTCATTATCCCTTTTCCTGATGTGAAGGATTTCGTTGGGATTTTTGACCACCTTCCTTTGCTGGCCAAAATTCCTGAGGAAATTTTTCGCTTAACTCTTCGTAGCTGTCTATGCTCCCCGGAGGGAGACTATCAAACCACAGCCGGGCCCCTTCCGTTAAGGTTTGCACAAACATGTGGCACCATACTGGCATGGGCCACCTTCCTAATTGCCCCGCTCCTCGGAAGGCATGCAGATGATCTTCTGGATCTCTCGTTCCATCGTAGCGATCGAAGCCTGGGGGTAGCTTTGTCTTGGGGGGCATGGGTGCCTCTGATATTCTTCTTGTGAACTTTGAGACCTCGGCCAAGTCTCGTGGCAGGTATGGTTGGTCCAAACCACCGCTACCCAAGTCGTCTTTCTCCTTTTCCTTGTGTTTCTGACCTGTGATCAAGTCTTCTCTCTCCTCAGAAGACATCTGCCTCAGGGCAGTCATGAATGTTTCCAGCTGGTCCCCGTTGCTGCCCTTATTCTGGGGATTCGCTCCTTCCTGATTAGAGGGTGTGTCAAAAGAGAGTCTGGCCCTGAGGCTGTCTAACTTTTCCTGTCTCTTCAAATCTTCAAGATACTTGGTTATCTTCTCCCTGTGCATGGCCACGAAGCCGGGAGTGACATGCTCCGTTTCTTCCAGATTTTCTACCAGATTCTCGTTACCCTCTTCATGAGTAACATCCTCCACAGTGACCTTATCCAAATCGTTTTGTGTCGTCTGGGTGACACGCGAGCTATGTGGGGTTGCCATGCTGTTTTTTGGAAGGGTAAGTTGCTCTCTGGACGTTGAGTGTTAATGTGGGAACACCGGTCAGGCCTGGGTCCCACGGATGGCGCCAATGTCGAATACCCAACCTCCGGATGATGTTAGCTGGATCTTCGGTGACGTTGAGAGCTCTTGTCCTTGTTTGCTACAAAAGAATAAACCGTTAGCCTCGCCACGGGGGACCCGGGGAGGGGGATCCGTGACCAAGCTCCGGCGTGAGAGTAAGTAAACTTGCCGGATGAGGTAAGGAGTATTTTCCGATGAAGGTATTCACCGGAAAGTTCCTATCTTGGTGTGAATCTAATTAATGAGTTATGTGAGTTATGTGTAGTAAATACGAGGAATGTTGGTTGGATTTTTATGAGAGTAAATGAGAGTAGTAAATGAGAAGTTGGCCGGAGATCATACCTGCCTTTGCCTTTTCCTTTCTCCCCCTTATATAATGACATGCCCTTATCTCTAAGAGGAGTGTCCCTCATGTTATCCGTCGGTAATTGTGATATCTCGGGAAGGTCAGACACGTGTCTGACCCCCAACGGTGTGATGTCTTCCTTCATTAATGCATAGCCGGATAAGTACAGTGATGGTGACCGGATGCTCCTCTTATCAAGCATTTAATGAGCCTGCTATTCCTTAGCTGTTTTCCCGCTCAAACGAAGAAAGAACCTTGGTAAGCAAGGGTATTTCATTTAGTGGACTCCTGAGTGATTGGGCTCCCAAAGAGAAAGGCCCAAAGCGGGTAAAGTGGGCTTCCCCACTGGCCCGTCGTCAAAAGGATCAGTTATTTACCAGCCAAGTGAATATTTTTGCTAATCTTACAAGGATTAAGGATCTATTATTCTAAGTAAGATCAAAGAACAAGACTTAAAATGTTTATGCTAATTATTGAACACATGTACGAAGTGTGATTCAACAGATGTCACATAAGCTTGACGCATGGGCGGATTTAGAGCCTTTTTACGGGTTCCCAGGAACCCAGTCGATTTGGAAAAAAATGTTTTTTTTAGTGTAAACCTTGTATGATTTGGAAAAAAAAAACGTTTTTTTGTAGTGTAAACGTTGTATGATTTGGAAAAAAGAACCCAGTGAAAAAACCTGCTGGATCCGCCACTGGCTTGACGGATTTAATCGTGTATCTCCTCATACAAACTCATTTGGCGCTACGAAAATTGAGCATTGAAGATATAATTTTCATGGCTAGAAGATTGAGCATCTCATATAAACAAAACCTTATTCAGAGATCACCGGATCGATAGAGTGTGTGCTAAACTTTGCACCAATACTATAGAGATCAATAAAAATTAGTTGGCTATATAACTACAAATTTTTTTAAGTAAATAATTAAAAAATGTGAAAATGAGATTTACAAATATATATTTGCATTATCTTATAAAGAGCATTCAATATGGCTAGCAATTGGCTTTTCATTGACTTTATAAATCAAACAACCATTATAAATGCAATTAATGCGATTCATTGCGAATATTTATTGGGTTGGTCTTGAAGATAATTGTATTTTTATTTTGTAATGATTTTAAGAAAATTGAGTTTTTTTTTTTTTAACGGAGCGAATCCTTCAAATGGTCTACTAGCAAAATTCACCACATCGGGATACACTCGTCTCTAAACTGAGGAAAACCCTCACCTAGGGCAGAAGCATGTGAACACTCGCCCAAAGGCACGACAGTGCAGTGAGGTAAAACTCATTCAGTTCAAGAATCGAACTAGCGATCGCCGCCTACCCGCCTAGTCTCCCATCATCACCAAGTGCCGCTGAAAATTAATGGGGAGAAGCAGGAATTGAACTTGGATCTCTTAGAAACCTAAGTCTCTCTCTTATCACTCCACCACAAGCTTATAGTATCTTAATGCGTTAAAATTATTTCCTTTTTTATATCATGACACGGTTACTTTCAATTTTGATCTCTCATTGGTGAAAGTTAATAGCATAATCGTCAAACTTCATAAAATATTTATTTTTCCCCTTTATAAAATATTTATTTTACCCCTACTTGTGAAAGATACACACAAACATAAAAATCTCCTATGAATTTTTAACCTGAATGGCTAAATGTCATATTCAATTTGTTACCATTATTTATTATTGGATTAGGTTGGGCTAAATAAGATTGAACTAAAATTGTAATTAGATTAGGCACTAACATTGTACCGTTCTTTAGCGTTTATGGATTTCCTTAATAAGTACTAGATTATAACCCTGTGTATTACACGGGTTGAATAAATAAATTTTATTTAATAAATAATAAAACAATATATCTTTTAAAAACCTTCTTTATTGCACAAGTTAAATAAATATAATTTTATATATTAAATAATAAAAAGTTATATCTATAAGAACAATATTGTACAGGTTGAATAAATATAATTTTATATATAAAATAAAAAAAGTTATATCTTTAAAACCATGTGTATTACACGAGTTGAATAAATGTAATATTGTTTACCAAATAATAAAATAATACATCTTTAAAAGACCCCATTCGTTACACGGGTTGAATAAATTTAATTTTATATACCAAATAATAAAAAAATTACATTTTTAAAAATATGCGTATTACACGGTTTGAATAAATGTAATTTTCTATACTAAATAACAAAAATATATATCCTTAAAAAACCTCGTGTATTGTACAAATTGAATAAATCTAATTTTATACATCAAATAATAAAATTACGAATTTTGGCCCCTTGTTTATATCACTTTTACCCTTTTAGCTCAAATTTTTTTTTTTAACATCTAAGCCCCCAACATCTTTTTTTATAACCTTTTTGGCCACTAACGTCATTTTTAACCCTTTTGGCCCCTAACATTTAATAGATGAGGTTAGTGTTAAGGGCCAAAAGGGTTAGAAAAGAAGACGTTGGGGGCTCAGATGTTAAAAAAATCTTTTTTGGGCTAAAAGGGTAAAAGTGATATAACTACAGGGGCCAAAATCGTAATTTTCTCTAAAGAATTCTTAACATCTAACCTCTCAGCGTCTTTTTCTAACCTTTTTTGCCCCTAACGTCTTTTTTTAACCCTTTTGGCCCCTAACATTTAATGGATGGGGTTAGTGTTAGGGGCCAAAAGAGTTAGAAAAGAAGACGTTGGGGGCTCAGATGTTAAAAAATTCTTTTTGGGCTAAAAGGGTAAAAGTGATATAACTACAGGGGCTAAAATCGTAATTTTCTCTAAATAATATTATAAATTTAACAGAAGATTAAACTAAATAATAATTATCAATAAGATATTAAACTAAATAATATTTATAGGAGTGTTATCTATAATTAATTAGAAAATATTAAATTAAAATAATAATTATATATAAGAGATGGCATGATATGATGACAAGTGTCTAAAAAGTGGTTTCTTTTATTATATAGTATAGATTTGTGATTATTTATTTTTTAAAACTGCAACCATTTTATATATAAATTTTTTATATAAATTTTTTAAAGTTCAAATTTGTAATTATTTAAATTTTTTAAGTTAAAATAATCCAAAGTAATTCCAAGAAGTAGTTATATAAGTTATTTATTCACATTAACATTAAACTATTCGTATATGCTTGCTCACTTTACCTACGATCCAGTATTATATTTTTTGAGTTAAGTTCTTGTGAAAATAAAATTATCGTACGAAACGTACGAAGTGAAAGAAAGTCAAAAAAGTGGCGGTGGCATTTTGGTAATTATCAGCAACTTCAAAATTACTCTAGTAGAGTAATTTTGAACTTCTGTATGGTAATTTTGTAAAAGCTCAAGTAGAGTAATTTTGGTCGTGTAGGGTAATTATCAAAATTGTAGGGTAATTATCAAAATTACACTAACCCCCCCCCCCACCCCCAAAAACCTAAAAAAACCTAACCCCCCCCCCCACCCCCAAAAACCTAAAAAAACCTAACCCCCCCCCCCCCCACCCCCCAAAAACCTAAAAAAACCTAACCCCTCCCCCCCACCCCCAAAAACCTAAAAAAACCTAACCCCCCCCCCCCCCAACCCAAACTAAAAGCTAAAAACTAAACCATAAAGCTAAACCCCATAACTAAATGCTAACAAAATTACTCTACAAGACATTTCCCAAAATTACCCTATAGAAGTCAAAATTACTCTACTAGAGTAATTTGATAATTACCCTACATTTCTCAAAATTACTCTACAGATGCTCAAAATTACCCTATTGATGCTCAAAATTACCCTACAGATGCTCAAAATTACCCTACTAGAGTAATTTTGAAGTTTTTGATAATTACCAGATTGCCACCGCCACTTTTTGCTTTTCCCCAGTACAGTACTTTTGAAATTGCTGATAATTACCATATTGCCACCGCCACTTTTTGACTTTTCTTTCAATTCGTACAGTTCGTACGTTTATTTTATTTTTATTTGATCTTTTACCTATATTTTTTTTATTATTGCTGATTCATTTATTATTTCCATTTTATGGCTTATAACCGTGGGGTTGGATAACATCACTTTCTATAACAACCTATACTAGCCAACTGAACAATAAGAACAACCCAATGACCCATACCTAAATGAATACATGCCAAGTAGGGTTAAAGATCACAAATTATGGTGGGTAATGGGTAGATTTACGCTCTGGGTCGAATCAGGTTAGGTTGACCTACAAACATTTTTATAATCCATTTATTATATTTATAATTATAATTAATAATGTGCTAAATATGTTGACAAAAGCTGGATGGTTATGAACTCAGTCTAAACCTTTTTATTAAAGCAATTTTGGAGTTAATTTGCATTCGGAAGTAATCTTTTCGACCCGTTCGACCTTTCGACCTATTACCTCTTTAGTTAACTATTATAACCTAACCAATTGACCCGTTAGAGAGTTAATAGAACATAGATAAACCCATTCATTTATTTATAAATGGTCAAACAACTATCATTCAGAAACGACCTCTTGCTTGGAAAGTTGTACTGTCAGGATCGTTAATCAACTGATAAAACCAACCAAAGGACTTATAGCCTAGTGGTACGAAGGTGTTATGGAAATGCTTCCCGGATGAGGTTGAGGGTTCTGATCCTATGGTGAATAGTAGTGTAGAATTAGTGAGTGTGAGTTAGCTGATCTAAAAAAAGCTAATAAAACCAACCGAAGGGCTTGTAGCGTAGTGGTACAAAGGTGTGATGGAAATATGTCCCTACCCATGAGATTGAGGGTTCTAATCCAGTGGTGAACAGTGGTATAGAATTAGTGAGTGTGAATTAGATGATCTAAAAAACAACTAATAAAACCTTCGAACATCACTAGAATTGAAAGTTAAAATTTCAAAATGAGTTAATTACTGTTTTCATCCTTGTGGTTTGTCAAAAATCACTATTTCAGTCCATTAGTTTAAAAATTGCGATTTCAGTCCCTGTGGTTTCACTTCCGTAACCATTTCAGTCCACCTCGTAACCATTTCAGTCCCTGTACTTAACAGAATAATGGATTGAAATGGTTACAAAAATGAAACCACAGGGACTGAAATTGTTACGAAAGTGAAACCACAGGGACTGAAATCGCAATTTTTAAACTAATGGACTGAAATAGTGATTTTTGACAAACTACAAGGACGAAAACAGTAATTAACTCTTTCAAAATTATAAACATTTTGCTTGCACAACTGAGAATTACAATATGTGAGATCTATGACGAACAAGTCTACTGCAAACTGATTAGAGAGTGTTTGCATGTTAACACAAGTACACAACCTGACCCGTTAAGTTTTAACCCGTAACCTTTTCTTTCATACAGGATTTGGTAGCACAAATATAGTGAATAATAAAATTTCAATCTATTCACAGTACAAGATAATATCAGTTTATTTACATTCTAATATTATTAATAGAGTTAAATGTCATTTCAGTCCCTGTGGTTTGGGTCATTTTGCCAGTTGAGTCCAGAGGTTTCATTTTTCGCATGTGGGTCCAAAAAGGTTTCACCCTTGCCATTTTAGTCCACTGGGTTAACTTAATCTATTTTTTCTGTTAGCAAGAGGGGCAATTTGGTCATTTTATATGGCCGAATTGCCCTTCTAGTTAACAGAATTACATATAAATGACCGAATTGCCCTTCTCGTTAATAGAAAAAATAGATTAAGCTAACCCAGTGGACTAAAATGGCAACAGTGAAGCTTTTTTGGACCCATTGGCGAAAAATGAAACATTTGGACTAAACTGGCAAAATGGCCCAAACTACAGGGACTAAAATGACATTTGACTACTCTTATTAATATGATGAAAATTTATTCTTCACAATAAAATATAATTAATAATATATATTTTTATACTCACGGTTTTAACTAATCATCATGATTTCATCCAACCAACAATTCTGACTAATTTAGTGATTTTAAATAACAATTATAGTAATAATGAGATGATTAATTACCATAAGTCAACATGATAGTCAATGGTTTTCTGGGACATGCTTATCTAAAAAAGCTTGAGCAAGATTGCTAAAGCTAACACTAACTGAACCTGCAGCTGCATATCTTTTAATGATATCCACCACTTCTGGCCTCAAAATAGCCTCCTTATTAGATTCATTGCAGAGATAATATAGAGCCCCAAGAGCATAGTTCACCTACCAAACGCCACAAAGTTTAATAAGAAAATCGCATGCTAATTATCAGCGATCATGTAGATAGTAAAATATAAACAAGAGTGGGCTGGGTAATGGGGGTCCAAATGAGCGTAGGTCAAAACGGGTTGGGCCGGGTCGGCCCAGTCTTTTTTTTTAACGGCTAACTGCTTTCCATGTGTAAACCCAGGTCCCACCCTTTCGGAGCTATGTCCAAAGGCCGACTACTCGACCACCGCCAGAAAGCGTACCGTATTTTTAACAGGACTTGATAAACACTGTATAAGGAGAGGTATTCCATCACATTTAGTTATCACCGCAGCATTTGCAGGATCTGTAGACGTAAAACGAAGGTTAGTGCAGATGGCATCATTCCATATTTTGAGCTATTTGATCCATCCAATGGCTAAGAACAGTTCGAACTAAGAGTTATCAATTTCGACCCATTTAGTTTTATCATACCGACACACGAATTGCAGATCCCTCCGGCACCAAACTCTATAAGCTTCTCATTAGGTTCTGTTATGCAGTCGAGGAAAAGTTCCAAAACATTAAGCTGTTTATGATTGAATATGGTTGTTAAGTACAGTAAATAATACAAACTATGAAAGAAATAAAATAAAGATAATTAACCTGACGCAGATACGTATAGTTGTAGGGATCATATGCAAAGTTTGCTAAATTAGCAACGATTTTCTCCTTCGACTCTGCAATTACAAAGAATCATGAAGTAAGAAAAAGAAACTGAAGAAAAACTCAAGATTCGTATACTTAATGCGAGCTTCTTTATAGATCATTAAGTATTGGATAGTTCATAGTTGGTCCCATTTAGTTGATAAAAATATGAACCAAATGGGACCCACATAGCAGATAGCAGCGTAAATGAAGGTGAACACGTCCATCTTTACTTTACAAGTTCTTGTTAACGACAACATGTAGTCACCAAATAATAACCATTCTACGACATACCTTCACTAGACGCATTCTGAAACTGGCCCACAAGTTCCTACAAACATATAAATTACAACAATAAAAAAGTGGATGTATAAGTTGTGATTAAAAAAACATGTTCCTCAAATGAGAAAAATGAAATTAAATTTATAGATTTGTGAATCACACCTGAAGGTATTGTACCCTAGGAGTGCCATATTTTCCGGTGCGCTCTTCTTGTCTTCGATTATTAGTGAACATATGGTAATCTGTCAGATGTGAAAAACATAATGACACCTGATAAATCCTTTCTTTAGTAATTTTCTAAATATTATACAAGGAAAACCTCTAAAAAGGTGAGGAGAATGGAAAAATGAAGAAGATTGTAGCAAAGTTTGTAAATTTTTGGAATGAGAAAACAACTAGAAATCTAGATTATATTTTCCTCTGTTTATCTATCATCTTTCAGCAGCTGATATAGTGATATGTAAGAACATGAAAAGAAATATGATTATAAATTTATAACAAAACAGTAAATAGAAATATGATAAAATATCATAGACGTGTACTTAAAAATAGACAAGAATCATACGAAGCCATGCTACCCTAGGCTTTGCTGATTATGAAAAGAGTGTTGATTCACATAAAAAGTGAGGTTTCGGAACAAAGAACAGAAATCTCGCTATTAAATTGAGTTAAACACAAAGAACTCATGATCGTGACCTAAGGTTCATTAATGATTTTCACACCGTGCTATTAATGTTAGCATAAAAGACTTAATCGAACATATAAACAAGAAGAGCAGACACAAATGAACAAGAACTTAACTTAAGTCGAACAATTTGCATGTTTTCTGGCACCAAAGAATAACAACTGTCCTGAGTTGGAACACGGCAAAAAAAGGCTAAAAACGAGGAGGGGCTTTTGATTTGAAAGAACTGATATTTATTGTTCAAACGGGAATCTTGACGAAATATTCTACGTCAGTGGCGGAACTAGCGCATTAAATCAGGGGTATCCCAAAAAAAATTACCGTGTAATCATACAATATTAAAAAAACAATAAATAAATACCTAATATATTTGGCCTCTTTTTTTCATAGCTTGAAATCGTTCCATCACATCGTCGTCTTTTACTTTATGAAAAAAAAAAACCTTTTCGACCGCACAAACATGACATTGTTATAAAATTTTGGGCCCATTCGATTGTATAAATCCGTCTTGATAATATTCAATTTCGAAAAACATCTTTCAACGGTTGCGGTTGCAACCGGTAAAACCAAAGCTAGCTTCACTACCGATAAACCAAAGGACAAGAGTTATGTGTACCCATTTCAACCATAAGACGCGCAAGATCACTTATTCTATTATATGGGCTTTATTACTTATTACAATTTGGGCTTAATTGTCATAAAACTAATTATTTGGGCTTTGTTACTAA
The DNA here is from genome assembly GCF_002127325.2 of Helianthus annuus. NCBI lineage: Eukaryota > Viridiplantae > Streptophyta > Magnoliopsida > Asterales > Asteraceae > Helianthus > Helianthus annuus. The sequence goes on from NC_035442.2 coordinate 161,270,249, forward strand.
AGGTTTTGGGCTTAATGAATAATATCAAGTTTCATAATTTTCTCTTAGGAGTATCCTCGTATATATAATTTTTGGGTATGCTATGTATAAAACCGAAAAAAAAAATTACACTGCGAATACGAATACGGGGTTGAGCCGTAGCCCGTGCTACGGCTCATTCTATATTAAGTCCGCCCCTGTTCTACGTCAGTTTGTAGATCACGGTCTCACACTAATTGCACTATAGAAATAAATTTATAAAAATAAATACTAAATCTATTCACACATTATGATGTTTCATTCTCCAAATGTCCTAAGGTTTTTTTAAACTGAAATAGACCGGCGGGCCACCACTCACCAGTTCGTTTTACATCTACTTGACCACTTGGGGTCGGTCCTTAGCCAACTTTTTTAAACTACATTTACAGGAAAAGCTATCAAACTTATGAACTAAGCATTGTGATGTGTGAGCTCACATAATTGCTTGCAAGCATAGGGGAAAACAACAAATATGCAGAAAAAAAAAAAACTGAATTGAACCAGAAAAGGCAGCATATATGCAGCAGATTGAACCGTTTGTAAAAGGGAAACGGTTTACAGTTGATAACGCAAACTGGTGAAGAACATACTAGTTGTGAGATAACGAACAGATTAAACTAAAATATTCTAAAAAAACAACCCGAACTGTTGTAAAACAGAAATGATTGACAGAAAAAACGGAGTGACCGATTGACGTAAAAGATCATTAACAAAGGTTGGAATAGTATAATTTAGGAGAAACAGTAAATTTGGGTTGTGTTAAAACATGACTACTTAAAAAAAATACATATCAAAACGTGTATATATACATGTAAAACTGAAAATTACATATAAATTCCATCCCAATCCGACTAATACCTATTATTAATTCCGATTAACCCAACTCTTTTGCATTCGAATTCTAATGCAACTAAGTAATGACAAAGAAATGTAAATTTATGAAAACAAAAGTTACAAAATAACTTACAAGGGTTTCTGGAGGAGCCGTGGAAGCCAACAGTCAACAGAACCGGGTCACCGGTGGTTCGATTGCTTCTTGGTTGATTGGTTTCAGTCCCTGTAATCTGTTTGAAGATGCCTGATGGTTTAGAATTTTGGATTAGGGATCCCAAGGGTAATCAAATATTATGGAGAATTAGCAGTGGCGGATCCAGGAATTTTTTCCTAGGGGTTCACTTTGTTAAATGTTCCAATATCATATGTACGAACATAAAAAAAAAATACGGGTCGGTTCGACCTCGGGTCGGGTAAGGTTCATCACTTAATAAAAATACGATACAATAATGAAAAAACATCGTCATAATAAATTTAAAAACACGTAATATAAATAAGATGGTCTTTCCGAATAAAAAACATACCTCCAACAAGCAAAGTGATGGCGCCTCCCGGGATTTCACTGACCGGAGATCTTGATTCCACAAGAGTTTTGTTGTTTTCCAATATCTTTCCAGTATTTATGAGCTTCAAATCATTTATTGATTTAGGCCCGTTTTCTTTGTCTGTCAAAAGATTGAAAGATCGTTAGTAAAAACTATTAAAAAATGAACATCAACTTTAACGTTTCTTGTAAAATTACATAAACACCCTTCAAACCTTCTTAAGTAGTAGGATGTTATAGCTCTCATGTGAATGAAACATTAAAACATATGAAATGTCCTAAATTATTATTAGAATTAAAATATCCCAGTATAGAAATTCTCACATGAAATTAATTGAAACTCTACTAGCAATATCTACAGATCTACACATCCCCTTCTAACTTTTTATAATTATTTTTATTCAATGCATCAATTCATAACCTTTTTTACTTCAAATAACATTTTTCAAATCCAAAAAAACAACAAGAATCAAGATTAAGGCACTACTAATCTAACCTAAATAAATTTTAAAACAATCATAAATTCTACAATCAAACATGGCCGGCCTTTAAGGTGGGCTGGGAGGACCACCGGCCAGGGCCCGATATTTCGAAGGGCACTTTATTTTTTAAAAAACTCCGATATGTATATGTAAAAATAAATATATTAATAGGGTATACCCATACAAACACCAACATAGGCCCACTTACAAAACTATTTTTATGTTTTAGATTAGTTATTAGCCCATTGACATTAGGTTTAGACCTTTAGTGAGCCCAATAACCAATTTCGTTAAAGCCTGAGGGCACGTTACGTTTTTCGAGCTCGAACAGGGTACAAGAATTCTCAGGGTACAAGAATTCTCAGGACCGGCCCTGCAATCAAACTATCAATTCTAGATGCAATATCAGTACCATGTACCATCAGCTAACCTAAATTTGACTTCGATAAGTTCTTCAGCCGCCATTACAACATAAGAATGTTAAAAATAGAGAATTGCATACACCATATGAATGTTAAAAATCAGAAAACATTTAGAGAATTGATTACCTATAAATCAAATTGAATGTTAAAATCAACAATTGATTACCTAGAAATTAAACTGAACATGTAAAAAAAACATGTAAATCAACAAATTGAAAGTTAAAATAAAAAACTTATAGGGTTTAAACAATTGAACCAACCTGAAGGGCTGAAGAAAGTGAGTGAGGGAGGGAAGGGGCTGCTTGTGGAGGCTGGAGTGGCTCCGGCGTGGGGAGACGACTGACTTCTGTGTTCTGTGCGTGTTTGCGTTTGAGGAATAAACAGGAAAGGGCGCATGTAAGTAAATCCTAGTGGCCTGTTTTATGAGTTTAAAAAAGGAAAAATGCAAAAAAAAAAAAAAAAAAATCAAGGAAAAAGGGCTTTAAGCTAGGCTGGCAATTCTGACATGAAGACGATAACACGACACGAACCTATACGAAGTTAACAGGTTTTGTGTTTGAACTTAACAGGTTTCGTGTCTAAATAGATCGACCTGATAAGACCTGTTTAAATTTCGTGTCTAAACAGGTTAAAACTTGTTAACTTGTTAAGACCCGTTAGTGGCCTGTTTATTATTTTAAATTAAAAAATATATCAAATATGTGGGGTGGGTGGGGACATGTGGAGTCAGATATACCCAAAATTTTGAAATCTTTCACCTTTCACGCTCACCAAACCCTAAATTTCCTAATTCAAGTCGCCGCTCACTTTCATCATCACCAGCGGGCGGCGGTCATCTTTCATCATCACCGGCGGGCGGCGGCCATCTTTCATCATAGTCCGGTGTCGTTCTACCATGTAAGAAACACAAATCTTTCATCATATTCCAACGTTGATGTTAGTGTTTGATATTACTATGAATGTATTACTGTTAATTATGTTTTTTGTTAATCTTGATTCTAGTTATGTTTAGGTTATGGCTTTTCATTGTGAATGTATTACTGTTAATTATGTTTTATAATTTTTTTGTGGTTGTACAGAATCTCAAAAGTATAAGTATCAAAGACCCCATAAAAATTGACAATTAACAAGTCATGTTCGTGTCTTAACAGGTTGTGTTCGTGTCTCAACAGGTCGTGTTTGTGTCTTAAACAGGTCATATGATATGTTGGTAACATTTTCATGTCTTAACAAGTCATTTCGTGTAACCTGTTTATTAACAGGTTCGTGTTCGTGTTTGGAAAATCTGACACGTTAAGATTTCGTGTCGTGTTCGTGTTTACAGGTTTCGTGTTCGTATCTTAACAGATCGGGTTGACCCAATATACCAGCCCTACTTTAAGCCGAGACGAACTACGGACTTCAAGGGCGCGCCTTACCGGTATGCGAGTCAATGCATTTTGTTATAGGTTCCCTTACAAATTATTAAAGGGTTTCTTCATAATTTTTCTCAGGCCCGGTTTTAGGGCTGGGCAGCCCAGGCAGACGCCAAGTCCCAAAGGGTTTATAGCACCCGACAAAATTTCAAGGCCTAGATTTTTAAGTAGGCACCGTTATGTTAAATGTTTAATAAATGAATTCAATAACAAAAAATGAAGCTAGACACTCAAATTTGAAAACCAAGGTCATGGGTTCTAATCCCCTCTTTTGCATTTTTATTTAAACAATTTTCAACTATTAATCTCCTCTATTTTTATTTATGAATCCACTTAATTAATTAATTAACAGTTTGATCTTGTTAACAAGATGATTATATGATTCATTGATTAATGTTTTGGGTTATAATCTTGAGGTAATGTGTTCAAACTCGATGATTAAATTTTTTTTTAGTTAATGATTTTGTAACGATTCATTTTCTAAAAACAATATTAACGTTTTATAAAGTGAGATTATGCAACAAGTTATGCCTAAAAACATCACTATTTTGAATCACATATTTATATATACATGGGTGTATAAACATACTTTATCAAACTACACTACTTTTGGTTTGTTTTGTAATAATTATCGTCATATTGTGTTTTCTTGATATATAACTAATGAGTTTATATTATAATAAGTGGGCCCAATATTTTTATTTCGCCCGAGGCACAATTTTTTTTATCATTCTCGGATACGGCCCTGATTTTTCTATATAATGTAACACTCAAAATTACCTATCGAACAGGTTTCTGGGAACCCTCTTCCAGGCTGTAGATCCACCCTTGAGAATTAGTCTGATAGGACAAAAGAAAAAAAAAGTTTGTAACCCGACCAATACAACGTTGTAAACCAGTTTCGCCCAACCCAGTTCCAGCCTGAGGGCCCTATATCTATCGATCGGTTCTTCATTTCGAAAAAGAAACTGGTTCAAGACCAAACCGGTTTTGAAGGGGTATGGTCCGAAATCCGCACCGGCAAATCAGGTCGCGTGCGGGACCATACTCCTATCAGACTAATTTGGTAGTTTTCCCAACCTCGCACCGGCTAATCAGGTGTAACCTAGGCCGCGCGCGAGGGGAAGGTCAACACAGGACCAAATTTGACACTTAGCTCCTTGGATGAAAACCCCTTACTTCCTGGACCTTGCGCCGGCTACACGGGATATCCCCGGTGGTCGCGCGGAGGAAGGAAGCGCAGGTAAACCTAGGACAAGTACCAAAGGTACGAGTGGCAGAGCAGTGGACCAATGAGCGTCCAACAGGTTGTATCCGATCATGATGCACGATTGACAATCGTACAGGAGACAAGAAGGTACACAAGGACGCACACGTGACACCAATCAGCGCGCGCCGACCACTGCTCCACGATCTCCACCTAGCTGCTGATGACAGTCCAGACAACAAGGGTGACTGTCAGGGCACGTGTGGATCCATTCAGCGTGCGCCAGCTATCCTCTCGCCTAGAAGTATCAACGGTCGTGGTAGAGGAGACAGAATGGATATTCCTTATTGTCGACTACAGGCCCAAGACCCATCAGCTCATCTCCTCCACAAACCACCTCAACTATAAATAGTGAGCTTCACCTCCTGGTTTAAGGATCGGTCTCTTGCTCTCTCACTTTAATCACACACTTTTATCCTCAAAACATATACTTATTCTCACGCCGGAGGGTGGTTACGAGGAGAACCCCATATTCCCCTCCTCGTAACGAGCTTAACGGTGTGTTTAGTGTTTTGCAGGATCATCATCATCACAGCTTGGACGAGACAAAGAAGATTAACCTTATTTGTCGAGGCACAAACCACAAGCTAATCACCAGATTAGTTTGGTGTTTCTTCAGGTTTATAGTGTTTGAAGAAATTGGTTTCAGCCCGTAACAGTGTCATCTAAGCTTCTACGGTAGCTTTGGAATCTGTTTTTTATGTTAGTGGCAAGGTTATATTGCTACGAAGAATAAGATTCACTCATCTATCGTCAGATATGTGCATTTGCTTGAATAATTATTTGGACGTGGCAGAAAAAAATGCATTATATATCCTTACACGAAGGTAGATTGACGGCCCTAATTATCGAAGATGATGTCACATTTGATGAGTACCTACGCAATAGGTCGGATTCAGGGGAGAAGGTTAACCACGTCAACAAAGCGACGAACAAAAAATATACCGAGACTTTTTTTCAAAGTATGGTTTTCTAAGTTTTTAATACTAGATTAAAAAAAAGTAAATTAATTATTCCAAAAATGTATATTCAAAAAAAAAATCTAGTTTGGGGTACCACCAATGTTTTAAAAACCGGTAAATACCGGCCGTTTATACCGGTATTACCGTTTCCAGATGTAAATCCGGTACGAAACACCCCGGTACATAAGTAAAACGGCATAACGTTTGTACCGGCGGTAAAATCCGGTATACCGGTTTGAAACGTAATACCGGTACCGGCCCAGGATTATTTTAGTTTGGGTTGTTACTTATTTTTATTATATATGTTACTTATCTTACGTAATTTTTATATATTATGATTATTTGTAACTAAAAGTTCTTATTTAATATTGTATGAAACGAAAATAGTTGATGTATTCAACACTCAAATGAATTAAACATATCGTACACTTTCATTTAAAAGAGCTTGTTGGAAAATTGAATGATTTTCGATTATCTTTTGGATTATTTTTTATTATGGATTTACTTTTGGATCATCTTTTAATATCTTTAATATGTAATCATGCATTTTTGGATTAACTTTTGAGTTGTTGCAATTTATGAAATTATAGAATTAGCTAGTAAACCCGGTTGAACCGCTCGGTACAACCTGGTTCAACCGGTTGAACCATTTTTTAGCCTAACCCGGTTTGATTTAAAAACCGGCTTTTAAAACATTGGGTACCACTGTTGGCCCCAACCGATTTGGATAGGGTTCGATTATTCCTTTTCAAAACCGGTTTAGGTTAAAACCAATTTTGAACACGTTCGAGGTTCAACCAACCCTAACCAGTTTGGCAAAGAAACCTGATTTGTATACCTTTAGACATATTTGGTTACTTGGGCATTTGTGTGAATAGATGATTGGGCTTAATTAAAATTAGTTTAAGTTAATTTTAACTTATTCAAGTAAAAATATTAAATATGATATTGATTTAATGTTTTAATTTTTAAAATAGAATAAACTACTGAACTTATTTGTGTTTAGTGAGTTGGTCATAAAAACATTTTCATTGAGCTAAAAGTTTATACAAATGTTCCGGAAAAAAGAGCCCTAAATCTGGATGGTGAGTTGGGTTGGACATTAGGCGTTTTAGAATCCACTTCGGGTCGGAGGAGCAGCTAGTGCAACTTCTTGAGCAATGGAGAGACTGAAGAACGAACCTTTGCTTCTTTGCCTCACCCTTTTTTACCGAATCTTGGACCTGATGAGGAATGTGCCAACGAGAAAAAGGGTCCAACTCAAAACCGCATTAATTTCGATTCGTATAGAGTTCGGGGACTATAAGTGAGGCACGGGAAAGACAAAACATGCAATATCCTATGACAAACAGCAATAGAGCATATGAAGCTAACTAGAAGTGGATAACAAGCATGGCCAAGGGGCATTGTCTGACCAGGCAACCATCTTTTGTCTTGACACACTTTCAGCATCTTTTTATTATAGTTGTTATGACAGGTTAAAATTTAATTTGGAGGAATTTATGGTCAAGAAAACAGATAGCATGTGCTTCAAGATGATGCTCTTTGTCCATATCAACCAATAAATTTAATTTAGTTATACATGTAGCTAATGAAAAAAGATAATTAGCATACCTAAAATATGATATAATACTTTTATCCCAAAGGATGATCAAAAGATAAATTTGCCTAAGAGGGAAGCGAGTCAAACGGGTCAAACAGGCTAAAAAGTCACCAATATGTAGTTTTCTCACAAGTACAACCTTCCAACTTGCAATATTTCAACCCAACCTGTATTACAATTTATCCGAATCTAAGAGGAAACCATTTTGAGTCCTTGACGATCTTTTTTATTGATTTGTGAAGAAAAGTGTGACAACTGAATCTAAACGATACAAAAAGATATACACCATGTCTCACAGTATCTAAAGAACCCAACAAATCAAAAATCAACAAAAATGTGAACTGAAAGCATACCATTTGACAACATCATTGTCTCGATGGTTTACCGTCCCAAGCCTCCCTTATTTCTGTTAAATCCGGGCAATAACGTTCCGACAAAATTTCCACTTGTTCAGAAAACGGCTTACTTCCATGATAACCGATGTGAAGAACCATTTGATCCCAACGTTTTCTGCAAACGTCACCAGGCCTATGCTCAAGAATACTATCCCAATCCACATCTTCAACACAAGCAGCATCCAAATCATAAAGAGCTTTAATCAGCCGATAATCATCAGCGTTTGACCATTTATTTTCTGCAACAAGAGAAGACGTCAACTGACTGTACCATTTCAGACAACAAGTGCTATCGGTTCGGGTCGATAGTTTATCGCTAATCGCACCCCAAGGAATGTCGTCCCTCAGCATCCCATGCTTTGACCTTTTCTCTTGTGAAACTACTTTCATTTGTAAATCCAAGTTGACCAAATCGTATAAATTTTGGTACTCTTCTTGACTCCATTTTCCTCTGCGTTTGTTACTAAGTTTTATTCTTCGCCATTTATCCTTCACGTGGACTCGGTTTTTACCGAGTTCTTTGGCCACCATTTTCCAGTCGTTACCGTGTTTTTCATAACATTCTTGCAAAAACTCGGTTTCCTCTTTAGTCCATTTGCGTTTTTCGCCACGTTCGAATAGAGTATGAGCCCGGTAATAGATGGCGGTATGTGGGCGATATGGTATGCACATCCCGATTTCTCTCCAACAGTTTCTTATCTGTGGGTAAGCGTGACAGTTTAAAACCATGTTTAAACCTTCTTCACCTAAGGCGTGCGATTTTATATAATGTAACACGGCATCTTTTACTATTTCGTCTTCTTCTGGGGTAAACCTTTTGCCTCGCACTAAATTGTCTTCTTCGGTTTTCGACTTCTCATTTTGAGTGTCGGATGCAGGGAAAGTTTCTACGTGACTTGAAAAGCTGACTTTCTTGACTTTGACTTTTGAATTTGACTCATTTTCAGTGACCTTCCTCTTCTTCTTGACCTTTGCTAGATTATCATCATTTCCCTTACCCTTCTCAACTTCATCTTCATCTTTATCTTCATTTAATACTGATTTTAACTTATTATCCTTTGAAAAATCACCAGCTGCGTTTAAACAACTGTCTCCATCAGTTTCTACACGACTCGAAAAGCTGACTTTCCCGGATTTGACTTTTGATTTGGATTCATTTTCAGTGACCTCACGCTTCCTCTTCTTCTTTGTCTTCTTTGCTAATTTACCATCATTTCCCTTACTCTTCTCAACTTCATCTTCATTTTTATCTTCGTTTAAGAGTGATTTTAACTCATTATCCTTTGGAAAATCACCAGCTGCGTTTACACAACTGTCTCCATCAGTTTCTACACGACTCGAAAAACTGACTTTCTCGGATTTGACTTTTAATTTAGATTCATTTTCCGTGACTTCGTGTTTCCTCTTCTTCTTGACCGGCTGTGCTAAATTACCATCATTTCCCTCACTCTTCTCAACTTCATCTTCATTTAAAACTGATTTTAACTTATTATCTTTTGAAAAACCACCAGCTGTGTTTAGGCAACTATCTCCGTTATCAATATCTTGCAAATTATTGGTCTCATTTTGCTTGCCCTTCTTGGATTTCTCTTCTATCTGGCTCATTTTCAATAAACCAAGGGTCTTCGTCACCTTATTTCCTGCAAAAACAGAAGTCGGAATAGCCAATTAAGATCCATTAAAAAATCATACATTAAACTTTCATCAAAACTATATACCGCATAAACGCAATTATATTTTGGTAACTATACTCGATAATTGATATGTCTAAAGTATCATAGAACAAATGGTGATTATATAAGGTAGTCAAAGGCGCAAAACGCCCGCATGTTGCCTAGGTGCAAGGTGCAAAAAATGTGCACCCGAAACAAAGAAAGTGCAACCATAAAAGAAGTTGATACATATATATAATAGGTATAAAAAGCTAATACTGCTCCCAAATATAATTGGCAATTAAAATCATCCAACTAATATCAAAATTTTTAAAAAAAATTAAAACAACAGATTAGAGAATATCCTATATAACTAGTTGTATTGTATACTACATTAATTCCACCCAACTACAACCCAAGCAACATGTATAAAAAGCGCAACACAGAAAAAAAAAGAGCAACAAGCCTCAGCTCAGGGGACCCTATCGCCTCGGTGCGCCTGGCGCTTCTAAAACATAGCCGCTGTAAATCAGAAGCTCATACCACCAAATAAATACAAATTAGAGGTTAGTATTGTTAGCATTTAGGGCTCTGATTGTTTTGGTGGCCAAGGACAAGATCCTTCAGATGCAGCCACCACAAACAAAAAGCGTCGTATTCGCTGCTTCAAGCAATGCAGATGACTCAGGCATACTACACCACCTCATAAAATCACTGCACATCGGCCTCACTGAGGTGTTTTCCCCTATTAAAACTAAGCTAACAATTGTAAAAACCAATATATGCAAGCTTCTGATTTACTATAATAATACTACTACTCAACAAATATGATGTCACAAAAAAATTGATATAAAAATACAGACTATCTTATCTTAAGAGTAAGAAACTTCAATATGCATTGCAGAATCAAGTGAAACATTGTAGTTTTGATACACATTAACAACTGAAAAACGGTCTAATCTAGCAGCATTGCAACGAAATTGCAATAATAACTGGTGAATATATATATGCCAGAAGAATTGTTCAGTGAATTCCAGTTAAACGAACAAAATATAAACATACAAGTAAAAAATGAAGGTATAAACAAGTAAAAAAGACACGAACGAACAAGAAATCAAAACAATCTCCATGAGTAGGCTAGAAGAAGTAACTGACCTGAGTTTAGTTGGGATACGATCGCCGAAACCCTAGAGCGCCTCCTTTGACAGGATTTATGAAAATTTGGTGGCAAAACTTGTAATTTTATCCTAAAACGAGGGGATTTAGCTAAATCACAAGTCAATAGAGGAATTTTTAAATTAAATATGGGCCATGTTGTGTTGGTGCTTTGATGGTCACCAAGCCCAATTCACAAGAGTTGATTAGATTAGAGAGAGAGGGGGGAAGGTTTTGGTTCTTGGTTATTGACCATCCATAGATGTGACAATTGCAATGTATTTTCTTATAAACGTGTCAATTTAGGTTAAGTTAAATGTTGTAAAATAAGGTCTTGGAGGTCGGATACTCGTCGAGTAATCGCTACAAGGTACGCTGTCGAGACGATTTTCTTCAACTCCATCTAATTACTTGGAATTTATTAAATGCGATCAACCTCAGACAGAATCGGATCTAATTTGTCAACCTGGGCCAAGTTTGACTCAAAAGAAAATCAAACATAACTTCTATGTCTATCGTATTAAAGAATGAATATCAGTTATTGAAATACTTTACTATTTGACATGTATATTTTTTATTTATATTGATAATCATGTATATTGTTATAAATATTAGTAAACTTATGTTATTTGACATATATATATAATTTTCCGAAAACTAATTTCTTTATAATTTAACATTTCTGAGTGCTCCCCGAGTACTCTCCGTCTAGACCAAGTACTCGTAACTCCCCAGTCGACTGACTTGGAAGCGCCTAGCGACTTCTTCAACCATGGTTATATTTTATTTCTAGCAGGTCAAACGGTTAAAAAAAATTAAATGAATGTAGTCTAAAATGAGAAGGTAGATCGATTGAAAGTCGCTCTAAGTTTGGATTTGATGCAAAGAAATATATTTTAATTGTTATATTATAATTGGTTGTGTTATGTGTCACAATTCTGTGAGCCCAAGATTCTTGTAACCGTTTGAAAGTTTTCTCGCTTATTTTTCTATGAGCCCAAGCAATACCTAATAAATAAGTAACTGATTGAATTTTTTTCGAATATTGTTTCCCACCTACTTATTATTTAATTTTTAAATATTTCATTTATTTAATATTTATGTTCTAAATTATTTTCTTCATTTTTTTCGCTTACTAATAATTATTTAAATATTTCATTAATCAAACCAGGTGTAATACTCGGGTTTCTAACCTACTATTAATAAATAAATAAAATTAAAACTTTTTGTCATATTATTGTTTTGGGATGTATAATAATAACACTATTATATTTGAAACTTGTCTATTTAGATGGATTTTTATTTAACACACGGGTCTCTAAGTTAGGTATTCTAGAGGTATGATAAATAAACACGCTTTCAAATATCCAACTTCTTGTTTTATAAGGAGTGGAAATTCTTTAACACGGCACAAAGTGTACATGAAAATAATTAGACTTTGAGTTGTTCATAAACCTGTCATATTCGAGTAAACATATTTAACACATCTAATAAACTAGTTGAATCTAAGTACTAAAATTTAATTAGGCTTATCAATCAACCAATTTACAACTTGTAGATAACCGGGTTATACAAATCATATTCGGGTCACGTTCTTTCTAAGTATATCAGGGATGATATCTTTAACTAACAAGAATAAATAATAAAGATATATGAGTCATATACATCATCATCATAATCATCATCATCAGTAAATCACACCAATAGCAAAGCTAAGGTGGGGTCTGAGAAGGGTAAGATGTGACAACCTTACCTCTACCCCGTAGGAATAGAGAGATTTCTTCCAGTGAGACCCCCGGCTCGATAGTAGTTTTGCATCAAGCCTTGTACCTGAGGCACATAACACTTAGCAATTGAGACAAAAACCGGCTGGTGCATGTATCCCTTTGTCTTTTAACTATCAACACCACCACATAATGCATGATTTGATTAACCGTCCGCCGTCTTTAACGTATTGCCACCTCAATTTCAACCAACCAACACAACATGATTGCCACCTCACTTGTTTATACATATTTTAAGTTTAGGTGCTTAATTGAAACATTTTGATGTTACTTTAAAACTGTCAATGTTTGTTAATGTCATAAAACTATAGCAGATTCCTTAAATCAGGTATAACTTTGCAAGAAAATAATGATCTACTTTAAATTTCTAATGGAACAACCATTCAACAAATGGGCTGGCTACATGTACAATTGTTCAATATAAAATGCTAGAAAAGAGCAGGATGCGTTAACTAGCATCTTCGCATTATATTCGTAACATTTTCTCCTATCTCTGTTTTCGTCTGCTCCGAAACAGGCCCATCTCCAATGTACATGTCAAAGAAAGCCCCTGAATACAAGCATCAGTCAGATTCATTATCCAGGTGACAACATTGGCAAAATGAGCGAGTCAGGTGGGTAGGGTAACGGGTCAAGTTGGGGCGACCTAAAATGTTGTCTAATTTTTTTTTTTTTAAATCTGTAACATATACAGCGTGACAGATTACAGAAACTATATTAGTTCGATAATAATCTAATAGGGAAAAAATGATTTGGAGGTTTAAGCGTTAAACGTACACTTTGGGCAACTTTCAACCCATTTGACCCGTCTATTTTATTGCCAACGTTTGGCAGTTTTTCCCACTTGAGCTACAAATAAAACACAACCCGAGTCTACTCATTCATAGGTAAATGTACCGAACTTGCCACCTCTAACAAGAATCATAAAGAGTGACTTTAACGTGTAATATAAAAAGGCGCTTCTTTAGTAGAACTTCACAAGTTTTTAGTGGATTTTTTTTAAAATTAACTGTGCATATAATAAAACTGTTAATTGAACACAGAAAACATGCAAGAAAGTGCAAGTGACAGATATAAATAAAAGACGTACTGCACAAATCCCTGCTATGAACCGCACCAATCCGATTGCCTTCAACTGCATCAAGTTTTTAGTGGATTTTTTAATATGATATTACGACATAAATGAGAATGTGTCAAGCATAGATTACGGTGAGACTCACTCTCAGTAACAAAATGTCCATCAGCTGTCCTCTGAAATTTTATCGTTGTTCCCTGAAGATCGCTAGCATTAAACACAAGAATAGGTAGAACAAACAAACAAACACACACACACACACACACATATATATATATATATATATAATGAATTATTACCGCTCGTATTGGAATATCATCTGAGAAAAGGGAACCGAAACTTCTTACGCAATCATAATCAGTGTCTGGATTCATCTGTACCACACATACGCAAAAAGATGATGGATATAAGTATATAAAAGGTTAACTTTCATATTACCAAATTGAAAATCTCTGACACTATTTCACCTTAATCAATCGGGCCCGAAGTGATTTCTCAAAAGCACTGCAAGACGTAAAATCACAAATCAAAGAATCAATATGGTGAAAATTACATATACGTAATCACGTATTACCATATATTCTTCGATGTGAGATAACAAGGAATTAGAGAAATTGGACTCACTCTCGAACTGTACTGATTTTAATTCCGTTACAGCTGACGACAAGCCTGATAGACATGCTTATGTCCTCCCTGCAGCACCACATCAAAGACATAACCGTCTTATGTATCACATTTAAAGCAATTATAAATTGCTAGAATATAATATATGAAAATATTCTTATGGCATACCTTAGAAGATCAGTATAAAAGTTATGATTCTTGGTCACTTCATTCTCCGGTAACGATGCATATTTTGAACCCAACTTGTTACAGACATCATAAGGTTGAACATCTATAAAATCACGGTAACACGAGTTACAAAATGATACAGACTAATATTAATTTATTATAAACTAATCTTTAAGTTTGCTTCTAAGTTTACTTACAAAAACCAAAAGCATAGAGCTTCAACGATTTTATCTTGATTATTTTCATTGTTTTCGATCCAGTTCCAACAAGAACCTGTAACAGAAGACCGAGTCTGCGTAATGCTTATAACCAATTACCAATAAATTAAAAAAATTAAAAAAAAAAAACAAAGAAATTAAAATGATCAACCTCTGTATTAAAACTTGAATTACTCGCTTCGAAAATGTTATCTAATATAGTTGGGAACTCAATGCCGGTTCTTGGTTCGACTGCACGCGCCGAACAATTAAAACTTCCATCACCGTCACCGCATCTCCGTTGCAGTACCTCACAAGGACTATGATTCATCGATCTACCGACAACTGCATTGACATTTTCATTTGAAACAGCAAGAAAATCCCTAGATCTGTTCACAAACAGAAACAAAAAAAACGACATTAAAACAAATATTTAAACATTTCCCATGTTAAGGATCAGGGGCGGTTCTTAGAAGGGCCGTGGCAGGGCCACAGCCCGGGCAAGTTTTTCGGCCGTAGTGCTAATTTTCCGCATTTCGATCGATATTTTTTATATATACTATGTTTGGCCCGGGCTTGCCCGGGCTTTTTTTAGTGCCCGTGTCTTTCGGCCCTGGCACGTTCAACGAGCAAGATCCGCCACTGTTAAGGATGACAGAAAAAAGAAGAGAGCTCACATATTGTCAAGTGGTGGAACTAAATTACCCGCTAACGATATCGCAGGAATGAACTGAAGATCTTTAGCCTTACCCAACAATTGTTTTATCGCAAACCTCGAGAACTTGTTAAAAAGCTCCGGAATCTCGAGCGCTTTTCTTCTATAGTTAATGAAAAATCTCGGGATACCATGACCATTACTAGAAACATAACCGGGATTGACAGAAAAATCACGTCTTTTCGAGCTCATATTCGAATTCGACCCACTAGCACACCAAAGCAGTACACTATCCGTAAACTTCGAAATGTAACTAAAAGTTTCTTGAAGAGTAAAGCCTCCCGGTTTTTGCGGGTGTCTAGAATAATATCGCGAAGTGTCTATTAACGAACTTATATGGTATAAATACTGACTAGTGGAAACAGATGCTACTGGAAAGAACTTAGGTTGCCCATCATCAAGATCCATAAGCAATGTATTGCACTTTTTCACAATCTCTTTTACCTAAAATTCAAGAATTCAGAAAAAATTTATATTTTCAAATGATGAAAGTATGAAACACCTGCAAGAATCAATCAAAATGTAAAAAAAATTGTGTAACTGTAACTGTCTCTAAAAAGTTTTGACTAGGGCTGTAAACGAACCGAATGAACACGAACAAGGCCTTGTTCGTGTTCATTCGTTAAGGAAATAAATGTGTTCACGAACGGTTCATGAACACTTACCGAACGAGATTTTATGTCCGTGTTCGTTCATTAAGGAAATGAGCGTGTTCACGAACGGTTCACGAACACAAATAAATTTGGCGAACGCGATGAAGGATAATGGTGGATGGCCCAAAGAGTAGCATTGAAACTTGAATCCCTTAATGTGGAACAGAGGCCGATCGTATTCGTCGATGTAAATAATGAGAAAGGAAAGGAGAATGGTGCATAAACAAGGTGGCATAGGTTTCCTAGTTTAATTGTTAGGGTAATAAATAAATAAAAATTTAACAATATAAAAGTATAGATAAAATATATGAAAGTACAAAAATCTTTAATTAAAACACAAACAAAAAAAACATAAACGAACGCAAATGAACGAACACGTTCACGAACACCTTATCGAACGTTCATGAACACCTTATCGAACGTTCACGAACACAATTGAACGAACGAGACCTCTGTTCATGTTCGTTCATTTAAATTATCGAACCAATTTTTTTGTTCATGTTCGTTCGTTTATTAAACGAACGGACATAAATGAACTTCCCGCCGTTCGAACCGTTCGCTGAACGTTTGGTTCGTTTACAGCCCTAGTTTTCACTTCAAGCATATGTAATCATTAGTTTCATATGAAAAAAAAATAACATCAATATGAACTCTGTAATAGAACTCATAACAAATGTGTATCTGAATAGTGTCATAATATCATAATCTTTAGTTTTGCACAATCTCTGTTTTGCCTCTAATTAAAGAATTTAGAAAATTTGATATTTTTAAATGATGAAACACCTGCAAGAATCAATTAAATTGTAAATATTTGTGTAACTAAATATCTAAAATATAAGCTCAAGCATATGTAATCATATAAAAAATTCACATTAATATAAACTCTGCAACAAAGTTGTAAACTTTATATCATATATGTATCTTTATTGTATCATAATAATATCATATTTAAAACAAATGCACCTATGTTGAAATAAAAAATTACCAGAAAACATACACAAAACAAAAATATATAAAAACGAACCTGAAATTATGACGGAATGCAATGCAACAAATTCAGATGATTGATCGTGAATTCGGGTCCAAGAAGGACAGGTTTTCTAGGGTTTTTTGAACGGAATCGAATATGATTATACGAACAATGAATGAGGAATTTGATCGGCGAATAAGTAATGAAAAGTTTTGATCTTGTTTTGGAAACAGGGATTAAAGAATGGGTAAAAAGATTAAAGCTGATGAATGTGTTGAAATTTTTGTATGAAATTGTTTTCGTTTACCCCAAAGAAAAGAAGGAAAGAAAAGAAATTGGGGTTTTTGTTATGGAATTGAACGAAGGAAGATTCTTGGGTCCTGTTATGCGTGCAAAGGGGTCTCTTTCTTTATAACAAACTTATGTTATCTAGGATTACGACCCGTCACAATGCGGCGGAGATTCTTTATTTATAACTAAGTCGATCTACGACCCACACGTTATGTTAAACCTATCAAACGGGGTAAAAATAGAGGATGTAAAAACGTTCACCCACACACGCACGTTGCGTCGTGTTAACTCGCAAAATTTAGAACGAAACGTAAAAACGTTAAGCCAAAGACACAGCTGTGATGTGTTAAGTCACAAAATTTAGAACTAAGCATAGAGCGAAAAATTTGTGAAAAATGGAAACTATAAATGACCAAAGTTGAAAGTACAAAAAGTTATGATGATAGATTGCAAAAGATAAAAAGTTTTGGGTTAAAAGTAAAAAAACAAATAGTTTTGGGTTAAAAGTAATTTATGAAATACTTTTGGGTGAAAAGTAAAAAAAAAAATATTTTCTTTGAAACCCCCCCAAAGCCAACGTTACGACAACAATATGCATAACATTTTTTTCTTTGAAAACCCCCAAAGCACACCCCGCGTTGCGGCGGGGCGTAAAACGGTGTCAAATAGCACTAATGTCTCACAACCGTCATCGACAACCAACACTGACTTGACCTATAATATGCGTATTGCGACGAACCTGTCAAACATGGAAAAATAGAGGTAAAAACGTTGAACCACACATGCACGTTACGTCGTATTAACTCGAAAAATTTAGAACTATACGTAAAACGAAAATTTGCGAAAGATGAAAAGTATAAGTGACAAAAGTTGTGAAGTTAAATTGCAAATAATGAAAAGTTTTGGGTTAAAATTAAAAAAACAAATTATATAGGATTAAAATTGGAAAAGATACAAACCTTTGGGTTAAAACTAAAAAAATCAAGTTTTTTTTTGAAAAACTCATAAAGCATAACTTACAACTAATAATGCACAAAAAGTTTGTAAACTTATATAAGTTTTAATATGTTATTATAAAATATATATTTATGCAACTTTACCTCGTGGTTCATGCTCGTTTTTAGAGGTTGCCCTTTTATGTAAAGGGAATTACATTACAATAAAGTTATATTTTGTGCTCAAATAAATAATATTAAGTCCACTTTATTATCGGTTCCTTACTCGATTCAAATATTTAATAAGCATTCATATTTAGGAATCTCAACCCCAATTCAATTTGAATAATCCAAATCTTCTATATATATCTATACTAGGTTATAACCCCGTGTATTACACGGGTTAAATAAATAAATTTTATATACTAAATAATAAAATAATATATCTTTAAAAACCTTTTTTATTGCACCAGTTGAATAAATATAATTTTATATATTAAATAATAAAAAGACAATATTGTACAGGTTAATTAAATGTAATTTTATATACAAAATAAAAAAGTTATATCTTTAAAACCATGTGTATTACACGAGTTGAATGTTGAATAAATGTAATATTGTTTACCAAATAATAAAATAATACATCTTTTAAAAAACCTCTTTTATTACACGGGTTGAATAAATGTAATTTTATATACCAAATAATAAAAAATTACATCTTTAAAAATATGCATATTACACGGTTTGAATAAATGTAATTTTCTGTACTAAATATATATATCCTTAAAAAACCTCGTGATTTGTACGAATTGAATAAATCAAATTTTATACATCAAATAATAAAATTACGATTTTGACCCACGTGGTTATATCACTTTTACCATTTAGCCCAAAAAAGATTTCTTTAACATCTAAGCCCCCAAAGTCTTTTTTTCTAACCCTAACGTCTTTTTTTTTAACCCTTTTGGTCCCTAACATTTAATGGATGGGGTTAGCGTTAGGGGCCAAAAGGGTTAGAAAAGAAGACGTTGGGGGCTCAGATGTTAAAAAATTATTTTTTTGGCTAAAGGGGTAAAAGTGATATAACTACAGGGGCCAAAATCGTAATTTTCTCTAAATAATATTATAAATGAGAAGAAGATTAAACTAAATAATAATTATCCATAAGATATTAAACTAAATAATATTTAACAGGAGAGTTACCTATAATTAATTAAAAAAGATTAAATTAAAATAATAATTATCTATAAGAGATGCCCTAATATGATGACAAGTGTCCAAAAGTGGTTTCTTTTATTATATAGTATAGATATAATTAAAAATTTAGTTATATGAACTATTTTACAACCTTCATTAATGAGACTCTTAAATACATGAGTCTCTTAAATACATTCTTTCTTCAAATTAATAAAATTAATATTATAATTGTAACAAATTAGACTTAAAATAAAATTAAAGATAACGTAACTGAATTAATGGAATTAAAGGAATTTTAAAGGAATTAAAGGAATAAAAAACTTTAAACATTTACTTTGTGTTATAGAATTAAAGGAATTTTAAGAACAACTCTTCATCTCCTTTTGTTAGACTTAAAATAAAATTAAAGATAAAGTAAATG
Organism: Helianthus annuus; assembly: GCF_002127325.2. Taxonomy (NCBI): domain Eukaryota; kingdom Viridiplantae; phylum Streptophyta; class Magnoliopsida; order Asterales; family Asteraceae; genus Helianthus; species Helianthus annuus. Next base: position 161,290,028 of record NC_035442.2, read on the forward strand.
AATTAGTAATTACAATTTATAGTGCTTATAGTACAACACTTGATTACCTTAATAAGGGGGCATAATTGTCCTTCTCCAATTAATAAAGAAAAAAGAAAAAGAATTATTAATTGTGTTTCTCATTCAAGGACCGTAAACCCAACTAATAAAGAACATAAATGATATAAAATTACATTAAAGCATTTAATTAAATTAGTGAATATTCAATATATAGTGATCCGTCCATTTGAATTCTTACTACAACTAACCAATATGTTTTATTAGTGAATGAATATAAAGTCTTCTGTCTATTTGAATTCTTACTTCAAGTAACCAATATGTTTCAATTAGATAAAGGAACAACTCACCAATATTTAAACCACATTAATTCAGATACTCTGAATAGTCATCATCGCATGAAACCGTTACCATTTATTGAAGAAACTTCAATGGCCATGATTGGATTAGCCAACTAAACATTTCTTAAAGACCTGAAATAAGCCACAAATGCTGGATCACTACTTCATTTCTCCCTCTCGCACTCTCTCTTCCCGCATACCGTACCCGGATTCAACAACACCATTGTCATCGTACGGCGACAATAGGTCTTTTGTTATCATGAATCGAACTTTGAGTGTTTCATACAGTTGTGCACCACCACCCACCAACCGTAACCTAATTCAACAACACGGCCGTCACTTTTTCATACGCGACAGAGGTAAGTCACCAACTTCAGTTCCCTTATTTTCTTTTATAGATGAATCCAACTTTGAGTATTGTGCATTATATGATTTTAAGTTAGGATCATTTCATCTGTTACTTTATATATGATGAGGTATGTAAAAAAGACAATCTCGAAATAGAAAATAAAAAGAAAATCTTAAAGGTAAAATTCATCATCTAAATAATAATAAAGAACAAAAAATATGAACTTTCAGATGAGAAATAATAAAGAACAAAAAATATAAACTTTCAGATGACAAAAAACACAAAACTAAAAATTCATCATAAATACTCCCGTTCAAAAACAAAAACAATTAGCGGATACAATATGGGAACCGATTTAATACCTTGAAACTAAAAACATTATTACAGTATATGATCATAAAAATAGAGTGAATATTATTTAACTTAAAATTATTAGAAACTTAAAGTTATTAAAAACTTTGAATTGTTCAAAGTGTAATTGATCAGTATATGATAAATCAAACATATATGTTTTTTAATGTGAATTTGATATCATATTTTAGGTAATAAGAATTTCAGGTTGTAACCATGTAAGATTTTAAACGAGCATATTCAAAATTCAGAGAACATAATGACGCTGAATATAAAATGAGTGTAGGTTTAAGATCAATGATTAACCCTTGAACATGCTTCCATAAAATTCA